>NC_140987.1:245082464-245398472 GCF_052327205.1 Somniosus microcephalus
GCAGATGCTCAAAGGGACCTGGGTGTCCTTGTACATGAGTCACTGAAAGTGAATGTGCAGGTGCAGCAAGTCATTAGGAAGGCAAATGGTATGCTGTCCTTCATAACAAGAGGATTTGAGTACAGGAGTAAAGAAGTCTTACTCCCATTATATAGGGCCTTGGTGAGACCACACCTGGAGTACTGTGTACAATTTTGTCTCTTTACCTAAGGAAGGATATACTTGCCATAGAGGGAGGGCAACGAAGGTTCACGAGATTGATTCCTGGGATGGCGGGACTGTTGGATGAGACAAGATTGAGTAAACTAGGTCTGTATTATCTTGAATTCAGAAGAATGAGAGGGGATCTCATTGAAGCATACAAAACTATTACAGGGCTTGATAGGGTGGATGCTGGGAGAATGTTTCCCTTGACTGGGTAGTCTAGAACCAGGGGCCACAGCCTCAGGATAAAGGGTAGGCCATTCAGGACTGAGATGAGAAGAAATTTCTTCACACAGAGGGTGATGAATTTTTGGAATCCTCTTCCCCAGAGGGCTGTGGAGGCTCAGTCATTGGGTATATTCAAAACAGAAGTCGATAGATTTCTGACTAGTAAGGGCATCAAGGGATATGGCGATAAGGCCAGTGAATGGAATTGAGGCAGAAGATCAGCCATGATCTCGTTGAATGGCGGAGCAGGCTCGAAGGGCCGACTGGCCTACTCCTGCTCCTATTTCTTATGTATGTAGTCCTGTGTTGCAACTTCCCCAGGTTGGCACTTCATTTTTAGGTATGCCTGGCGCTGCTCCTGGCATGCTCTTTTACACTCCTCATTGAACCAGGGTTGGTCCCCTGGCTTGATGGTAATGGTAGAGTGAGGGACATGGCGGGCCATGAGGTTACAGATTGTGATGGAATACAATTCTGCTGCTGCTGATGGTCCCCAACGTGTCATGGATGCCCAGTTTTGAGTTGCTAGATCTGTTCTGAAGCTATCCCATTTAGCACGCTGGTAGTGCCACACAACACAATGGAGAGTGTCCTCAGTGTGAAGACGGTCCTTCGTCTCCACCCAGAGTACATTCTGTGCCCTTGCTATCCTCAGTGCTTCTTCCAAGTGGTGTTCAACATGGAGGAGGACTGATTCATCAGCTGAGGGAGGGCGGTAGGTGCCATGAGACTTCATGGGGTCTGTAGTCCTTGTTGAGGTCTCCTAGGGCCACTCTGTCCTGACTGTACACCCTCCTCTGGTGTGTCTGTCCTCCTGGTGGGACAGGACATAGCCAGGTATGGTGATGGAGGCGTCTGGGACGTTGGCTCAAAGATATGATTCTGTGAGTATGACTATGTCAGGCTGTTGCTTGACTAGTCTGTGGGACAGCTGTCCCAATTTTGGCACAAGTCCCCAGATGTCACAAGTTATTAATGGTGTTGTATTTGTGTTCAAACTGATTTAAAAACAAAATTGTAATCACAATTTTCTGTTTTTTGCCAGATTGGTTTAATGATTCGCAAAGCATTTCAGTGAAGTTCTGCAATAAATCATTTATATAAAACATCACATTCGAATAGCACCAAAAAGTACTTTCCAATTGATTGTAAAAGTTAGAAAGTTATAAGCAGACATATGAAAGAACATGTTATTGCACAAATATCTAGCACTACAGTGTGTTCTTAAACATTTTTTCCCATAAGCAATCCTGATCTTCACCCAAGGAAATGAAAATTGAAAGCCAAATTTACTTTTTTTTGTACATTACTGAAAGATCCTGTCAAGGTTACAATGGCTGAAGCCATTGCATTCTATGTTACTGAGTGTAGATAAAAGAGCAAAGGGAAAATTGGCACTTTTACTTTTGTGATGGACAATATCAATTTTCAGGTGGTCTGTATGAGACAGGACTAACTTACAACTTTTGCCGCCTTGTTTTTAGCTCAATTTACAAATCAGATAGATGACTTCATCAGCTCAATTGTATAATTATTTTAATGAATAATTGACTGGATAGTTTTAAATTTGCAAAAGTTAACTAAAAATCTAAATAACTAGATATTTCAAAACTCCGAAGTGACATTTTTGGCAGAATTGCTGCTTGACCGTATCTTGCAAGAATACTTAAGGTTTCTGGACATGGGTGTGTATAGTGTTCCAAAAAGTAATTGCTCAAAATGTTCAGACTTCAAATTTTAGCTGAAGCACCTGTTGCGCAGAATCTCAGCCAGTTGTTTCTGAATTTCCTGAATTGAGCCTGTATGAGAAACTTCCAGTTATGATTGCTCTTGCAAACAACTTTGACCTCCAGTTCTGATTAATTACAGAATTATAGTTGTTGCAGCCTTTTGTTGTACTTGAGCATGCCAGGCTTTTTTTTTAAGTTTCCCACATATCAAAATTATTTCCAAGTACAATGGCTTTCTGTGTTATTTAGAAACTGTTAAAATATTCTTGAAATTAATTTGGTTAAGATCATCATCATATGTACTGATCAGGGACAACATTCAGAACAACTAGCTCCCCTTTCCATAGAAAATTATTGTATGGTCTTCCCATCACAGTATTTAATTAATCTTTTCTGTTCCAGTTAGTATCCAATAACTTTTGAGGTCCCCTTTCATTTGCGCTCTTTCAAAACTGAAGAGTCTGAGTTTATCTCACCCTTTCTTATAACTCAAGTCATCTGACACAAAGGCTGCGATTTTGCTGGCGCTCAGAGGGCGGGTTTGGAGGCGGGTCTTGAGTTAAAATCAAAATGATTGATGGCGGGTTGCGAATCTGCCGCAATCCTGCCTCCACGCAACTTTACAAAGTGTCGGGTCTGTGAGTGCCGATCAGACCAAGTGGACGGAGAGCCACTTAAGGCAGTTAACAGCTTGTTAGAATCATAGTCATTAGTGATATACAGCACAGAAAAAGGCCCTTCGGCCCATTGTGTCCACGCCAGCCATCAAGCCCTGTCTATTCTAATCCCATTTTCCAGCACTTGGTCCGTAGCCTTGTTAACTGCCAGGATAATCCTATTTTGCAAGGCTTTGCAGCATTTTCAACGTGTTCCCTGTCGTGCAACAAACACGCCAGCTGATTGTGCCGGGTTCAGCAACTAGTTGAATAGTTGACAGCTGCAACTGCAGCATAAAAGCTGACCTGCAACACCAGTTCACTTTCCGATGCCAGAACTTTCTGTTTTGAGATCTTGGAACACATTTTGCAGGTCTATTGAGGTTGTAAGTGTTTAAGTTGAGATCCATATGCACTGTGATCTCCTTGGAAAACCCTTTCCCCACATTGACTTAGCGCTTATAACATATATTCTCAACTGAGATATATACCTGCGGAATGGGAACCATTTATACTCTCTCCTCCTGGTCCTCAGAATCGGAGGAAGAGCAGCCGTGGCAGCAGCAGAACTAGGGACAACAACAGCAGCAACAACAACAGGAGTGCCAACCTTCTCCCCAGCCACCTGATGCTGCAGAGGGCGTCACCCACCGCTGGGCTGCACCGCGCCGCAGGAGATACCCCCAACACAGGATTTACAGGCAGAGGTTGAGCTTCCTCAACATGAGTGAGCAGCAGTGCAAAAGGAGGCTGAGACTTTCGCGAGAGGTAGTCGCTGACATCTGCACAATGTCTAGTGGCTAGTCAAAGTCACCACCACACTCAACTTCTTTGCTTCAGGCTCCTTCCAGGGATCAGCAGCAGACATCAGCGGCATCTCCTAGTCGGCTGCACACACTTTCATCACGCAGGTTACCGATGCCCTCGTTGCAAAGTCGCACAATTACATCCACTTCTCCACAGATGAAGCAAGTGTAACTGTGCGTGCGGTTCGCTTTGCAAATATGGCAGGCTTCCCAAGGGTGCAGGGCATCGTAGACCATGTGGCCATTAGGGCACCCCATCACAACCCAGCTGTATTTGTGAACCGCAAGGGCTTCCACTCCCTTAACGTCCAGCTGGTGTGTAACCACAGGAAGAACATTATGCATGTTTGCGCCAAGTTCCCTGGCAGTTGCCATGACTCATTCATCCTGCGGCAGTCTACTATGCCTCAGCTGTTCAATCCGCCAACCCAACTTTCCGGATGGCTTGGAGACGAGGGTTATCCCCTGAAGACGTAGCTAATGACACCGATGAGGAGGCCATTAAACGAAGCTGAGGAGCGCAACAATGTGAACCACATTTCCACCAGAGCATCATAGAGCAAACCAGCAGCTTGCTCAAAATGTGATTTCAGATGCCTGGACAGATCTGGTGGAGCCCTACAGTACGCACCAGCCAGGGTCTCTAGAATCATCGTGGTCTGCTGTGCCCTGCACAACATCGTACTGCAGCATGGCTTATTGTTGCCTGAGGAACAAGTGGCTCAGCGCACAGTCTCCTCCGAAGAGGAGGAGGAGGCGACAGATGAGGAAGACGTTGCGGAGGCGGATGTGCCAGTTCCACCAGCACACGAGCACATTGCTGGCCGTGAGGCAAGGGATACACTAATCCATGCCAGATGCGCGTAAGTTTACGCAGCAAACACATGTGGCTGGCACATGGAAATGAGTGTATGGCTGACCTTCTTAACACACCATCTAGCATCTGTACAATAACCTGTGGTTTCCTATCACTCTCACCACCATCGTTACAGATGAAAGGCGCCCTGACCACTCACTGTGCAACTTCCATTTCTGAGCACACGCAGGTCAAATCTTTGCCATCGCATTTCTTTAATACAATTGAAATAACGATGAGAAACGTAACTTTGTATTCGATCAAAACACTCAAGTGACTACCCTTGTGACTATTTGTGTGTTAACTTTCTCTTACGTGTGCTTCTACATGGTGCTTCCCCTGTGGCTTCAGCAGATGTAGAGGCACCTTGCTCACTTCTATGCTGCGTCTGCTTTGGCGCCTTTGGCTGGCGTCCTTTGGATTTGGGAGCCTGGGAGGGCTCCGCAACAGTCTGCTCCTTCTGTGGCTGTGCAGGGGCTGAAACAGCCATCTCAGTTGGTTGAGGAATCTGGGGCTCTGACCGAGGGCTCCGCAGTGGCATGGGAGTGTGAGCGCTTGGAGAGGAGCCCACATTTCCTTGTTGTCGACCACCAACATCCCTCTCATGGGTCACCCGCACTTCACTGCTAGCAAGTAGCTGAAGAGCACCTTGCTGCACATCAGTGGGGCCATGAGGGCCCGTTTCTGTACTGACAGTCATCATAACGGGGACGTCCATGTACCTCTGGTTCCTCTCAAAGAATGCCCATCTATTCTCCGTGGCAGACCATCTATTTAGAAGAGTCCACCATGTTCATTTGAGTCTGGCGATTTATATTCTCCATGGAGGTTGCCATCCTTTCCATGGCGGCACCTACATTCGCCATTGCATGCACCACGGCATTGCTCATGTTTGAGATGGAATCCTCCATTCTCTGCACACTCGCAGTTACAGTGATTGCAAACCCTGTCAGAGACTCCTGCACTTGTTCCTGAAGTTCCAGCACCACTCTCTTTCTGGATGGCCCCAGAGACACAGCGTCCACATGCAGCTGAGCAGAGCTAGGAGCGTCCAGCGCCCTCCGATGAGGACTCTCCTCTGCTGTCCCTGTCTCCACCATCTGCTGATGCTCACTTGTGAGCTGTGATATAGCAGGTGACAACACTATTTTGCAGATTCAGAATGAGGTCCTCAGATTTATAATCTACTGATTTGGCAATATAGCTCAGCATTTTGTTTGCTCTGCAATAATTGGACAAGGTGAATGCTAAACCTATATTACTCTAGATCTCTTTTTGCCTGTTCTCTAGCTAGTTCAGTGACTATGTACATTTCTTATTTTTTTTTCTTCTGATGTGCCTAACTTTGCATGGTACTGAATTTTATCTGGCCTAGTGCTGCTCTGGATTACTAGTCCAGTAACACCCACTCTGCTGAGCTGAAGAATGAGATTGAGGGATGAACAAAGGCTTGGTAAAAATGGTGGGCTTCAAAGGAGGATCTTAAAGTTGGGGAGAGAGGTGGAGAGGTTCAACAATGGAATTCTGGAGTTTGGGACTGAAGGCATAGCTGCCAGTGGTGGGGCAAATGGAGTGAGAATGCACAAGAGGCTAGAATCAGAGGACTAGAAAGGTCGGGAAGGAATGTTAAAAGAGGAGATTATGGAAATAAGGTGGGGTCAGACCCATGAAGAGATAGAAAAAGGGGTTTGGAAACTGAGGCGGTGGTTTGTAAAGCAAGTGGAATAGGCAGACAGGTGCCAGATGCAATTCAATGTGGAGAAATGTCAGATAATACATTTTGGGAGGAGAAATGAGGAATTGGAGTATATGCCCAATGGAAAGATGCTGTAGCGTGTGGATGAACCTTGGGGTTCAAAGTGCGAGTACAAATTGATAAAACCGTAAATATGAATAGCATGTTGGGTTTTATAAGTAGGGGTAAAGAAGGAATAAATTTGTTGAAGGTAATATTGAGATAACAATTGGAGGATTGTGTGTAGTTTCGGGCACTCCATCATAGAATGTACATTAAAGCGATATAGAATATGTGCATAGATTCAAAAGGATAATACAAAAGATGAGAAATTATTGTTTTAGAGAGAGACCTGAGATACTGGGGCTATTTCCATTGGAGCAGAGAAGGCTGAGGAGACTTGAGGTTTTTAAAAAGAATGAAGGGTTTAAATATGGTGACTAGGAAATGACTATGCTCTGGCTGGGGTGTCGGTGACAAGGAGGCATCAATACAATATTGTCACTAAGAGAATGGGGAGAGAGGGTAGGAGACATTTCTTTATGCAGAGGGTTGTTGGAGTATGTCATGCTTTGCCACAGGGAGTAGTTAAGGTAGAGACCATTGCATCATTTGAGGGATAATTGGATAAATGTTTGAAGCCAAGGAAGATAGAGGTCTGTGGGGAGAGATCAAGGCAGTGGGATTAGTTCTGAATTGGCAGCAAAAACATAATGGATTGAATGGCCTCCATCTGTGCTGTCAACTTGTATGGTTCTAGAGTCTTGATGTTCCTTAAGAATGACATGCATATCAGAGCATATATTTGGCAGCACACTCAAAGATTTAACAAGGCGTTGTTGTGGACTGCATGTAAAGTCTTCCTTTGGCATCCTACTACTAGCTGAGAACATAACTGCCTTGTACCAACAATTCAACTTTGAAGACTTCAAGGCCACCAACTGGTGGATGAGGAAGTGCAAGAAAAGTTACAACATCAAGCTATTAGATATCTAGTGAAACAAGTGTTGGGGACTTAGAAGTTGTGGATTGGCTCAGAAGAGGATCTCCTACTTCTGTGTATGAGCTGTTAGATATTTGGTATATGCTGCCTGATTTACTATACAGTTCTCTATAGACATAGGTATAGTGGCAGGGTAAGTAAGAGAGTGACTGCTATTGCGTGCAAACATGGATGGTAATGATGAAATCACACTCTTCATAGTTCAGGAGTTAAAAAAAAAAATCCTTATCATTCCTTGCAGCAATTTCTTGTGGGTTAGGATGTAAACAGGAAGGTGTGGATTACCTCAGGCCTGGGTGAAGCATGTGAACAACAATGCATGCAACAGGGCATCAAATTTCCTTCTGCTTGATGATTGTATTGGCCCTTCTTCTGAGTTGTCCATTTGATGCAGTATTTTTTTTCTTCTGTCCCACAACATTACCCGAATTCTGTAGTTTTGTGATAAAAGCATCATCAGAAATTTTAAATGAACGTATCACACCTGTTTGGAGTGCTAGTCCCTCGAGGATCTATTCTGGCCCCCTCCTATTTCTCATCTACACGCTGCCCCTTGGCAACATCTTCCGAAAGCACAATGTCAAATTCCACATGTTCGCTGACGACACCCAGCTCTACCTCGCCACCATCTCTCTTGACCATGCCACCGCATCTGATTTGTCACACTGCTTGTCCGATATCCAGTATTGGATAAGCAGAACCTTCCTTCAATTTAATATTGGGAAGACCAAAGCTCCCACCGCAAACTCCGTTCCCTAGACACCGTTTCCATCCCCCTCCCTGGCCATTGTCTGAGGCTGAACCAGAATGTTCGCAACCTTGGTGTCCTATTTGACCCTGAGCTGAGCTCCGACTCCATAGCCTCTCCCATCACCAAGACCTCTTACTTCCACCTCCGTAATATCGCCAGTCTGTCCCTGTCTCAGTCCATCTGCTGTTGAAACCCTCATCCATGCTTTTGTTATCTCCAGACTCAACTGTTCCAATACTCTCCTGGCTAGCCTCCCATCTTCCACCCTCAGTAAACTTCAGCTCATCCAAAGTTCTGCTGCCCATATCCTGAGTCGCACCAAGTCCTGTTCACCCATCACCCCTGTGCTCACTGACCTACATTGGCTCTAGTCCAGCAACACCACAAATTTAAAATTCTCATCTTTGTGTTCAAATCCCTCCATGGCCTCGTCCCTCCCCATTCCTGTAACCTCCAGCCCTACAACTCTTCGAGATCTCTGCGTTCCTTCAATTCTAGCCTCTTGTGTATCCCCGATTTCCTTCGCCCCGGCAATGGCGGCCGTTCCTTCAGTTGTCTAGGCCCTAAGCTCTGAAATAATTGCTCCACCTCTCTACTGCTCTCTTCTTTAAGATGCTCCTTAAAACCTACCTCTTTGACCAAGCTTTTGGTCACCTGCCTTAATATCTCCCTATGCGTCAAATTTTGTCTGATAACACTCGTGAAGCGCCTTGGGACATTTTAGTATGTAAAAGGTGCTATATAAATGCATGTTGTCAGTGAGATATTGTCTGACTTGGAGACCACATTACAAGTTAAATTGTGTACAGTGGTGGAGGAAGATGAAGAAGGATACTCTTCTCTAAACACATATATAGTGGCAATATAAGTAAGGAGAAAGTGACTGCAACTGTGCACGAACATGGATGGGAATGATAAGGTCATAATCTTATGGATAAAAAAGCTACAATGTTTCTGAACCATGCAGTGATATCCTGTGTGTTGTAGGACGTGAACAGAAAGGCAACCTACAGCCAAATAATTATTGGACAGTCTAGAGACACCAATCTTCTTCCTTTGATAGGAATGCATCTCTCGAGTTACTATTCCATACCAACCTGGAAGATTGTGTTGAGGTATAAGTCCTTTAAAAATGGGGTGACTACTGGCTTTTTTCATTTTATTTGACCGTGATTGATGTTTGACAGTTATTGTTTTGGTTCTTATTCTATTCTTGTTACGTGCAGTACTGTGTAATATTCTGATCTCGTATTGTGAAAATACAAAGAAAGACTAGAAAAACATTTATCATCGATTATGATAGAAATATTTAAAATTCTGAAATGGTAGGACCATGTAGATAAAAACACACTGTTCTCAGTAGTTGAAGGTCTACATGGAGGGGCAAAAACTTACAGATTAAATGTAAAAGATATAGAACAGAGAGCAAAAGAAATTTCTTTACATTGAGTTGTGAGGCTGTGAAATTCACTTCCAAGGTTAGTGGATGAGGCTGAAACACTGTCAATATTCAAGATTAGATTGGATAGGTAGATAAAGGAAGAGGGTGAAGGGATGTAGGAACAGGGTAGGTAAATGTGATTAGGACTACTTGCTTGCTTGAAGAGTAAATCTCCACATGAACTGGTTGGGTAGAATGGCCTATTTCCATGTTGTGACTTCTATGTATTTCTATGAAGGCCATATTTCTAATGACGACCAATAGTCAATAATATCAACCTTGGAGTTGTGGTTGAGAGTCTGGAGAATCGAGTCAGGACAACAGAATGGTGACCGAATGCTTTATCAACATGGCAAGATTTTATGTCCCAAAAAAAATACAGCAGGTATGGAACCAAATGGAATAAACCAACTAACCCTCTTGCACAGTCCAGACAGGAAAAATTCAGGAACACTGCAAAGTTGATATGGTACGCCATCATCTTAAACTAAGAAATGCATCCCATTTCATGTATTTGAATTGATAAGAATTTATATTTCATTATATATATTTAATTTATTTATTCCACAAGATTATTTTAGAGATGGTAGTTTAATTAAAAAACCTATATAGCATGACTTTATTAGTACTTTCAAAAAGAAACATACTAAGCAGTTGTTTTTTTGATGCATAATAATTCAGTGTTCTGTTTCTAGCTATTTACCATACAACTCTAGCTTTTTGGAGAGAAAAGTGTGGGAGCGATTATCCCTTTAACTCTAGCAGAATAACAATCTATTTTGGGTTCAAATGCAGTTTTTTTTTTTTAATCAATGACATTTGTAGACGTTTAGCCAGTTGATTAAATTGTGACAGTTCATGACTCTGCAGATTATGGAAAGAGCAGACTTGATGGGCCCAATGGCCTTTACTTATTACATATTGATGTCAGTTACATTGCTAATTTTCTGCCATTAAATATTGTTGTACAATACATGCTAACATCTAGGGCTCGATTTTGCCAGGCCCGAGGAGGCAGGATTGGAGGCGTGTGAGTTGTTAAAATCGCCAAAAATGGCGGTGGACCCGATCCCGCCTCCATCCTACCTCCAAGAGGTGGGATAGGCCCTTAACAACCACTTAATAGCCTCTATAATCCCATTTTGAGAGGCCTTTCCAATTTTTAGACATTTCCCCCCCCGCCCCCCCCCCCCCCATCCTACACGCCTCCTCTGGAACACGCCAGGCAATGCTGGCAGCCTCAAGTGGCTCGCTTACTCACAGCTGCAGCTCCACCATTACAAAGGAGTTTTCACCAATGATCATTTGCAGGTGGCAGAACTTTGTTGTTTCAGGTCTGGGGGAACTTTTAGCAGGCATACTCAGTGTTGGAAGTTTGGAGCCTGACACCCATCTCCAGTGTGACCTCCTGGGAAACCCCTCTCCCCACCTTGACTAAACACTTCCTCAACTGAGGCATATTCCAGAAGCATGGCAAACATTTAATTCCTTTCCTCCTGGACATCAGCAGAACCATGAGCAACAGCAGGAGCATCAACAGGAGCGCCAAGCTGCTAGTCATAGAGTCATAGAGTTTTACAGCACAGAAAGAGGCCCTTCGGCCCATCGTGTCTGCGCCGCCCATCCATCCCTGTCCAGTCTAATCCCATTTTCCAGCATTTGGTCCATAGCCTTGTATGCAATGGCATTTCAAGTGCTCATCCAAATGCTTCTTGAATGTTGTGAGGGTTCCTGCCTCCACCACCCTTTCAGGCATTGAGTTCCACATTCCAACCACCCTCTGGATGAAAAAGTTCCTCCTCAAATCCCCTCTAAATCTCCTGCCCCTTACCCTGAATCTATGCCCCCTTGTTATTGACCCCCCCACTAAGGGGAAAAGTTCCTCTTTATCTACCCTATCTATGCCCCTCATTATTTTGTACACCTCAATCAGGTCCCCCCTCAGCCTTCTCTGCTCCAAGGAAAACAACTCCAGCCTGTCCAGCCTCTCTTCATAGCTGAGGCGCTCCATCCCAGGTAACATCCTGGTGAATCTTCTCTGCACCCTCTCCAAAGCAATCACATCCTTCCTATAGTGAGGCGACCAGAACTGCACACAGTACTCCAGCTGTGGCCTCACCAGCGTTTTGTACAGCTCCATCATAACCTCCCTGCTCTTATATTCTATGCCTCGGCTAATGAAGGCAAGTATCCCATATGCCTTTTTAACCACCTTATCTACCTGCTCCGCTGCCTTCAGGGATCTATGTACATGTACACCAAGGTCCCTCTGACCCTCTGTACTTCCTAGGGTCCTACCACTCATTGTGTATTCCCTTGCCTTATTTGTCCGTCCAAAATGCATCACCTCGCACTTTTCAGGGTTAAATTCCATTTGCCACTTTTCCGCCCATCTGACCAACCCGTTTATATCTTCCTGTAGCCGGAGGCTTTCCTCCTCGCAATTTACCACCCCACCAATTTTCGTGTCATCTGCGAACTTACTGATCATACCTTTTACATTTTCATCCAAATCATTTATGTAGATCACAAACAATAAGGGACCCAGCACCGATCCCTGAGGTACCCCACTGGACACAGGCTTCCAGTCACAAAAGCAACCTTCGACCATCACCCTCTGCCTCCTGCCACTCAGCCAGTTTAGGATCCAACGCGCCAAGGCACCCTGGATCCCATGGGCTCTTACCTTCTTGACCAGTCTCCTATGCGGGACTTTGTCAAAAGCTTTACTGAAGTCCATGTACACCACATCCACAGCATTTCCCTCATCCACCCCACTAGTCACCCCCTCGAAAAATTCGATCAGATTTGTTAGACATGATTTACCCTTAACAAAGCCATGCTGACTATCCCCGATTAATCCTTGCCTCTCCAAGTGGAGATTAATTTTGTCCCTCAGAATTTTTTCCAATAATTTCCCCACCACAGATGTTAGACTCACTGGCCTGTAATTCCCTGGTTTATCCCTGCTACCCTTCTTGAATAATGGTACTACGTTAGCTGTTCTCCAGTCCTCTGGTACATCCCCTGTGGCCAGAGAGGTTCTGAAAATTAGTGTCAGAGCCCCTGCAATCTCCTCCCTTGCCTCCCACAGCAGCCTGGGATACATCTCGTCCGGGCCTGGGGATTTATCCACTTTTTGGCCCGCTAAAACCGCTAGCACCTCCTCCCTCTCGATGCTAATATGTTCAAGTATGTCACAGTCCCCTTGCCCGATTTCTATGTCTGCATCGTCTTTCTCCATAGTGAACACAGATGCAAAAAATTCATTTAAAACCCCGCCTACATCCTCTGGCTCTACACACAGATTGCCACTTTGGTCCCTAATGGGCCCTACCCTTTCCCTGGTTATCCTCTTGCCCTTAATATACTTATAAAACATCTTAGGATTTTCCTTTATTTTGCTCGCCAGTGTTATTTCATGGCCCCTCCTAATTTCTTTTTTAAGTATGCCCCTGCACTTTTTATACTCCTCTAGGGCTTCTTCTGTCTTTAGTCTTTTGTAACTGCCAAAAGCCCCCCTCTTATTTCTAATGCATTTTTGTATATCCCTTGTCATCCAAGGTTCCCTTTGCTTGTTGGTCCCACCCTTGACCTTTACAGGAACATGTTGGCGTTGTACTCTCTCTAATTCCCTTCTGAAAGTCACCCACCTGAAGATGCACAGGCCAGAAGGTACCAGCGCGCGACAACATTGCTGCCCAGATAGCAAGGGATGCACTCATCCTGGCCAGATTTGCTTAGCCTGCACAATCAAATACTTCAGTCTCGCTCCTTCTTACCAGAGCATCGACAAAGGATTCCGCAGGTTCTTCTCCAATCACTCTGACTACCATTCTGATAATTGCAATGCGCCCTAAGCCCTCGCTGTAAAAGTCCCATTTGCGAAATGACACAGGCCACAACTTCAACAGTTTGCCATCAAAACACTTTTTATAATACAATCACAATGATGGCTGGTCCAAAAACAAAACAACAAAGCACCCAAGTGACTACCCTTGTGACTACTTGTGCTTTATATTCCTCTTAGTGTGCTCTTACGTGGTGCTTCCCCTGTGGCTTCAGCAGATGTGGAGGCCCCTTGCTCACCCTTACTGCTCCTGTCTTGGCACCTTTGGCGTGCCTCTGGGGTGGCGAACCTGTATGGGCTCCTGCGGCTGTGCAGGGGCTGAGACGCCCATCTCAGTTGGGTGAGGACTCTGGTGGGGCTCTGGCCGAGGGCTTTGCTGTGGCATGGGAGTGTGAGCGCTTGGAGAGGAGCCCCCACTTCCTTGTTGTCTGCCACCAACATCCCTCTCATGGGTCAGCCCCACTTCAGAGCTAGCAAGTGGCTTGACAGCACCTTGCTGTACTGCAGGGGGACCATGAGGACCCATTTCTGCACTGGAAGTCCTACTCCAGAGGACTTACAGGAAGGTCTGGTTTGTGACATAATAGAACTCACTACGCACTTGGTTTGAGCATAAAGCAAGGCTTTAATCAACTTGTTTCAGAACATGGAGGTCTAGTTGTACTTCACTAGTTCCTTGTCTTACAAGATGTCCCTGGCAAGCTGGGCCCACGCCCGAGTATTTATACTCCTTGGATGGCGCCACCAGCTGGCCGTCCAGCGTTATTTCACGAGTAGTTTCTTGATGAATGATGAGATTTATAACAGTTTGTTTGCTCAATAGCTGACCGTCGCTCCTCAAGAGATGTCATTCTATTCTGAACAATGACCATGTTTTCAATACCCTGGCGACTAAGCTCCTCCATGACACAGCCATCCTCTCCTCTATGGTAGCCAGCCTTACCATGGAGGTAGCCATCCTTTCCACGTAGGTTGCCATCCTTTCCGCGGTGATGCGTTCATGCACCAATGCTTCCACAAAGGCGCTGCTCATGTTCGCGATGGACTCCTCCATTTGCTCCACACTCGCAACGACCTTGGCGACAAAACCTGCCCGAGACTCTTGCACCTGTTCCTGGAGTTCCAGCACCGTGCTCCTTCTGGATGGACCTGGAGGCACAGGGTCGACATGCAGCGGGGCCGAGCTGGCAGAGTCCTGCGCCCTCTGACGAGGACTCTCCACTGCTGTCCCTGTCTCCACCATCTGCTGATGCTCACTTGTGAGCTGTGATACACCAGGTGACAACACTTCTATCTCGCGAAGGTCCCACCGAGGTGTGAGTGTCTGCGCTGGTGCTGGGTGCGCTGAATTCTGCTGACGCTGCGCCCTCAGAGGTTGCAGCTTTCTCTGTGGAGTCTGGAGGCTCAGGCTGTTCCTCTTGGATAGTGGGGACGGGGGCTTTCGATGGTCCTGTGGGGGAATAAAGGAAAGAGTTAGAGATGTGAGGCCAAGATTACATGCACATTGAATATTGCAGATGATCATAAGTCAATTTGTTAGAGCATCAGAATCATTATCAGTGACTCATGCTATGTCAATGAGAGAGATTCCAAACTATTCTGTCACCAGCTTGCTGTGAAGCGCCCGTCTGTCCGTCCCCCACTTGGATATCCTCCTCGATCCTAGCAATTTCCAGGGCCGTCTCCTCCCAGGGGGTGAGCTGGGCTACTGAGGGCGGCCCTCCTCCTGTCATGGCTCTTTCCCTCTTATTGTGGGCTCTCTTTTCCTGCAGTGAGGGACACAAGTGGAGTTTGAGTGAGAATGAAGGAGTGAGTGTAGAGAATCCATAGCATAGATGCTTAGAAGGATACAAAGGACCCTCCGTGTGTTGTAAGTTGTTGTTGTCATGGCATCACAGTGATCGGGAGTGAGAGGGCTGCATGGTTGAATAGTTAAGTGAATGTGACCATAGAGAGAGAGGGAATGGGTAAGGGTGCAGGGATGGAAGTGGCATGTGGAGGAAGAGGTTGGCAAAGCTGAGTGCTGGTGAGGAGAGACGATGGGGATCAGATTGAGGGTGATGGGCAAGTCATACTCACTTTTCCTGTGCAGAGAAGGTCATGAAACCTCTTCCTGCATTGCAGCCAGGTTCTGCGGCACATAGAGATGGCATTGACCTCCTGGGCCACTTGTAGCCACACAGCTTTTGTCTGCTGGGGTGGTTTTTTCCTCCCTGAGGAAGGGAACAGCATCCCCTTTTTACAGCTGTCTCCGTGCACCAGAGCTTGGAGGGAGGGCTCATCAAATCGAGGAGCACACTTTTGCTTGATTGTTGACATTTTCCACAATTGAACTCCTTCATTTAAATTTCAGAGCCTTTGCAGTTTCCAGAAGAATCAAGGCTGCTTGCAGGCTTTAAATCTAACAGCATTGATGACGTCACTGGAGGCGACTTTCTGTATGGAAAAGACTCATTGGGCAAGAGTTCCCACACGCAGGAAATCAATTACCCAATTAGGGGAAAATCCCACTTTTTCAACACATCACTTCGGAGTCGGGGTCCTGACACGATTTCCACCTGACACGCCCCAGCCCGCCCACACTGACAAAATCAGCCCCTAGAGTGAATGCTGTGATTCTAGTTGCTGTGCAGACTCTTCTCGTTTCATTGACCTTATTGAAGTTCTCAAAAAACTAAAGATCATAGAATCAAACAGGCCATTCAGCCCATCGTGTCTGCCAGCTCTTTGAAGAGCTATCCAATTAGCCCCACTCCCCTGTTCTTTCCCATAGCCCTACAAATGTCTCCTTTTCAAGAATATATCCAATTCCTTTTTGAAAGTTACTATTGAATGTGCTTTCACTACCATTTCAAGCTGTATATTCCCGATCGTAACAACTTACTGTGGGGGGGGGGGGGGAAAAAATTAAAAAAAATTCTCCTCATCTCCCCTCTGGTTTTTTTGCCAATTATCTTAAATCTGTGTTCTCTGGTTACCTATCCTCCTGCCAGTTTACACACTTTCTCCCTATCTACTCTCAAAACCCCATATAATTTTGAACACCTCTTTAATTTCCCCTTAACCTTCTCTGCTCTAAGGAGAACAATCCTAGCTTATCTAGTCTCTCCACATAACTGAAATTCCTCATCCCTGTTACCATTTTAGTAAATCTCCTCTGCACCCTTGACATCCTTTCTAAAATGTGGTGCAGAGAGTTGGACACAAACTCTAGCTGAGGCCTGACCAGTGATTTATAAAGGTTTATCATAACTTCCTTGCTTTTGTACGTTATGCCTCTATTTATAAAGCCAAGGACCCCGTATGCCTTTTTTTAAACAGCCTTATTAACTTGAAGAGGTGAAGTGAGAATGACTGCCCTTGACATCAAGGCAGTATTTGACCGAGTGTGGCATCAAGGAGCCCTAGTAAAATTGAAGTCCATGGGAATTGGGGGAGGGTGGGGGGAGCTTTTGACTGGCTAGAGTCATACCTAGCACAAAAGGAAGTTGATTGTGGCGTCAAGGAGGCCTAGTAAAACTGAAGTAAATGGAAATCGGGGGCAAACTCTCCACAGGCTGGAGTCATACCTAGCACAAAGGAAGATGGTTGTTGGTGGTTGAAGGTCAATCATCTCAGCCCCAGGACATCGCTGCAGGAGTTCCTCAGGGCAGTGTCCTAGGTCCAACCATCTTCAGCTGCTTCATCAATGATATTCCCTCCATCATAAGGTCAAAAGTGGGGATATTCGCTGATGTTCAGTTCCATTTGCAACTCCTCAGAAAATGAAGCTGTCCATTCCCGCATGCAGCAAGACCTGGAAGACATTCAGGCTTGGGCTGATAAGTGACAAGTAACATTCACACCACACAAGTGCTAGGCAATGACTATCTCCGACAAGACAGAGTCTAACTACTGATCCTTGACATTCAGTGGTATTACCATCGCTGAATCCCCCACCATCAACATCCTGGGGGTCACCATTGACCAGAAACTTAACTGGACCAGCCACATAAATACTGTGGCAACAAGAGCAGGTCAGAGGCTGGGTATTCTGCGGCGAGTGTCTCACCTCCTGACCCCCCCCCCCCCCCCAAAGCCTTTCCACCATCTACAAGGCACAAGTCAAGAGTGTGATGGAATGCTCTCCACTTGCTTGGATGAGTGTAGCTCCAACAACACTCAAGAAGCTCGACACCAAACATGACAAAGCAGCCTGCTTGATTGGCGCCCCATCCAGCACCTTAAACATTCACTCCCTCCACCACCGGCGTACTGTGGCTGCAGCATGTACCATCTACAAGATGCACTGCAGCAACTTGCCAAGGCTTCTTTGTAACGTCCGTGTGTAATTGAGACACAGACTGCAGAAGTTGGTTATAACAGGTGTTTACTGAATGGAGACAAAACTGGAACTACTATACAAAGTTACTACACAGGCTTATATATGGGGGTGGTCACTACTGGTACTGCAGTATACAGGGGCTGCAGAATATAGTTCCTTCTTCAAGGTACATACACTACATTCTTCTATAACATCTCCCAAACCTCCAACCTCTACTACCTAGAAGGACAAGGGCAGCAGGCGCATGGGAGCACCATCACCTCCAAGTTCCCCTGCAAGTCTCACACAATCCTGACCTGGAAATATATCGCCGTTCCTTCATCGTCGCTGGGTCAAAATCCTGGAACTCCCTCCCTAACAGCACTGTGGGAGTATATTCACCACAAGGACTGCAGCGGTTCAAGAAAGCGGTCACCAGACCCTTCTCAAGGGCAATAGGAATGGGCAATAAATGTTGGCTAAGGCTTTGCCAGTGACGCCCACATCACAAATAATTAAAAAATATTGTCCTGCCGCCATCAAAGGTTTCTGCTTGCAAACCCTTAGGTCTCTCTGTTCCTGCACTCCTTTAAAATTGTACCATTTTAATTTATATTGCCTGTCCTTATTTTTCAAAATGCATCACTTCACACTTCTCTGAATTAAATTTCATCTGCCATGTGTCTGCTTGCTTTTGACATTTATTTATTAGACTACATATTTATAAAGGTTATAAAGCTGAGAAGTCTGATGTGGTCGCTCACCATGTTATTGTAGATTTTCATTTCATTGACATCTTTGCCCATGACAATGTTCAGTCAATCATGTTTACTGTTTAAATCTCTAGCTGCAAAATATGGTAACTGTAATGAGTCTCTTTATTTCGCAGGGAGGGGTTTCTGCTTTCTGTCATTCTTAGCAAAAGTAAATGTAAACTTTTGCATTTTCAAAGGTAAACTGTTATTCAGAAAGTATAGTACTACATAAACCTATTACTTGAATCAATGATTATGCAATTTAGAATAAAATTATGAGAGTACCCAATAGAATTTGCTGAATGAAGCTGCTTAAATGTTTAAAAAGTTTTTGGTCATTACAGTGTTCCTGATTTTTTCTGTCTCTGGACTGCTGCAAGAGGGTTTATTCCATTTGTTTGCTCTCTGCTGTGTTACTGGTTTTTTGGATTGTCATGGGACATAAAATCTTGCAATGTTGACGAAGCATTCTGTTGTACTGACTATTCTCTAGACTCTCAACCACATTCGGTCTGATCAATTTGATGTTGCAGACTCCAATATTATTGACTACGTAGAACTAATAGAAGTTGCACCACAAACAGGCCATTCTGCCCAACCAGTTCATGTTGGCATTTACCCTGCAAGCAAGTAAATAGTCCTAATCACATTTACCTACCCTGTTCTCACATCCCTTCACCCTCTTCCTTTATCTACCTATCCAATCTAATCTTGAAAATTGACAGAGTTTCAGCCTCATCCAGTAACCCTGGAAGTGAATTCCACAGTCTCACAACTCTATGTAAAGACGTTTCACTTGCACTCTCTGTTTTATATCTTTTACATTTAATCTTGTATCTTTCAGCCCCTCCATCTAGACTATCAACTACTGAGAACAGTGTGCTTTTATCTACCTGGTCCCACCATTTCATAATTTTAGATATCTGTCATATTGATTATAATCTGCATTGTTCTAACAAAATACATCCAATTTTTCTAGTCTTTCCTTGTTTTCTTCCTTCTAACCAATTTCAATCCAGTTTGCAACCCTTCCGCTAATTTCATACCATTCCAGTGAATCTACATTGTACTCTCTATAGCCTCTAACTTTTCTACATTGTGGAATCCAATGCTGAACGCCGTACTCTAACTGAGGTCTTATTAAGGTTTTACATAGACTAATCATAACCTCTTTGCTTTTATATTTTGTACCTATTGTTATCAAACCTAGAATTCCATTAGTTTTTTTAAAATGTCTTTTTATCAACCTGTACCCCAAATCCCTGTGCTCTTTCACAGCACGAAACCTATTCCTATTCAGGGTATAATTACTGCTGTTATTTCTTTTACCAAAATGTATCCCCTTATGCTTGCTGACATTGAATTCCATCTGCCATTTTTTGTCCATTTGCCCATCTAATCAATATCCCTTTGCAGCTTCCTTTGGAATTCTAAAGAATGAACTATATCTTCTACATTGGTATCATCTGCAAATCTCGACACCACTCCCTGTAAGCCTACATCCAAATGATTCATATAAATAGTGAAGAGAGTGGCTGCAGAACTGAATCATGTGGGACACCAGTATGCATTTCCAACCACTCTGGAAAAACTGCCCTTTACTCTTACTCTCTGTTTTCTTCCTTCTAACCAATTTTTAATCCAGTTTGCTACCCTTCCACTAATTCATTCCTATTAATCTTCTCTAATAATCTCCCATGTGGTACATGGTCAAAGGCTTTCCTAAAGTCCATCATCACTATAGCCACTGCATTTCCCCCATCTACCATATCTGTTACCTCCTCAAAGAATTCTTTGAGGTTTGACAAGCACAGTTGTCACTTTTGAAAACCATGCTGGCTACTTTATCGAGTGTAAGAAGTCACACAACACCAGGTTATAGTCCAACAGTTTTATTTGAAATCACAAGCTTTTGGAGCGCTGCTCCTTCGTCAGGCGAAGTGGAGAGATGCATAAAAACACAGCTTATATAGTCAGAGAATAATGCCAGATGATTACAGGTAATCTTTCTAACTGCCATTTATCACACCTCGGCAGAGATAATCACAGCAATCAAAGGTGTGAATGGTGTCCAAACAGGTTAGTCAGGAAAACATTACATCAAAGAACAATGAGGTGGGGTCAAATGTTGCAGATGCTGGGGTCTGTATGAAAAAACAAAAAAACAGACAAAAAACATTTTTTTTGCTGGAAATCACAGCAGGTCCGGCCGCATCTGTGTGGAGAGAACAAGCCAACGACGACTCGAGTCTGGATCTCCACTTCACCTGACGAAGGAGCAGCGCTCTGAAAGCTTGTGATTTCAAATAAAACTGTTGGACTATAACCTGGTGTTGTGTGACTTCTTACATTTGTCCACCCCAGTCCAACTCAGGCATCTCCACACCATGGCTACTTTATCGAGGTGGATGAGAGGGGCGTGAATTCCCCCAGCGTGCCTCCTTGTTTGGGGAAGTATTCATGTTGTGTAAAATATTGCATTGATGCTGGTGTGCTGCTGGAATGGGGTTGAAAATTAATTATTTTTGGAATGAAATATTATGCAAGTTGGCCTTACTTAGGATATTTGTATTATCTTAAAGTGTGGTTGCTAGAAAAATGCATTACAGGAAACTTTCGTTTAACCGGAGCTTAAATATCCAGAAAGCTCTATCTACCGGCAAAATTCAGGAGCCGTTTCCTATAAGTTTTTTTACTTCTTGTTGCTTTTTTTTTTCCAGTCGTGGCTCCCAAGCGTCTAGCTGAAGCTGTTGCTTAGCTACAGAGATGCTTTTAAGCTGTGGCTGACTGTTTTGAAGCAACAGGGTTTGTTTCATATGGAGCTGAGAAACTTCGTATGTTTTAACATTAGCGCTGGTTTATACGGCAGTTTTGATGGGACGGCACCAACTTGGTCCCGTCAGTGCCGGATACCAGAAAGTTTCCTGTACCTTCAATTATTTTAACTATTGATTGATTTGCTCCTAGGGCAAAATTTGGAACTCCTTTGTCTTTTATTTAAACTTATTAATGGGATGTGGGCATCACTGGCAAGACCAGCATTTATTGCCCATCCCTAATTGCCCTCGAGAAGGTGGTGCAGTCCACTAGCAGTTTTTTGATATGACTGCGTGGCTTGCTAGTGGCCATTTCAGAGGGCAGTTAAGAGTCAACTGCATTGCTGTGGGTCTGGAGTCACATATAGGCCGGACCGAGTAAGGATGGCAGGGTTCCTTCCCTAAAGGACATTAGTGCACTAGTTGGGTTTTTACATTGGGTCACCATTACTGCTACTAGCTTTTTATTCCAAATTTATTTAATTAACTGAATTAAAATTCCCCAACTGCCATGGTGGGGTTTGAACTCATGTGTCCAAATTTTTTTTTTATTCGTTCCTTGGATGTGGGCGTCGCTGGCAAGGCCAGCATTTATTGCCCATCCCTAATTGTCCTTGAGAAGGTGGTGGTGAGCTGCCTTCTTGAACCGCTGCAGTCCGTGCGGTGAAGGTACTCCCATAGAGCTGTTAGGGAGGGAGTTCCAGGATTTTGACCCAGCGACGATGAAGGAATGGTGATATATTTCCAAGTCAGGATGGTGTGTGACTTGGAGGTGGTGATGTTCCCATGTGCCTGCTGCCCTTGTCCTTCTAGGTGGTAGAGGTCGCGGGTTTGGGAGGTGCTGTTGAAGAAGCCTTGGCGAGTTGCTACAGTGCATCTTGTAGATGGTACACACTGCAGCCACGGTGCGCTGGTGGTAAGAACATAAGAAATAGGAGGAGGAATGGGCCATACAGCCCCTCAAGCCTGCTCCGCCATCCAATAAGATCATGGCTGATCATCGACCTCAACTCCACTTTCCCACCCGATCTCCATATCCCTTGATTCTCCACGAGTCCAAAAATCTATCTCTCTCAGCCTTGAATATACTCAAAGACTCAGCATTCACAGCCCTCTGGGGCAGGGAATTCCAAAGATTCACAACCCTCTGAGTGAAGAAATTCCTCCTCATCTCAGTCTTAAATGGTCTACCCCTTATCCTGAGACTATGCCCTGTAGTTCTAGACACTCCAGCCAGTGGAAACAGCCTCTCAGCATCTACCCTGTCAATCCCCTTCAGAATCTTGTATGACTCAATGAGATCACCTCTCATTCTTCTAAACTCCAGAGAGTATAGGCCCATTCTTCACAATCTCTCATCATAGGACAGCCCTCTCATCCCAGGAATCAATCTAGTGAACCTTCGTTGCACCGCCTCCAAGGCAAGTATATCCTTCCTTAGATAAGGAGACCAAATCTGTGCACAGTACTCCAGGTGTGGTCTCACCAAGGCCCTGTACAATTGTAGCAAGACTTCCTTACTCTTATACTCCAACCCCCTTGCAATAAAAGGCCAACATGCCATTTGCCTTCCTTATTGCTTGCTGTACCTGCATGCTAGCTTTCTGTGTTTCTTGCACCAGGACACCCAAATCTCTCTGAGCACCAACATTTGAAAGTTTCTCACCATTAAAAAAATATTCTGTTTTTCTATTCTTCCTACCAAAGTGAATAACCTCACATTTCCCTACATTATACTCCATCTGCCACCTTACTGCCTACTCACTTAGTCTATCTATATCCCATTGCAGACTCTGTTCTCCTCACAGCTTACTGTCCCACCTAGCTTTGTATCGTCAGCAAACTTGGATACATTACACTCGGTCCCTTCATCTAGGTCATTAATATAGATTGTAAATAGCCGAGGCCCCAACACTGATCCTTGCGGTACCCACTAGTTACAGCCTGCCAACCTGAAAAAGATCTGTTTATCCCTACTCTCTGTTTTCTGTCTGTTAACCAATCCTCTATCCATGCTACTATATTACCCCCAACCCCATGAGCCTTAATCTTGTGTAATAACCTTTTATGTGGCACCTTATCGAATGCCTTTTGGAAATCCAAATATACTACATCCACTGGTTCCCCTTTATCTACCCTGCTAGTTACATCCTCAAAAAACTCTAATACATTTGTCAAACACGATTTCCCTTTCATAAAACCATGTTGACTCTGCCTAATCATGTTATGATTTTCTAAGTGCCCTGATACCACTTCCTTAACAATGAATTCCAGAATTTTCCCGACGACTGATGTCAGGCTAACTGGCCTGTAGTTCCCTGTTTTCTCTTTTGCTACTTTCTTGAATAGCGGTGTTACATTCGCGACCTTCCAATCCGCTGGGACCGTTCTAGAGTCGAGGGAATATTGGAAGATCAAAACCAATGCAGCCACTATCTCTTCAGCCACCTCTTTTAGAATCCTAGGATGTAGGCCATCAGGTCCAGGGGATTTGTTGGCTTTTAGTCCCATTAGTTTCTCTAGTACTTTTTCTCTACTTATATTAAATTACATTAAGTTCCTCACCCTCATTAGACCCTTGGTGCCCCTCCATTTTTGGTATGCTTTTTGTGTCTTCTACTGTGAAGACAGATACAAAATATTTGTTTAACGTTTCTGCTATTTCCTTATTCTCCATAATAGTTTCTCCTGTCTCAACCTCTAAGGGTCCAATGTTTACTTTTGCTACTCTCTTCCTTTTTACATATGTGTAGAAGCTCTTACAATCTGCTTTTATATTTCTTGCTAGTTTTCTCTCATTCTATTTTTTCCCTTTTTATCAATTTTTTGGTCATCCTTTGCTGGTTTCTGAAACTCTCCCAATCCTCAGGCTTAGTACTATTTCTCTTTCAATCTAATGCTATCCTTAACTTCTTTAGTTAGCCACGGTTGGATCACTTTTCCCGTGGTGGAGGGAGTGAATATTTAAGGTGGTGGATGGGGTGCCAATCAATTGGGCTGCTTTGTCCTGGATGGTGTTGAGCTTCTTGAGTGTTGTTGGAGCTGCACTCATCCAGGCAAGTGGGGAGTATTCCATCACACTCTTGACTTGTGCCTTGTAGATGGTGGAAAGGCTTTGTAGCCACACTATTTATGTGGCTGGACCTGTTATGTTGCTGGTTAATGGTGATGTTGATAGTGGGGGATTCAGCGATGGTTATGTCGTTGAATGCCAAGGGTCGGTGGTTAGACACTCTTGTTGACGATAGTCATTGCCTGGCACTTGTGTGGCGCGAATGTTACTTGCCACTTATCAGCCGAAGCCTGAACGTTGTCCAGGTCTTGCTGCATGCGGGCATGGACTGCTTCATTATCTGAGTGAGGAGTTGCGAATGGCACTGAGCACTGCAGTCATCAGCGAACATCTCTACTTCTGACCTTATGACAGAGGGAAGACCTTTGATGAAGCAGCTGAAGATGGTTGGGCCTAGGATACGGCCCTGAAGAACTCCTGCAGCGATGTCCTGGGGCTGTGATAATTGACCTCCAACAGCCACAACCATCTTCCTTTGTGCTAGGTATGACTTCAGCCAGTGGAGAGTTTTCCCCTGCTTACTATTGACTTCAATTTTACTAGGGCTCTTTAATGCTACACTCGGTCAAATGCTGCCTTGATGTCAAGGGCAGGCACTCTCACCTCTCCTCTGGAATTCAGCTCTTTTGTCCATGTTTGGACCAAGGCTGTAGTGAGGTCTGGAGCCGTGTGGTTCTGGCGGAACCCAAATGTGAGCATCAGTGAGCAGGTTATTGGTAAGTAAGTGCCAATTGATAGCACTGTTGATGACACCGTCCATCACTTTACTGATGATTGAGAGTAGAATGATGGGGTGGTAATTGGCCAGATTGGATTTGTCCTGCTTTTTGTGGACAGGACATACCTGGGCAGTTTCCCACATTGTCGGGTAGATGCCGGTGTTGTAGCTGTACTGGAACAGCTTGGCTAGAGGCGCGGCTAGTTCTGGAGCACAAGTCTTCAGCACGACAGCCGGGATGTTGTCGGGGCCCTTAACCTTTGCAATATTCAGTGCGCTCAACCATTTCTTAATATCACTTGGAGTGAAAAGAATTGGCTGAAGACTGGCTGCTGTAATGGTGGGGACCTCGGGAGGAGGCCGAGATGGATCACCCACTCAGCACTTCTGGATGGAGATGTGCTGGCCCCGCCTTCATTGAGGATGGGGATATTCGTGGAGCCTCCTCCTCCTGTTAGTTGTTTAATTGTCCACCACCATTCACGACTGGATGTGGCAGGACTGCAGAGCTTTGATCTGACCTGTTTGTTTTGCATCGCTTAGCTTTGTCTATAGCATGCTGCTTCCGCTGTTTAGCACGCATAAACTCCTGTGTTGCAGCTTCCCCAGGTTGGCACCTCATTTTTAGGTACGCCTGGTGCTGCTTCTGGCATGCTCTCCTACACTCCTCATTGAACCAAGGTTGGTCCCCTGGCTCGATGGTAATGGTCGAGTGAGGGATATGCCGGACCATGAGGTTACAGATTGTGGTGGAATACAATTCTGCTGCTGCTGATGTCACACAGTGTCTCCTGGATGCCCAGTTTTGAGCTGCTAGATCTGTTCTGAATCTATCCCATTTAGCACGGTGGTAGTGCCACACAACACGATGGAGGGTGTCCTCAGTGTGAAGACGGAACTTCGTGTCCACAAGGACTGTGCCCCTGTCTCATCAACTTTTCCTTGAACTAATAATTCAAGGAAGTGCATTGTATTACAGTACAAGGATTTTATAGCCTACATAACACTTGATGCACTTTAAAGTAATTCATTGTACATGAAGTGTGTGAGACATTTTTGAGAGACCCGCAATGCTACGTAAGTGCAAGTCTTTTTTTTGGTTGCCCAGCTGCGATGAGGGAGACGTAAAACCTTTTTGGAGTGCCTTAGAACTCAGATCTGTCCATCTCTAGTGAGATAAATTCGCTTGAGAAATGCATTGGATTCTATAGAATTGATGCATTGTTAAACTCTTGTTGGATCTATTTCTTTCACCAAACAGAATTTGTCTTATCACTATACCTGACATAGTGTTGCACAGAAGTAACAATTTTGCATGACTCCATTTCCCAATCTAATATTTACAAGTGAAGTAAAAAAAACTCTGAGGAAGCTGTGATCTAATTGATGGATTCTGATAATGCTTAGATGTGTTGTAAAGAATGCTATTGCAGTATTGCACTTTTACTGAGAATACCTTGTTTTTGCAACATGAATGTTTAGCATTTATACGATTGCTACTACATCTTTAAAACTCTTTGTTTTATATTTTTGCTGATTTATGATCCACCTTGAAAACTTTGCTGATTTGACAATCTACATGATATCCTGAAAATTTGTTTTTTTTGTGCTTTGGTTCTATTCATCAATTTCAGGCATGTTCTGTAGTATTTTCAGTCTTCTCTCCAATATACTGTAGCATCAGAAAGCATAGATATTTTTAAAACTCAGAGTTTTGAGCTGTGAGAGGCCAGCGAAGGACTGCTTGTGCTCAAGATCAAAGTTACCGAGCTTGAGCAACTGGGGTCATTCCATTACCTGTAGGAGGCTGGATGGTTCCTGCAATGCACATTCCAGGAGGTGGTCACTCTACAAGCATTATTGCGGAAGGGCTGTGGTGACCATCCATTGGGATAAGAGGTGACCAGACAGGTGTTAGTGCAGGAATATGCAAACATTAAATTGACAAATATATTCAGCAGCGAATACCTATGACACTGGCAACAACTGAGGACAGCCACGAGCAACGCCACTGCACTGGGGAGTAAGTAGTTGCCAAAGAGTGGAAAATGAAGTGGAGAAGTGCAGTAGTAATAGGGTATCCATAATTTGGGAATGGGTGTTTCCTCCCAGGTGACAGGACTTTGAAGAGACAAGGGGAACAGTCAGAAATTGTGGTTCATGTTGGAGACAGTGACATAGAAAAGAATAGGTCTGAGGTCATGCAAAGGAATTAAGAGATAAAGTGAAAATCAGGACAGCGAATAGTAATCTCAGGATTATTTCTGGTGCCATATGTTACTTGATATAGGAGTAGTAAAATAAGGGGTTTAAATATGTGAATGGAGAGATAGCATAGGAGGGAATAATTCTGATTCCTGGTACATTGAGCTTAATTCTGGGACACGAGTGGTCTGAACAGAGCTGTGACAAATGTATCTAGTGTTGTGGGAGAGTGTTTAAACTAATGAGGCAGAGTGAGGTAGAAAACATGAGGAAACAGAAAAGAAAAAAAACGTGGCAAGAAGTGTAGGAGAGATAAAGGAGAAAATTAAGAAAGTAATAAAGAACAGATGGAGAGGAGGTGGGATTAAAAAATAAAATTGCAAACAGGCAGGTTTGGGTTTGTATCTAAATGCACAAAGTATATTCTGAATAAAATTATGAACTAGAGGCACAAATTGATGAGGGGTATGCTTTCTGATGCTACAGTATATTGGAGAGAAGACTGAAAATACTAAGCAGATAAACTTAGGCTAGAGCAGGACTAGGGTTGCAAAGGGGTGGAAAGTTTCCGGTAAATTTCCGGAAATTTTCCACGGGAAGTTTAGCTTGGGAATTTTGCCCAAAAAAGCACATGCTAGCATAATATTGTTTTTTTTGTATTTCTTTCTTTTTTTTTCCCCACAGGTCCTCTCTTAAAATTACTAACAGAGATGGAATCTTAATTATTAAGGAATTTCTTAATCAATATATGTTTATCTTACTTGGCTTGTTTTAATAATTACAAGTTTTGTGTGTGACTGTGAACAAATGTGTCCTGATTGGGTGGATGAGCGATTAGCTCCCTCTATTTGTAATATTTGCATATCGAATTGTGATTGGCCTGCAGGCATCTGTAAGACTGCTATAGTTTTTTTAAGATCCAGGTTAGGGGTCCTGAGGGAAGTCATTTTGTTTTCTGCTGATGTTGTGATGATACAGTAAGTAAATCAGACTTTATACCAAATAAACCAGTTACTTGTTGAACTCTGTTGTCCTTCAATTTAAAATATACAAAATAATACACTATTGGTGATGTAGCGTCGTGTGTGTACAGGTCATGCTTCCATCACATGGAGCATCAGCAAAAATGTACTCACCCTGTTGCAATCGTGCTGATCGACCGCAGTTCGACACAGAGATGAATGCCCTTTATTTCTCTGCATAGAACAATGCCACGTTTACCGTCGGATGTGTGGAAGCATTTTACCCCAGGCATTAAAGATGGAAAGACTGCGTACATGTGCAAACACTGTAGAAAGCCATATGTAAAGAATGCCACAAAGATGCAGCAGCATTTATCCAAATGCAACAACTTCACTCAAAGCTCACAGCAGTCAGCCCAGAGTTCCTCTGCTTCCATTCAAGAAGATGATGGTTCTCATTCAGCATCAGGCTCCTTATCATCAGCAACTCCTGGCCCACTTGGAAGGTTCTTTGATACAATGGATAACCATAGCCAGAAGAATGCAGATGAGTGCCTTGCTCGAGCTGTATATGCAACAGGCTCACCCCTCATGCTCACAGCCAATGTGTACTGGAAGAGATTTTTCAATGTTATTCGCCCTGCATACTGTCCTCCCACCAGACATGCTTTGTCTACTTATTTGCTGGAGGCTGAGTATAACAGAGTCCAAGGAAAGCTCAAAGAAACGATAGCGATGGCAGACTGTGGTGCAGTTATCCCAGATGGGTGGCCAAATGTACGAGGGGAGGGCATCATAAACTACATCGTCTCCACTCCTCTCCCAGTGTTCTTCAAGAGCACAGACACGAAGGACAACAGGCACATACATTGCTGATGAGCTGAAAGCGGTCATCAACGGTCTTGGATCACAAAAGGTTTTTGCAGTAGTTACTGACAATGCTGCGAATATGAAGGCTGCTTGGGCTCAAGTGGAGGAGGCCTACCCTCATATTACGTCTATTGGGTGCGCAGCTCATGGGCTTAACCTGTTCCTCAAGGACATCATGGGTTTGAGAACCATGGAAGCACTGTACAAGAGAGCCAAGCAAGTTGTTAAGTATGTCAGGGGAAAACAGGTAGTTGCAGCAACCTACAACTCCAAGCAAATGACAAAGAACAAGAACACCACACTGAAGCTGCCCAACAACACTAGATGGGGTGGTGTCATAATGTACAACAGCCTTCTGGAGGGTAAGGAGTCGCTGCAAGAAATGGCAATATCCCAGTCTGGGGATATGGAAACCACCATCAAGAAAATACTGCTGGGTGATGTGTTTTGGGAGAGAGTGGTTAGCAGCCTTAAACTACTCTCACCAGTAGCATCTGCAATTGCTCAGATTGAAGGAGATGACGCTGTCTTGTCAGATATTCTCAGGCTTTTTACTGATTTTAAAAGAACAAATCAGCATTGCCCTACCCACATCCCTGCTGCTCAAAGCAGAGGAGAAGGCAATTGTTCAATTCATACAGACGCGTCAAGAATTTTGTGTCAAGCCGATTCATGCTGCAGCATATATGCTGGACCCAAAGCATGTTGGGAGACCAATACTTTCTGGAGAACAGATCAACAGCGCTTAGTGTGATTTCTACCCTCTCTCACACCATCTCAATCTGGATGTGGGCAAAGTTCTGGGAAGTCTGGCAAAGTTCTCTACCAAGCAAGGTCTTTGGAATGGGGATGGGATATGGGAATCATGCAAGCATATCAGTGCACATACCTGGTGGAAGGGACTTTGTGCATCTGAGGCCCTGTCACCTATTGCATCGGTGATACTCCAAATCCCATCTTCATCAGCGGCCTCTGAACGAAACTGGTCACTTTTTGGGAATACGCATACAAAGGTGCGCAACAGGCTGACTAACGAGAGTGGAGAAACTGGTGGCTATCCGGGCGAACCTACAACTTATTGAGCCAGATACAGAAGTGTCCACCACACAGCTAGACACTGACACAGAGGAGGAAATGGACACGCCAGAGTCAGAGAATCAGGGGGAGCAATGAGGAGTAGAAGACTCAGAAGACTCATGAGTAGAAGACTCAAAGGGACAAAATAAGGACAAATTACAGGCTAAATAAGCTGACGCTCTTTTTATTTTATTTTAGATGGGTCTTTTTTGTGGGGGTTCAATAAAGTTCAAAATTATAACCTAAATAAAGTTTTGAAAGCCTGTTTTTATTTGTATGGAACAGTATGTCTATTTTGACGACAAAGATAATATAAGGGTCAGAGACAAAAACCATCAGTGTGCAAAAAAACTCTAAATTCCCGAAAATTCCCATGGAAAGTTTCCTCTTTAAAAAATTCCCAGAATTTTGCAACCTTAAGCAGGACTAGGCGCGAAATATTTCCTGGTTGTAAAATATTCAGCAGGGGTAGAGTAGGATAAGAACATAAGAAATAGGAGCAGGTCATTCGGCCCCTTGAGCCTGCTCCACCATTTAATGAGATCATGGCTGATCAGATTTTGGCCTCAACTCCACTTTCCCGCCCGCTCCCCATAACCCTTGACTCCCCTGTTGCTCAAAAATCTGTCTCTCTCAGCCTTGAATATATTCAATGACTCAGCTTCCACAGCTCTCTGGGTAAAGAATTCCAAAGATTCACGACCCTCTGAGAGAAGAAATTCCTCCTCATCTCCCTCTTAAATGGGTGACCCCTTATTCTGAGACTATGCCCCCTCGTTCTAGATTCCCCCACGAGGGGAAACATCCTCTCGGCATACGTCGAACCCCCTCAGAATCTTGTATGTTTCAATAAGATTTTCATTCTTCTAAGCTCCAATGAGTATAGGCTCAACCTTTCCTCATAAGACAACCCTTCCATCCCAGGAATCAACCTAGTGAACCTTCTCTGAACTGCCTCCAATGCAAGTATATCCCTCCTTAAATAAGGAGACCAAAACTGTACGCAGTACTCCAGGTGTGGTCTCACCAGTGCCCTGTACAGTTGTAGCAAGACTTCCCTACTTTTATACTCCATCCCCCTTGAAACAAAGGCCAACATTCCATTTGCCTTCATAATTACTTGCTGCGCCTCCATGTTTACCTTTTGTGTTTCATGTACGCGGATACCCAAATCCCTCCGTACCGCTGCATTTTGTAGTCTTGCTCCATTTAAATAATTTTCTTTTCTATTCTTCCTACCAAAGTGGATAACTTCACATTGTCCCACATTATACTCCATCTGCCAAATTCTTGCCCACTCACTTAACTTATCTATTTCCCTTTCACAGAATCACAGAAACCCCACAGTGCAGATAGAGGCCATTTCGGCCCATCGAGCCTGCACCGACACACATCCCACCCGATCCCCGTAACCCCTACACCAACACATATCCCACCCTATCCCTGTAACCCCACGTATTTAATCCCCCTAACACTAAGGGTCAATTTATCATAGCCAATCAACTTAACCCGCACATCTTTGGACTGTGGGAGGAAACCGGAGCACCCGGAGAAAACCCACGCAAACACGGGGAGAATGTGCAAACTCCACACACAGTCGCCCGAGGCCGGATTCGAACCCGGGTCCCTGGCGCTGTGAGGCAACAGTGCTAACCACTATGCCACCGTGCCGCCCTGCAGACTCTTTGGGCTGGACTTTGATACTGGAGGCGTGTAGGAGGCGGGACTACAACTTTCGGTGTTGTAGTCCCGCCTCCATCGCGTTGTGGCCAACCCACTTCATTTTCACTTGATTGACCTTGTTGAGCCCACCCAGCGGGCTCAGCAGGCCAATTAAGGGCCACCCGGCAACAGGTGACGTCACAGACTGAAATTTCATCTGTCAAAAGCTTTTGACAGATGAAATATCAGCGTTTGACAGCTCTTTGACGCTGTCAAACACTGACGATCTGTACACTACGTTAATTCCTTCCTCTCAGGCTGATTTAGAGATCGCTCCAGAACAGAAAGCTGAATGCTGCAGCTTTTGACAGCTCGCGGTCATTCTGCTTTCTGTGCCCGTGAGATGAGGGACTCCCGAGACCTGAAGGAAGGAAGGCTGTAAAGGTAAGTAAATGTAATTAAACTTCTTTAAACACTTTACACACACCAAACACACTTACCTCTGCACTCATGCACCCATCACTCACCTGAACACCGGACATCTCGAACCCTTCAGCCCGATGGTCCGCCTCGCTAACTTGGCGTGGTTTGGAGCCATCGGGAATCCCACACTTCAGGAATAAAAATAGGGATTAGGCTAAAAACTGCCTGTTAACTACCTGTTAACAGGCAGTTAATTGACACTAACCCCTTCCCGCCTCGGGGAGGCGGCTCCCAGTCGGGTATCCGCCTCCTTTGAAACTGGCATGGGGGTGGGAATGGGTTCGTGCCCCCCCGATTTTGAGATTTTAACCCTCCAATCCCGCTTCCACGGCCCAATGAAAATCCTGCCCTTTATGTCCTCCTCACAACTTGCTTCCCCACTTGACACAGCAGTGTCAGCTGTGGCTCAGTTGGTAGCACACTCGCCTCTGAGTCATAATGTTGTGGGTTCATGTCCCACTCCAGGGACTTGAGCACATATAGCTAGGCTGACACTCCAGTGCAGCGCTGAGGGAGTGCTGTTGGAGGTGCTGTCTTTCGGATGAGACGTTAAACCGAGGTCTCGTCTGCTCTCTCAGGTGTACGTAAAAGATCCCATGGCACTATTTAGAAGCAGAGCAGGGGAGTTATCCCCGGTGTCCTGGCCAATATTTATCCCTCAACATAACAAAACCAGATTAACTGATCATTATCACATTGGTGTTTGTGGGAGCTTGCTGTGCGCAAATTGGCTGCCGCATTTCCTACATTACAACAGTGACTCCACTTCAAAAGTACTTCATTGTAAAGCGCTTTGAGACGTCCAGTGGTCGTGAAAGGCGCTATATAAATGCAAGTCTTTCTATCTTTGTATCGTCTGCAAATTTGGCTACAATACACTATACACTTGCTTCCTTTATCCAAGTCATTGATATAGATTGAAAATAGTTGAGACTCCAGCACTGATCCCTGTGGCACCCCACCAGTTACAGATTGCCATCCTGAAAATGACCCATTTATCCGGATAAAAATGCAGCAGTATTAAAGATTCCATTGTGGAAATGGAATGAAAGGATGATATCTTCTATAAATCGGTACTTCTGTCTGTCTGTCATCGCGTGTGCGTTGCGGGTATGCACTCGAAAGTTACAGGGCGTACCTATGCGCGCGTTACCTCCAAAGAAAGCTTACGCTTCCGAGACGGTTTTAAGCGTATTTACGTTTCGGCCGGGCTAAAATTGCGCCCGTGGTATCCCAAAAACCTTCAACATTCCGCTCATTAGCATCTCATTATCCGCTCATTAGCGACAGAGTGACCTCGAGCTCGACCAATCGTACGCCGGGTTGCTGGCGTGTGCCGCCGGGCCAATCGGTGTGCGTGTGGCCGGGCTTTATCGTTCTGAACCGAGGTGAGTCGCCGCCATCTTGATTCCAAACTTTTCCTTTTTCCCGCTTTCTGCGTCTTAAAAAAAAAAACGTTGCTTTTAAAACACACATTTAAAAAAAAAAAAAATGATTTAGAAAGTAATTAACTTATCTAATCTCATTAATTTTCCTACCTTTCCCCGTTTTTCCAGGTAGGCCTAGAAGCCGCGGCGTCTCCTCCGCACCCACGCCCGAGCTAGGCACCTCCCGGCCCCACTCGAAGGCTGGAGGGCCGAGCCTCAGCCCAGCGCCGCGAGGGTGCGCGCGCAGCAGGAGCTGAGACGTCTCTCTCTGCCGGGGCTTGCTGAGCGTCCAGCGTTACCCTGGCAACGGGTGCAATTGGCGGTCTTCACCTCCCGGGGGGGGGCGGGGCGCGGGGGCGGTGGGGGGGGGCGGGCGGGGGGGGGGTGGGAGCCGTGCGCGCAGCAGGAGCAGCTGCGACGCGGCGTCTCTCTGGCTTGGTCAGCGTCACAGTTGCCCTGGCAACCGGGCCCGCCGGCCGAGAGAGAGACGCCGCGTCTCAGCTCCTGCTGCGCACGCAATCGGCGGTCTTCACCTCCCGGGGGGGGGGTGGCGCGACCCTCGGGGGGGGGGGGGGGGGCGCCCGCCGCACTCCCTCCCCTCCGCCCTCCATCCCCCCCTCCTCTCCCTCCCCCCTCCCCTGCCCTCCCTTCCCCCCCCCCTCCCTCCCTCCCTTCCTTCCCCCTCCCCTTCCCCGCCCTCCCCCCCCCTTCCCCTTCCCCGCCCTCCCCCCCTTTCCCCCCTCCCCCTCCCCCTGCCCTCCCTCCCCCTGCCCTCCCTCCCCCTCCCCTGCCCTCCCTCCCCCCCCCTCCCCTCCCCTCCCTCTCTTCCCCCCCACCCCTCCCCTCCCTCTCTTCCCCCCAGTCGCGCTCTCTCTTCCCCCCCCAGTCGCGCTCTCTCTTCCCCCCCAGTCGCGCTCTCTCTTCCCCCCCAGTCGCGCTCTCTCTTCCCCCCCAGTCGCGCTCTCTCTTCCCCCCCAGTCGCGCTCTCTCTTCCCCCCCAGTCGCGCTCTCTCTTCCCCCCCAGTCGCGCTCTCTCTTCCCCCAGTCGCGCTCTCTCTTCCCCCCCAGTCGCGCTCTCTCTTCCCCCCAGTCGCGCTCTCTCTTCCCCCCCAGTCGCGCTCTCTCTTCCCCCCCAGTCGCGCTCTCTCTTCCCCCCCAGTCGCGCTCTCTCTTCCCCCCCAGTCGCGCTCTCTCTTCCCCCCCAGTCGCGCTCTCTCTTCCCCCCCAGTCGCGCTCTCTCTTCCCCCCCAGTCGCGCTCTCTCTTCTTCCCCCCCAGTCGCGCTCTCTCTTCCCCCCCAGTCGCGCTCTCTCTTCCCCCCAGTCGCGCTCTCTCTTCCCCCCCAGTCGCGCTCTCTCTTCCCCCCAGTCGCGCTCTCTCTTCCCCCCCAGTCGCGCTCTCTCTTCCCCCCCAGTCGCGCTCTCTCTTCCCCCCCAGTCGCGCTCTCTCTTCCCCCCCAGTCGCGCTCTCTCTTCCCCCCCAGTCGCGCTCTCTCTTCCCCCCAGTCGCGCTCTCTCTTCCCCCCCAGTCGCGCTCTCTCTTCCCCCCCAGTCGCGCTCTCTCTTCCCCCCCAGTCGCGCTCTCTCTTCCCCCCCAGTCGCGCTCTCTCTCTTCTCCCCCCACAGTCGCGCTCTCTCTTCCCCCCCAGTCGCGCTCTCTCTCTTCCCCCCCAGTCGCGCTCTCTCTTCCCCCCCAGTCGCGCTCTCTCTTCCCCCCCAGTCGCGCTCTCTCTTCCCCCCCAGTCGCGCTCTCTCTTCCCCCCCCAGTCCGCTCTCTCTTCCCCCCAGTCGCGCTCTCTCTTCCCCCCCAGTCGCGCTCTCTCTTCCCCCCCAGTCGCGCTCTCTCTTCCCCCCAGTCGCGCTCTCTCTTCCCCCCCAGTCGCGCTCTCTCTTCCCCCCCAGTCGCGCTCTCTCTTCCCCCCCAGTCGCGCTCTCTCTTCCCCCCAGTCGCGCTCTCTCTTCCCCCCCAGTCGCGCTCTCTCTTCCCCCCCAGTCGCGCTCTCTCTCTTCCCCCCCAGTCGCGCTCTCTCTTCCCCCCCCAGTCGCGCTCTCTCTTCCCCCCCAGTCGCGCTCTCTCTTCCCCCCAGTCGCGCTCTCTCTTCCCCCCCAGTCGCGCTCTCTCTTCCCCCCCAGTCGCGCTCTCTCTTCCCCCCAGTCGCGCTCTCTCTTCCCCCCCAGTCGCGCTCTCTCTTCCCCCCCAGTCGCGCTCTCTCTTCCCCCCCAGTCGCGCTCTCTCTTCCCCCCCAGTCGCGCTCTCTCTCTTCCCCCCCAGTCGCGCTCTCTCTTCCCCCCCAGTCGCGCTCTCTCTTCCCCCCCAGTCGCGCTCTCTCTTCCCCCCCAGTCGCGCTCTCTCTTCCCCCCCAGTCGCGCTCTCTCTTCCCCCCCAGTCGCGCTCTCTCTTCCCCCCCAGTCGCGCTCTCTCTTCCCCCCCCAGTCGCGCTCTCTCTTCCCCCCCAGTCGCGCTCTCTCTTCCCCCCAGTCGCGCTCTCTCTTCCCCCCCAGTCGCGCTCTCTCTTCCCCCCCCAGTCGCGCTCTCTCTTCCCCCCCAGTCGCGCTCTCTCTTCCCCCCCAGTCGCGCTCTCTCTTCCCCCCCAGTCGCGCTCTCTCTTCCCCCCCAGTCGCGCTCTCTCTTCCCCCCCAGTCGCGCTCTCTCTTCCCCCCCAGTCGCGCTCTCTCTCTTCCCCCCCAGTCGCGCTCTCTCTTCCCCCCCAGTCGCGCTCTCTCTTCCCCCCCAGTCGCGCTCTCTCTTCCCCCCCAGTCGCGCTCTCTCTTCCCCCCCAGTCGCGCTCTCTCTTCCCCCCCAGTCGCGCTCTCTCTTCCGCTCTTCCCCCCCAGTCGCGCTCTCTCTTCCCCCCCAGTCGCGCTCTCTCTTCCCCCCCAGTCGCGCTCTCTCTTCCCCCCCAGTCGCGCTCTCTCTTCCCCCCCAGTCGCGCTCTCTCTTCCCCCCCAGTCGCGCTCTCTCTTCCCCCCCAGTCGCGCTCTCTCTTCCCCCCCAGTCGCGCTCTCTCTTCCCCCCCAGTCGCGCTCTCTCTTCCCCCCCAGTCGCGCTCTCTCTTCCCCCCCAGTCGCGCTCTCTCTTCCCCCCAGTCGCGCTCTCTCTTCCCCCCCAGTCGCGCTCTCTCTTCCCCCCCAGTCGCGCTCTCTCTTCCCCCCAGTCGCGCTCTCTCTTCCCCCCCAGTCGCGCTCTCTCTTCCCCCCCCAGTCGCGCTCTCTCTTCCCCCCCAGTCGCGCTCTCTCTTCCCCCCCAGTCGCGCTCTCTCTTCCCCCCAGTCGCGCTCTCTCTTCCCCCCCAGTCGCGCTCTCTCTTCCCCCCCAGTCGCGCTCTCTCTTCCCCCCCAGTCGCGCTCTCTCTTCCCCCCCCAGTCGCGCTCTCTCTTCCCCCCCAGTCGCGCTCTCTCTTCCCCCCCCAGTCGCGCTCTCTCTTCCCCCCCAGTCGCGCTCTCTCTTCCCCCCCAGTCGCGCTCTCTCTTCCCCCCCAGTCGCGCTCTCTCTTCCCCCCCAGTCGCGCTCTCTCTTCCCCCCCAGTCGCGCTCTCTCTTCCCCCCCCAGTCGCGCTCTCTCTTCCCCCCCAGTCGCGCTCTCTCTTCCCCCCCAGTCGCGCTCTCTCTTCCCCCCAGTCGCGCTCTCTCTTCCCCCCCAGTCGCGCTCTCTCTTCCCCCCCAGTCGCGCTCTCTCTTCCCCCCCAGTCGCGCTCTCTCTTCCCCCCCAGTCGCGCTCTCTCTTCCCCCCAGTCGCGCTCTCTCTTCCCCCCCAGTCGCGCTCTCTCTTCCCCCCCAGTCGCGCTCTCTCTTCCCCCCCAGTCGCGCTCTCTCTTCCCCCCCCAGTCGCGCTCTCTCTTCCCCCCCAGTCGCGCTCTCTCTCTTCCCCCCCAGTCGCGCGCTCTCTCTTCCCCCCCAGTCGCGCTCTCTCTTCCCCCCCAGTCGCGCTCTCTCTTCCCCCCCAGTCGCGCTCTCTCTTCCCCCCCAGTCGCGCTCTCTCTTCCCCCCCAGTCGCGCTCTCTCTTCCCCCCCATCGCGCTCTCTCTTCCCCCCCAGTCGCGCTCTCTCTTCCCCCCCAGTCGCGCTCTCTCTTCCCCCCAGTCGCGCTCTCTCTTCCCCCCAGTCGCGCTCTCTCTTCCCCCCCAGTCGCGCTCTCTCTTCCCCCCCAGTCGCGCTCTCTCTTCCCCCCCAGTCGCGCTCTCTCTTCCCCCCCAGTCGCGCTCTCTCTTCCCCCCCAGTCGCGCTCTCTCTTCCCCCCCAGTCGCGCTCTCTCTTCCCCCCCAGTCGCGCTCTCTCTTCCCCCCCAGTCGCGCTCTCTCTTCCCCCCCAGTCGCGCTCTCTCTTCCCCCCCAGTCGCGCTCTCTCTTCCCCCCCAGTCGCGCTCTCTCTTCCCCCCCAGTCGCGCTCTCTCTTCCCCCCCAGTCGCGCTCTCTCTTCCCCCCCAGTCGCGCTCTCTCTTCCCCCCAGTCGCGCTCTCTCTTCCCCCCCAGTCGCGCTCTCTCTTCCCCCCCAGTCGCGCTCTCTCTTCCCCCCCAGTCGCGCTCTCTCTTCCCCCCCAGTCGCGCTCTCTCTTCCCCCCCAGTCGCGCTCTCTCTTCCCCCCCAGTCGCGCTCTCTCTTCCCCCCCAGTCGCGCTCTCTCTTCCCCCCCAGTCGCGCTCTCTCTTCCCCCCCAGTCGCGCTCTCTCTTCCCCCCCAGTCGCGCTCTCTCTTCCCCCCCAGTCGCGCTCTCTCTTCCCCCCCAGTCGCGCTCTCTCTTCCCCCCCAGTCGCGCTCTCTCTTCCCCCCCAGTCGCGCTCTCTCTTCCCCCCCAGTCGCGCTCTCTCTTCCCCCCCAGTCGCGCTCTCTCTTCCCCCCCAGTCGCGCTCTCTCTTCCCCCCCAGTCGCGCTCTCTCTTCCCCCCCAGTCGCGCTCTCTCTTCCCCCCCAGTCGCGCTCTCTCTTCCCCCCCAGTCGCGCTCTCTCTTCCCCCCCAGTCGCGCTCTCTCTTCCCCCCCAGTCGCGCTCTCTCTTCCCCCCCAGTCGCGCTCTCTCTTCCCCCCCAGTCGCGCTCTCTCTTCCCCCCCAGTCGCGCTCTCTCTTCCCCCCCAGTCGCGCTCTCTCTTCCCCCCCAGTCGCGCTCTCTCTTCCCCCCCAGTCGCGCTCTCTCTTCCCCCCCAGTCGCGCTCTCTCTTCCCCCCCAGTCGCGCTCTCTCTTCCCCCCCAGTCGCGCTCTCTCTTCCCCCCCAGTCGCGCTCTCTCTTCCCCCCCAGTCGCGCTCTCTCTTCCCCCCAGTCGCGCTCTCTCTTCCCCCCCCAGTCGCGCTCTCTCTTCCCCCCCAGTCGCGCTCTCTCTTCCCCCCCAGTCGCGCTCTCTCTTCCCCCCCAGTCGCGCTCTCTCTTCCCCCCCAGTCGCGCTCTCTCTTCCCCCCCAGTCGCGCTCTCTCTTCCCCCCCAGTCGCGCTCTCTCTTCCCCCCCAGTCGCGCTCTCTCTTCCCCCCCCAGTCGCGCTCTCTCTTCCCCCCCAGTCGCGCTCTCTCTTCCCCCCCAGTCGCGCTCTCTCTTCCCCCCCAGTCGCGCTCTCTCTTCCCCCCCAGTCGCGCTCTCTCTTCCCCCCCAGTCGCGCTCTCTCTTCCCCCCCAGTCGCGCTCTCTCTTCCCCCCCAGTCGCGCTCTCTCTTCCCCCCCAGTCGCGCTCTCTCTTCCCCCCCAGTCGCGCTCTCTCTTCCCCCCCAGTCGCGCTCTCTCTTCCCCCCCAGTCGCGCTCTCTCTTCCCCCCCAGTCGCGCTCTCTCTTCCCCCCAGTCGCGCTCTCTCTTCCCCCCCAGTCGCGCTCTCTCTTCCCCCCCAGTCGCGCTCTCTCTTCCCCCCCAGTCGCGCTCTCTCTTCCCCCCCCAGTCGCGCTCTCTCTTCCCCCCCAGTCGCGCTCTCTCTTCCCCCCCAGTCGCGCTCTCTCTTCCCCCCCAGTCGCGCTCTCTCTTCCCCCCCAGTCGCGCTCTCTCTTCCCCCCCAGTCGCGCTCTCTCTTCCCCCCCCAGTCGCGCTCTCTCTTCCCCCCCAGTCGCGCTCTCTCTTCCCCCCCAGTCGCGCTCTCTCTTCCCCCCCAGTCGCGCTCTCTCTTCCCCCCCAGTCGCGCTCTCTCTTCCCCCCCAGTCGCGCTCTCTCTTCCCCCCCAGTCGCGCTCTCTCTTCCCCCCCAGTCGCGCTCTCTCTTCCCCCCCAGTCGCGCTCTCTCTTCCCCCCCAGTCGCGCTCTCTCTTCCCCCCCAGTCGCGCTCTCTCTTCCCCCCCAGTCGCGCTCTCTCTTCCCCCCCAGTCGCGCTCTCTCTTCCCCCCCAGTCGCGCTCTCTCTTCCCCCCAGTCGCGCTCTCTCTTCCCCCCCAGTCGCGCTCTCTCTTCCCCCCCAGTCGCGCTCTCTCTTCCCCCCCAGTCGCGCTCTCTCTTCCCCCCCAGTCGCGCTCTCTCTTCCCCCCCAGTCGCGCTCTCTCTTCCCCCCCAGTCGCGCTCTCTCTTCCCCCCCAGTCGCGCTCTCTCTTCCCCCCCAGTCGCGCTCTCTCTTCCCCCCCAGTCGCGCTCTCTCTTCCCCCCCAGTCGCGCTCTCTCTTCCCCCCAGTCGCGCGCTCTCTTCCCCCCCAGTCGCGCGCTCTCTTCCCCCCCAGTCGCGCTCTCTCTTCCCCCCCCAGTCGCGCTCTCTCTTCCCCCCCCAGTCGCGCGCTCTCTCTTCCCCCCCGCCCCCCAGTCGCGCTCTCTCTTCCCCCCCGGTCTCGCGCGCGCTCCCCCCCCCCCGCCCCCCTGTCTCGCGCGCGCTCCCCCCCCCCCGCCCCCCGGTCTCGCGCGCGCTCCCCCCCCCCGCCCCCCGGTCTCGCGCGCGCTCTCCCCCCCTCCCCCGCCCCCCGGTCTCGCGCGCGCTCTCCCCCCTCCCCCGCCCCCCGGTCTCGCGCGCGCTCTCCCCCCCCCCCCCCCCCCCCGGTCTCGCGCGCGCTCTCCCCCCCCCCCCCCCCCGGTCTCGCGCGCGCTCTCCCCCCCCCCCCCCCGGTCTCGCGCGCGCGCTCTCCCCCCCCCCCCCCCCCCCCCACCGGTCTCGCGCGATCTCTCCCCCCCCCCCCCCCCCCCCCGGTCTCGCGCGCGCTCTTCCAACAACAACATGCCCTCGAAAAAGCCTCGGCACCGCCGGGCACTCCAGCTAGTATAATATAAAAGGGGAAATTTTAACTCCCCTGGAGGAGCGGAACAGGATCGGGGCCAGCGCGGGGGGAGGTTAAATATCTTAGAAATGGAAAACCAGCCACGAACGCCCCTACTTCCAGTTTAACCAGGGTGGGTTGGGCGAGTAACCTGCCCTTGAGAGGTGGGTCAGAAATGATAATATGTTAAACTCTGAGGCATGCAGCCTCATGATCAGCCGTGTGGATTTAACGGCTGTGGACTGGTTTTCCCAGGGCTTGGGGAAACCCAGTAGCTAAAGGGAGGCGCGAAAGGCCGGATCAAGCAGCTAAGTGCCTTTCCAGCACCGCTTGTGGGCCAGGAGGAGCAGGATTGCTTCCCTTACCCACCCCCCTCCCAAGCTAATCTGCCGTGATCTGCCTCCATGCCTGCGATCTCTGGGGCCCCCTGCAATCTTCGACACACACACCCCCGCCCCCCCCCCCCCACCCCCAGCGATTTGACTTTTAAAAATTGTTTCTCCTCCACCGCAATCTCCGGATCTCTTTACCTCCCCCCACCCCCCCCAGCGATCTCTCACTCCATCCTCTCTGGTCCCCGGCTGTGATTTTCTACTGCAGGCCTTCCTGCCCAACCGCTGTCCAGCCTCAATCTGACCAGCTGCTGGCGGGAAACAGAGAAAAAAATTCTGTTGAGTTCCTGCTAGTAAATTCAGCAGCACCTCCACGTGCCCCATATTTCCGGGTTTTCTAGCCGCTAAAAGTTGCCCTTGTTCCCTAACCGCCTCCCCGGAAATATTGAGGCCAAAAAGTCGCATTAAAAGTAGATTGTCTGTTCATCTCAATAATGGGAACTGACAGAGTAAAGCTTCCAAAATTGGTTACAGTTTTTAGACGGATAAAAAGGATTCATTCAAATTTGAGCACCATTGTCGACTCCAAAATCACAGTGGCACTGACTTATTAATTTACAATTAATATAAATGTTACTGTGATGAAATATGCCATTCATCAGACTCTGTATTTAACTACATATATTGTATTGCCTGCTCCTGTGTTTTTACCTTGTATTGTATATAGTGCACCGCCCCCTTTCTCCCCATTGGGTGTGTCGGCTCCGCCCATACCTGGCCCTACTTAAGACAAGCCCAGGCTTGTCTTGCAGCAGAATGCTAGGTGAAGACACAGGCATCTTTCTTTGCTAATAAAAGCCTAGTTTTATCCAGTTAACTTTGAGCCTTGAAGTTATTGAGGCGCATCAATTTTATTAGCAAACTTTCAACGATGGATCAACTTTTGAAACCGGAACGCTTGGATTTGGACCCGCATGCTTCGGATGCATCGGCACGGTTTGGACACTGGTTCCAGTGCTTGGAATTTTTTATGGCCAACTCCGAAGTCGTCACAGCCTCTAGAGCCACCGGAGATGTGAAACTCGGGATCCTGCAGAATCGGGTAAGCCACCGGGTTTTTCCACTCATCCAAGACGCCGCCACCTACCTGGATGCCTGCAACATTCTAAAGGCCCACTATCAGCGGCCTACCAATGAGGTGTACGCCAGGCATCTGCTTGCTACCTGCACACAGCGACCCGGAGAGTCGCTAGAGGACTTTCTAGTCACCCTAAAAGTGCTTGGCAAAGACTGCAAATGCAAAGACGTGAAAGCCACGGTATACACAGACGAGCTTATTCGGGATGCCTTTATCGCAGGCCTTAGCTATAATTACATCCGGCAGAGACTGCTAGAGAAAACGGGCCTAGATCTGACACAGGCTGTGGACACAGCGCGATCGCTGGATGTGGCTCAGAAGAACTCTGACTCCTACTCTTCAGGCCGCGCGGCCCACGCCGCCTCATACGCACCAAGGGCGCCGCCATGTTGGAAGACATCTTCCCCGCCCGGTAGCCCAACACCGTCGGGGCCCTGCTCTCCCCCCAGAAGCCCTACGACCGCCGCGACGCATCGGGGCCCCAAATGCTACTTCTGCGGGCAGCCGAAACACACCAGGAACCTGTGCCCGGCGAAAGGCACCACCTGCTGTAAGTGCGGTAAGAAGGGGCACTTTGGGAAGGTGTGCAGAGGGAACCCCGCAGGCAAACCCGTCACCGCCGTGGGAGCGGCCATCTTGGACGCCATCTTGTCCGACCTCGTGGGGTCCGCCATCTCGCGAGCAGACATCGTGGACGCCATCTTACCCGGCCTCGTGTGGCCCACCATCTGGTCCCGATCAGGGCCCTACAGTGGCGTCGATCACAGTGGACCAGTCCAGACCGCACCCACTATCCAAATCGATGGTGGACATCGAGGTAAACGGGTGCAAGGTTAAATGTTTAATTGACAGCGGGAGCACGGAGAGCTTCATTCACCCTGGTCTGGTACAACGACTCTCTAACTATAGTCCCTACTCAGGGCACGATCTCTATGGCCGACAAAACCCAGATATCGACTATTGCGGGTTACTGCGCGGTACGATTGTCCGTTAAAGGCACTGTATATAATAATTTTAAACTGTTAATTATGAAGGATTTATGTGTGAGCGTGATCTTGGGCCTGGATTTTCAGTGCCACCACCAAAGCATCACGCTCAATTTCGGTGGGACCCAGCCGCCCCTCACAGTGTGCGGTCTGGCTACCCTGAAGGTAAAGCCGCCTTCGCTATTCGCGAACCTTACCCCTAACTGCCGGCCAATAGCGACCAAAAGCAGGAGGTACAGCTGGGAGGACAGGCGGTTTATCGTGACCGAGGTAGACAGGCTCCTGTGGGAGCGCATTATTGAACGCAGCAACAGCCCGTGTCGCGCCCAAGTGGTGGTGGTGAGGGGTAGCGAGAAGAAGCGGATGGTGATTGACTATAGTCAAACAGTCAACAGCTATACCCAACTAGACGCCTACCCGCTACCCCGCATATCCGAGATGGTGAACCAAATTGCCCAATACCGGGTGTTCTCCACTATCGACCTCAAGTCAGCGTACCACCAGCTCCCTATCAGACCAGAGGACCGTTCGTACACCGCCTTCGAGGCAAACGGACGCCTCTACCAGTTCCTCAGAGTCCCCTTTGGGGTGACGAATGGGGTCTCGGTCTTTCAGAGGGAGATGGACCGCATGGTCGATGACCACCACTTGCAGGCAACCTTCCCCTATCTCGACAACGTCACCATCTGCGGCCACAACCAACAGGACCACGACTCAAACCTCGCGAGGTTTCTGAAAACCGCACAAAAACTCAACCTCACATACAACGAGGACAAGTGCGTTTTCAACACCACGCGCCTCTGCATACTAGGCAGCGTGGTGGAGAATGGGGAAATCGGACCAGACCCCGACCGATTGCGCCCCCTACGGGAGCTGCCCCTGCCCAACACTCCCAAAGCCCTGAAAAGGTGCCTGGGGTTATTCTCGTATTATGCCCAATGGGTCCCTAACTACTCCGATAAAGCCCGCCCCCTCTTGAAAGCATCCTCTTTCCCGCTCTCTGCTGAGGCCCATGCTGCCTTCAAAAGCATTAAGCAGGATATTGAGCGGGCCACGCTACAGGCAGTGGACGAGAACACTCCCTTTCAAGTGGAAAGTGATGCGTCTGACTTTGCCTTGGCGGCCACCCTCAACCAGGCGGGTCGGCCCGTAGCTTTCTTCTCAAGGACCCTCCAGGTGCCCGAGATCAGACACTCCTCCGTGGAAAAGGAGGCCCAAGCCATCGTGGAGGCAGTGCGCCACTGGCGGCACTACCTAGCCGGCAAACGCTTCACCCTACTTACCGACCAGCAGTCGGTAGCGTTTATGTTCAATAATAAACAGAGGGGGAAGATTAAAAATGATAAGATTCTTAGGTGGCGGATCGAGCTCTCCACCTTCGAGTACAACATCATATACCGGCCGGGGGCCCTTAACGAATCCCCCGACGCCCTCTCACGAGGGATGTGTGCCAACGCCACCGGGGATTGGCTACAGACCCTCCACAACGACCTCGGCCACCCAGGGGTCACACGGCTGTTCCACTTCATAAAGTCCCGCAACTTACCCTACTCGATTGAGGAAGTTCGGTCTCTGACCAGGAACTGCCGCACTTGCGCTGAGTGCAAGCCTCGGTTCTACCGCCCTGATAGAGCCCACCTAATCAAAGCTACACGGCCCTTTGAGCGGCTTAGCTTAGATTTCAAGGGCCCCCTCCCGTCCGTCGACCGCAATGTTTACTTCCTGAACATTGTGGACGAATACTCCCGTTTCCCATTCGCCTTCCCCTGCCCAGACATGACCAGCGCCACGGTCATTAAATGCCTCAACAGCCTGTTCTGCCTGTTTGGTATGCCAAGCTATATCCACACGGATAGTGGGGCGTCCTTCATGAGTGAAGAGCTACGCCAGTACATGCTGTCCAAGGGGATTGCCATGAGCCGTACCACCAGCTACAACCCACGGGGTAATGGTCAGGTGGAGCGAGAGAACGGGACAGTATGGAGGGCAGTCACTCTAACTCTAAGGACCAAGGGCCTCCCTATCTCCCGCTGGCAGGAAGTCCTCCCAGATGTGCTCCACTCAATACGGTCACTATTGTGTACCGCCACTAATGCCACGCCTCATGAGCTAATGTTTGTGTTTCCCCGGAAATCCACCTCGGGCGTATCCATACCGTCATGGCTCTCCACCCCAGGTCCGGTACTTTTGCGGAAGCATGTGAGGGGCCACAAGACGGACCCTCTCGTGGAGCCAGTGCACCTGCTCCACGCCAACCCACAATATGCGTATGTCCGGCACGCCGACGGACGGGAGGACACTGTCCATAAAAGACCTCGCCCCAGCCGGTAACAACAGCGACAACGACAACGACTACAACAACAACAGCAACAACGACAACAACCACAACAACTATTACCCACCCACTCCACCCACTATTCTTTCATCACCCCCGGAAGAACACCAGCCAACGGTACCCCCACCACCTACTCCTTCAACAACCCCGGTGGCGCCCCCGGCAGAGACCCAGGAGGTCACCTGGGACACCCAGCCGGCACCCGCGGCACCGCAACCGTTACGTCGGTCACAGAGGACTATCACACCCCCGGACAGACTAAATCTGTAGAAGGGGTGAATGTGATGAAATATGTCATTCATCAGACTCTGTATTTAACTACATATATTGTATTGCCTGCTCCTGTGTTTTTACCTTGTATTGTATATAGTGCACCGCCCCCTTTCTCCCCATTGGGTGTGTCGGCTCCGCCCATACCTGGCCCTACTTAAGACAAGCCCAGGCTTGTCTTGCAGCAGAACAGCAGAATGCTAGGTGAAGACACAGGCGTCTTTCTTAGCTAATAAAAGCCTAGTTTTATCCAGTTAACTTTGAGCCTTGAAGTTATTGAGGCGCATCAATTACCATGTTCAGAGAAGGTATTTAATAGATGAAGTCTGTCCATCATAGTTACCTCAAGGTGGAAAAGAGCACATTGCCAAACCAATATGTACAGACTAAAACTACATTTATTTACAAAGAAAATAATTTGCAGAAGCACACAAGTTGGTATGATACTAGTTCAGTTCAATAATTAAGATGACCATTTAAAAAGATGATGGCTATAGTTCTTGCAGTCCTCTGAGCAAGTTTTTAGAAGCACACAGACTGAAATGGTATATTGTTATAATTGCCTCCTTCACATAAAGAGGTGTGGCAAAGACCAGGACAAATTCCCTGGCTTTATAAGGCTGGCATTTCCCTTTGAATTCAAGCAATTTATTTGCAGCAATCAAAACGTTTTTACATCTTGGATATGATCAGCAGTGGCCACTGTGTTTCTCAGCACAAGTTGGGGTAAGTGTTATAACAGGTTGTACTGTACAGGAACAGTAAAAAAAAAAAAAAAAACGAGTGTATTTAGTCTTTTGCAGGTTGCAGCTACTGCCTGTGTCAGCTAGGATCAGTCTGAAACATAAACATTGATTTAGCCCAACTCCCAGACCAGTGGATATAAACTAAACTCCAGTGCTGTATTGAGATAGAAACATATAAGATAGGAGCAGGAGTAGGCCATTTGGCCCCTCGAGCCTGCTCCGCCATTTAATGAGATCATGGCTGATCATCCAAATTCAGTACCCTGTCCCTGCTTTCTCCCCATATCCCTTGATCCCTTTAGCTTTAAGAAATATATCTAACTCCTTCTTGAATATATTTAATGAATTGGCCTCCACTGTCTTCTGTGGTAGAGAATTCCACAGGTTCACCACTCTCTGGGTGAAGAAATTCCTCCTCATCTCAGTCCTAAATGGCTTACCCCTTATCCTTAGACTGTGACCCCTGGTTCTGGACTCCTCCACCATCGGGAACATCCTTCCTGCATCTAGTCCGTCTAGTCCTGTTAGAATTTTATAAGTTTCAATGAGATCCCCTCTCATTCTTCTGAACTCCAGCGAATATAAGCCCAATCGACCCAATCTCTCCTCATACGTCATTCCTGCCATCCCAAGTATCAGTCTGGTGAATCTTCGCTGCACTCCCTCCATGGCAAGAACATCCTTCCTCAGATAAGGTGATCAAAACTGCACACAATACTCAAGATGTGGTCTCACCAAGACCCTGTACAACTGCAGAAAGACATTCTTGCTCCTGTACTCGAATCCTCTCGCTATGAAGGCCAACATACCATTTGCCTTCTTAACCGCCTGCTGCACCTGCATGCTTACCTTCAGCGACTGGTGCACAAGGACACCCAGGTCTCGTTGCACTTCTCCTTCTCCCAATCTATTGCCGTTCAGATAATAATCTGCCTTCCTGTTTTTGCCACCAAAGTGGATAACCTCGCATTTATCCACATTATACTGCATCTGCCATGCATCTGCCCAATCACCCAACCTGTCCAAATCATACTGGAGTTTCTCTGCATCCTCGTCACAGCACACACGCCCACCCAGCTTTGTGTCGTCTGCAAACTTGGAAATATTACATCTAGTTCCCTCATCTAGATCATTAATATATATTGTGAATAGCTGGGGTCCTAGCACCAATCCCTGCGGTACCCCACTAGTCACTGCCTGCCACTCGGAAAAAGACCCATTTATTCCAACTCTTTGCTTCCTGTCTGCCAACCAGTTCTCTATCCAAGTCAGTACCTTACCCCCAATCCCATGTGCTCTAACTTTTCACGCTAATCTCTTATGCGGGACCTTATCGAAAGCCTTCTGAAAGTCCAAATACACCACATCCACTGGTTCTCCCTTATCTATTCTACCAGTTACATCCTCAAAAAATTCCAGTAGATAAGTCAAGCACGATTTACCTTTTGTAAATCCATGTTGACTTTGTCTGATCCTGTCACTGTTTTCCAAGTGCTCTGCTATTACATCTTTTATAATGGACTCTAGCATTTTCCCCACTACCGATGTCGGGCTTACCGGTCTATAATTCCCTGTTTTCTCTCTACCACCTTTTTTAAATAGTGGGGTTACATTAGCTACCCTCCAATCCATGGGAACTGTGACTGAGTCCATAGAATTTTGGAAGATGACCAGCAATGCATCTACTATTTCTAGGGCCACTTCCTTAAGTACCCTAGGATGTAGATTATCAGGCCCTGGGGATTTATTGGCCTTCAATCCCCAAAATTTTCCTAACACCATTTCCCTACAAACACTGATTTCATTCAGTTCCTCCCTCTCATTAGACCCTATATTCCCCGGCATCTCTGGGAGGTTATTTGTGTCCTCCTTTGTGAAGACAGAACCAAAGTATGTATTTAATTGGTCAGCCATTTGTTTGTTCCCCATTATAAATTCCCCTGATTCTGACTGCAAGGGACCTACGCTTGACTTCACCAATCTTTTTCTCTTCACATATCTATAGAAGCTTTTACAGTCAGTTTTTATGTTCCCTGCAAGCTTACTCTCGTATTCTATTTCCCCCCTCTTAATTAATCCCTTTTTCCTCCTTTGCTGAATCCTAAACTGCTCCCAATCCTCAGGTTTGCTGCTTTTTCTGGCCAATTTATATGTCCTCTTCTTGGATCTTATGCTTACCCAATTTCCCTTGTTAGCCACGGTTGAGTCACCTTTTTTGTTTTATTTTTATGATTGTAGCACTGTGTAAATTGCCATCCTTTGGGTGATGCATTAAACCCTGCCATCCTGTTTCACGAGTTGGGCATCCTGGCCAACATTCATCTTTCAATCAACACCGCCAAAATAGATTAACTGCCCATTCATCTCATTGCTGATTATGAGATCTCTCCATGACCAATCGCTGCTGTGTTTGCCAACATAAGTCATGTCATAGTAACGCATTGTATGTGAAATACTTTCAGACATTTCAGAAATCTGTGATCAGCTGCGAGGAAAAATACAAGTCTTTCTTACTGTGTTTTTGAAAATAAAGGCCATTGTGAATGGTCCATTCCAGGGTGCCATATTAAACAATGTATGCGTAAAGCATGTCATTGTAACACTGTGTGCTTTCTTTCAACGCTCGGCTTCAAAGTAGAGTCCAAGGAATGCAATAATAAATATGATTTACTTAAGTTCCACAAGTGAGTTATTTCTCATGTAGAATTAAAACTCTCATTTCATGGCATGCATTGCATCTATTATACCAAGCCTTTAATATTTCTTGTAAAATTATTTTTGATCACTTTTTTGTTTGAATTTTAAGAATGGAAGGAAATGGGTCACATATGCTACCTCTTGCCTCTCTAGAAATTCTTTAAAGTTCATTTTAATGGGGAGGAGTTCAATTCGAAAAAATATAGCCCAAATATAGAATATTTCAGTTGTTAGTTGAAGACCTATTTAAAGTTTCTAGCCCCTTTCTGATTGAAAATCTAAATATTGTGGCGGAGCCACCAAAGGACTCAGAGTGGTTGTACATAATTCCTTTAACAGCAATGTAGTTACTGTCTGTGTCTGTACCTTTAATTACACTGTTTGACTGTACAATGTCTAGTTACCTTTACAGCGCGGTTTCAACGTGATGATGTCATGCCGTTAGTCACGTGATTCCCCAACAGCGGGAAGAACGTGATGATGTCATGACGTCAGCCTTCAGACCAGAGGATCAGTCCTCGTGGAGCCTTCAAAGAGAGCAGACCTGTATTCGATGTATTCCAGCAGTTTCTAGTTAAAACCTGTTTTGTTCCATTAAAGTTCATTGTTTTGATTGCCTGAGTCGAACTCAGTCTTTTCGATAGGAACCTCCATTCCTACATTGGTGACCCCGACTTCTACGAACAATTTTCGTGGAAGATTCATCATGGACACGAACGCCGTGACTCTGAAACTGCCACAGTTCTGGGAGCAACAACCAGACGCCTGGTTTATCCAGGCTGAAGCCCAGTTCGCCATCAGGAACATCGTTGCGGATCAGACCCATTATTATTACGTGGTCTCTGCCCTCGACAGCGCAACTGCCTCACGGATCATCAGCCTCCTTGGTAGTCTTCCTACTGACAGCAAGTATGATACGATTAAGGCGCGGTTGCTTCAGGTCTTCGGGCTCTCAAAGTCAGAGCGCGCTCGCCGGCTCATCACGATGCCTGGCCTCGGGGACTCCAAACTGTCCGAGCTCATGAGCCAAATGCTCACGCTCTTGGGTGCCGAACCGGAATGCTTCCTCTTCCGGGAGGTTTTCCTCTACCAAATGCCGGAGCAGGTACAGGCTGCCCTAGCCAGATCCGACATTACAGACTGCGCCGAGCTTGCTGCCGAAGCCGATAAGATTTTCACTAACCCAGCAATGCTGCGCGGCCACGAGGCGCCCATCTCCCACAGACACGGTTCCAGCTCCTCCTGCAGCAGGCTGGTGCTCCTGCCACACCCGTTTTGGCGCAAAAGCATGATGCTGCCACTCCCCCTGCAGTTTTTCGCCCCAAAAAAAACCAACAAAGCTCCTGCAGTGTTCCTGGCGAAGGAGAACCGGGTCTAACGGGCGCTCCGCGGTTGCGATGGCCGTCGGATCTACGGGGAAACCTCTTTATATCACCGATTCCCTATCAGGTCGACGTTTCCTTTGTAACACCGGGGCGCAGTGTAGCATTCTACCTGCGTCGAAGCTCGATATGCAGGCTGTGAACCACGGTTTTTCCCTCGTAGCGGCTAATGGCGCAGCAATTCGAACTTTCCAAAAGTGGTGGGTCCAAGTCTGTTTCAGCGGTCAGCGCTTCTGTTGGGAATTCGTCACGGCCACAGTCTCACAGGCCATCCTAGGGGTGGATTTTCTGTGTGCCAACAGCCTCCTCGTCGATGTCCGGCACCGCCGGTTGATCAACGCGGCCACCTTCCACTCGATTCCATGCTACCACAGTACCACCGTGGCACGCTCGATTGCCTGCGCCTTCCCTCCTCCGGATGACTTCACTCGGCTCCTCGGAGAGTTTTTGGAGCTGACAAGGCCCACTTTCTCCTCCTCGGCCACGAAGCATGGTGTTGAACATCATATAACTACTACTGGCTCCCCAGTTTATGCGCGGGCTAGAAGGCTCAAACCCGGCAAGCTTGCGGCTGCGAAAGCGGAGTTCGACATGATGGAGCGGCTCGGGATCATTCGCTGATCCAATAGTCCCTGGTCTTCGCCTCTCCACATTGTTCCGAAACCGGGCAGCGGCTGGCGGCCATGCGGGGACTACCGACGCCTGAATGACGCCACCACTCCTGATCGGTACCCGATTCCGTATATTCAGGATTTCTCGGCCCATTTGACGGGAAATTCCATCTTTTCTAAAGTCGACCTCGTCCGGGGGTATCACCAGGTTCCCGTGCACCCGCAAGATGTCCCGAAAACGCAGTCATCACCCCTTTCGGCCTCTTTGAGTTCCTGCGGATGCCGTTTGGCTTGCAGAATGCGGCACAGGCATTCCAGCGCTTAATGGACTCCGTGCTCCGAGACCTACGCTTCATCTTCGTCTACCTTGACGACATTCTCATCGCCAGTGCTAGCAAGGAAGAACACATCTCCCATTTGCGTACCCTCTTTACGCGACTCAGCCAGCATGGTTTAATCATCAACCCGGCCAAGTGCCAATTCGGCCTGCAGCAGATCGATTTCTTGGGACACTGCATAACATCGGACGGCGCCGTCCCCTTAATGACGAAGGTGGAAGCAGTTACCTCTTTCCCGCGCCTGCCAACCATCAAGGCCTTGCAAGAGTTCCTGGGGATGGTCAACTTCTATCACTGTTTTGTCCCTAAGGCGGCTCAGCTTATGCAACCCTTGTACGGGGCCCTCAAGGGCAAGTCCGGTAAGGATCCAATCAGCTGGACAGCCGAGATGGACCAGGCGTTCATCAACACCAAGAGCGCTTTGGCCAATGCAACCATGCTGGCGCACCCACTTCCAGATGCCACCATCGCCCTTACCACGGACGCATCAGACTACGCCATCGGTACAGTGCAAGAGCACGGTCCACGCGGTTCACCTGGGGATCGACTACGCCCTCATGGCTGCAGATCAGGCCTCGGACACTGAGGTCCAATCATACAGAACCATCCCCTCTAGTTTCCAAGCGACCGACGTCACTTTCCAGGCCACAGGCGCCATGCTCCTTTGCGACGTCTCCATGGGCGTTCCCTGACCTATCGTGCCGGTCGCATGGCGCCGGAAGGTGTTTGATGCCATACACGGGTTGTCGCACCCTGGGATGAAGGCTTCACAATGGCTTATGTCGGCTAAGTTCGTCTGGAAAGGTATGCACCTCGATGTCCGTGACTGGGCTAAAACCTGCGTAGTCTGCCAGAAGGCCAAGGTCCAGCGTCATGTTAAAGCTCCAGTGGCTACGTTCGCTTTTCCTGAGTGTCATTTCGACCACGTACATGTGGACCTTGTGGGGCCACTTCTGCCTTCTCAGGGTTATACTCATCTCCTCACCATGGTGGACCGCACCACTAGGTGGCCAGAGGCAATTCCTTTGGTTTCCACCATTTCGGCAGACGTCGCTAGAGCTTTCATCTCCTGTTGGGTTGCCCGTTTTGGGGTACCGGCGGACATCTCTTCTGACCGTGGGCCACAATTTTCCTCGGAGCTTTGGAACACTAGCTCAGGGGCTTGGCACCAAACTTCATCGCACCACCGCCTATCATCCACAGGTGAACGGCCTTTGCAAGCGATTCCACAGGTCGCTTAAAGCCGCCCTTCGGGCCAGTCTTCAAGGTGCAGGATGGGTGGACAGACTTCCATGGGTCCTTTTGGATCTTCGTACGGCGCCCAAAGAAGACCTGCAATCGTCCTCAGCTGAACTCGTCTACGGCCAGCTTCTCCGAGTACCAAGGAATTTCCTCCCTTATCCCACAGAGCCATGGTCCGCCTCCCAGCAACTCGTTAGCCACCAGGAAGCGGCCAGATGCTTCGCTCCAGTGCCTACATCAAATCACGGCTTACAGAACTCCCACGTGCCAGCGGAACTGAAGAATGCTGAGTATGTATTCATCCGCCATGACGCTCACCAGGATCCGCTCAAGCCCCCTTACACTGGTCCTTTCCGCGCCCTTGAACCAGGAGACAAATCCTTTTCGGTCGATATCGGAGGAAAGCCAGATCACATTTCGGTGGACTGATTGAAGCCGGCTCACCTGGACCTGGACCGCCCAGTCATCGTCACTCAACCGCTGAAACGTGGCTGGCTGCCCGCAGCCACCGTGCCAGATCAACCAAAGCCGCCCGCCAACTCGACCACGCTCGCCGTGCCTGCTCAACCACAATCGCCTGCCAGCTCAACCACCGGTCATCAACTTCCTCTGCCAGGTTATCGAAGTCGATCAGACTGACTTGTCAGACCTCCCCCCCTCATCTCACTTTTTCTGTTAAAGACAATTCTGGGGGGGCGCATGTGGCAGAGCCACCAAAGGACTCAGAGCGGTTGTACATACAGGAAAAGTTCTGATATCCAGCACCGACGGGACCGGCGTGATACCGATCTATCAAAAGTTCTGGAGTGGTGAGCGGATTAACTACCCAGGCTGTTTTTAACTAAGAAAAATTTAAATATCAAGAAATGTGCAATATACAGTAATTGGGTACTCACCTACAAAATTTGTGTTAAATGGATGGTGAAAGATGCTTGATTAACATAGAAACATAGAAACTAGGAGCAGGAGTAGGCCATTCGGCCCTTCGAGCCTGCTCCGCCATTCAACGAGATCATGGCTGATCATCCAAACCCTAGCACCTGGTCCCTACACCGACAGCCATCCCACCCAAGCCCTATCCCCGTAAGCCCACGTATTTAATCCCCCCCTAACACTAAGGGCCAATTTTTATCATGGCCAATCAACCTAACCCGCACATCTTTGAACTGTGGGAGGAAACTGGAGCACCCGGAGGAAACCCACGCAAACACGGGGAGAATGTCTGTGTGGAGTTTGCACAGTCACCCGAGGCCGGATTTGAACCCGGGTCCCTGGTGCTGTGAGGCAACAGTGCTAACCACTATGCCACCGTGCTGCCAGTACTGTACTGCCAGTTGATGGTAATCCATAACTCTTTATAAGTTTTGTTTTACTGTTAAGTTATTAAACGACTGTGCAGTGCACCAAAACTTAAACGACAGTACAGTATAAAGTACTGTACGGTGGTTGACTGTACACTTATTCCAAGCCAACTGGTTCATCAGGATCATGCACTTCAACAGATTGTTCAGGCACTTCCACTGCTCCAACTCTTTTGGAAGCTTTCTTAAACATGTCCCGGATGTCTGCTTGCTTAGTGGACTCTTGCCTTCTTTGTAGAAAGGTAGACTGCAGAATATGGAGCTGCATAACTTCTTGGGCAGAATAGCAAGAACGGCTTTCAGCAAATTTCATGAATGAAGCAAGATCTGCTGCAGCTTTAGCCCAAGAAATCTTGTTCACTTCGGAAATCTCATCGTCTTCATTTTCCATCACACTTTCCTTTTCTTTCTTTGGATTCAAAACAGTCTCCATTATTTCATCATCACTTAGCAAATGCACAACAGCAACTTCTCTATCTGCATCAACCCACTGCTCAATATCACTTTCACTGAGGTGATGTAGAGGGTTTGCTGGGCCTACATCTTTCACCATGTCAGCCATTTCCATTACTGCAGTCTTCCGCGGATGAAGATTGAACCCACGAAATTCTTCCTCTGAAGAAGAACCTTCAGCAAACATTACAGAAGGCCACAATTTGCACCAGGCTTGTCTCAAAGTGTGACCTTTCACCAATTTCCAGGAACATGCAACATTAAAGATGGGATCTTTAAGATTGTATTCCTTCTGAAATGCCTGAATACCTGTATTGTCATCTTGGCTTATCAGTCTACGTAGGAAGTCTTTCTTGTAATGACACTTGAGATTTTGGATAACGCCCTGGTCCATGGGTTGTATGAGAGAAGTTACATTTGGTGGCAAATAAATGGTGAAAATATTTCCAGAAACCAACCGGATTCATGCGGATGGGCTCTACAATTATCCAGCAATAAAATGCATTTGCTATCTTCAGGTTTCCTTATTCTACGGAAATGTTCCCTCACAGATGGAGCAAAAGTATGATGGAATCAATCGGACCAGGAGAGCCCCGAGGCGGCAGTACAAAAGCAGGAGAGAGGCGAGGCCCGACCAGATCGGACCAGGAGAGCACCGAGGCGGCAGTACAAAAGCAGGAGAGAGGCGAGGCCCGACCAGATCGGACCAGGAGAGCACCGAGGCGGCAGTACAAAAGCAGGAGAGAGGCGAGGCCCGACCAGATCGGACCAGGAGAGCACCGAGGCGGCAGTATAAAAGCAGGAGAGAGGCGAGGCCCGACCAGATCGGACCAGGAGAGCACCGAGGCGGCAGTATAAAAGCAGGAGAGAGGCGAGGCCCGACCAGATCGGACCAGGAGAGCACCGAGGCGGCAGTATAAAAGCAGGAGAGAGGCGAGGCCCGACCAGATCGGACCAGGAGAGCACCGAGGCGGCAGTATAAAAGCAGGAGAGAGGCGAGGCCCGACCAGATCGGACCAGGAGAGCACCGAGGCGGCAGTATAAAAGCAGGAGAGAGGCGAGGCCCGACCAGATCGGACCAGGAGAGCACCGAGGCGGCAGTATAAAAGCAGGAGAGAGGCGAGGCCCGACCAGATCGGACCAGGAGAGCACCGAGGCGGCAGTATAAAAGCAGGAGAGAGGCGAGGCCCGACCAGATCGGACCAGGAGAGCACCGAGGCGGCAGTATAAAAGCAGGAGAGAGGCGAGGTTTACTAACTCAGCAGCGGGGAGAGAGGTAAAAAGTAATCAGAGTGTGACGTCACCAGGGAGCAGGTAAGTGATTGGTTGGTGAGTATTTCTCTTTTTTAAACTTTAACTCTGTAGTTTATAATTACTAAGGTCTTTTCTGGTGTAGCAGGGACTGTTGGTAAACCATACAAGCGCCTTAGAGTTATCTTTAATTGGTGATAGTGAGTTAATTTAAATTAATTAAAGGGTAAGTCATGCCAGGAGATCCCAGCCCCGTGTTATGCTCCTCTTGCTCTATGTGGGAATTCAGGGACACTGCTGGTGTCCCTGATGACCACGTGTGCCAGAAATGCATCCAGCTGCGGCTACTAGCAGACCGCATTGCGGCGCTGGAGCTGTGGATGGATGGGCTTTGGAGTATTCACGATGCTGAGAGGGTCGTGGATAACACGTTTAGTGAGTTGGTCACACCGCAGTTAAGGGCTGCACAGGCAGAAGGGAAATGGGTGACCATCAGGTGGAGCAGTAGAGGCAGGCAGGTAGTGCAGGGTACCCCTGTGGCCATCCCCCTCTCAAACAGGTATACCGATTTAGATACTGTTGAGGGGGATGACTTACCACAGGAAGGCAGCAGCAGCCAACTTCCTGGCACCAGGGGTGCTTCTGCTGCTCAGGAAGTGAGGAAAAAGAGTGGGAGAGCAATAGTGGTAGGGGATTCTATCGTAAGGGGTACAGATAGATGTTTCTGTGGCCGTAGACGTGACTCCAGGATGGTTTGTTGCCTCCCTGGTGCCAGGGTCAAGGATGTCACTGAACGGCTTCAGGGCATTCTGAAGGGGGAGGGTGAACAGTCAGAGGTCGTGGTTCACATTGGGACCAATGACATGGGTAGGAAGAGGGATGAGGTCCTGCAGCAAGAATTTAGGGAGCTAGGTAGCAGATTAAAGAGCAGGACCTCAAAGGTTGTAATCTCTGGATTACTCCCGGTGCCACGTGCTAGTGAGTATAGGAATAGGAGGATAGAGCAGATGAATGCGTGGCTAAAGAGTTGGTGCAGGAGGGAGGGCTTTAGTTTCCTGGATCACTGGGCCTGCTTCTGGGAAAGGTGGGACTTGTACAAGTCGGATGGGTTGCACCTGAACCAGAGCGGGACAAATATCCTTGCGGGGAGGTTTGCTAGCACTGTTCGGGGGGGTTTAAACTAAAATGGCAGGGGGTTGGGAACCTGAGCAGGGAGACAGAGGAAAGGGAGCGGCTCCTGAAGGAGGGGATTATTGAGGGCAGCTCCAGCCCCTGGCGAGCCCAGGTTGTGGTCGTTAAGACCGGCGAGAAACAACACCTGGTCATCGACTACAGCCAAACAATAAACCGCTACACCCTGCTGGACGCCTACCCACTCCCCCGCATAGCTGACATGGTCAACCAGATCGCGCAGTACCATGTCTTTTCGACCATTGACCTGAAATCAGCGTACCACCAGCTCCCCATCCGCCCCGAAGACTGCCAGTATACTGCTTTTGAGGCAAACGGCCGCCTCTATCACTTCCTTAGGGTTCCCTTTGGCGTTACCAATGGGGTCTCCATCTTCCAAAGGGAGATGGACCGGATGGTCGATCAAAACGCGCTGCAGGCCACTTTCCCTTACCTAGACAATGTGACCATCTGCAGCCATGACTTGCAGGACCATGACGCAAACCTCGAGAAATTCCTCCGCACTGCCCAACTCCTGAACCTGACATATAACAAGGAGACGTGCATATTCCGCACAGACCGCCTCGCCATCCTTGGCTGTGTTGTGGAACACGGGGTCATCGGTCCCGACCCGGACCGGATGCGTCCCCTTATGGAACTCCCACTGCCTAAAAGCTCTGAAGAGGTGCCTAGGGTTTTTTTCCTACTACGCCCAGTGGGTCCCCTACTATGCAGACAAAGCCCGTCCGCTGATCAAATCCACCTCCTTTCCCCTGATGGCAGAGGCCCGCTCGGCCTTCCACCGTATCAAGGAGGACATTGCCAAAGCCACCATGCACGCAGTGGACGAATCCATCCCCTTCCAGGTGGAAAGCGATGCGTCCGACTTCGCTCTGGCCGCCACCCTTAATCAGGCGGGGAGACCTGTGGCATTCTTCTTACGAACCCTGCAGGGCCCGGAGACCAGACACTCCGCGGTCGAGAAGGAGGCCCAGGCTATTGTGGAGGCTGCGCGTCATTGGAGGCACTACCTGGCCGGAAAACGATTTACCCTGCTCACTGACCAGCGTTCAGTTGCTTTTATGTTCAACAACAAGCAGAGGGGCAAAATCAAAAATGACAAGATCTTGAGGTGGAGAATCGAACTTTCCACCTACAATTACGAGATCTTGTACCGGCCTGGGAAGCTCAATGAACCCCCAGATGCTCTATCGCGTGGCACCTGCGCCAGCGCGCAGATCGATAGGCTGAGGGCCCTCCACAATGACCTCTGCCACCTGGGGGTCACCAGGTTCTTCCACTTCATCAAGGCCCGCAACCTGCCTTACTCCATTGAGGAGGTCAGGACCATGACCAAGAACTGCCAAGTCTGCGCTGAGTGCAAACCGCACTTTTATAGACCAGACAGAGCCCACCTGATAAAAGCCACTCGCCCTTTCGAACGCCTGAGCATCGATTTTAAAGGGCCTCTCCCCTCCTTCGACCGCAATGTGTACTTCCTCAACATCATTGACGAGTACTCCCATTTCCCGTTCGCTATCCCCTGCCCGGACATGACCAGTGCCACGGTCATTAAATGTCTGAACAGCCTCTTCACCCTGTTCGGTTTCCCCAGCTATATCCATAGCGACCGGGGCTCATCGTTTATGAGCGACGAACTCCGCCAGTACCTGCTCGCTAGGGGTATAGCCACAAGCAGGACCACCAGTTACAACCCCCGGGGGAACGGACAGGTGGAAAGAGAGAATGCAACAGTTTGGAAGGCCGCCCTACTAGCCTTAAAGTCTAGGGGCCTTCCGACCTCCCGCTGGCAGGAAGTGCTCCCCGATGCGCTCCACTCGATTCGGTCACTGCTCTGCACTGCCACCAATGCCACCCCTCACAAGAAAATGTTTGTCTTCCCAAGGAAGTCCACATCGGGGACAGCGTTACCGCCATGGCTGATGTCCCCAGGGCCGGTACTACTGAGAAGACATGTGAGGACCAATAAAACGGACCCCCTGGTCGAGAGGGTCGACCTCCTCCACGCCAACCCCCAGTACGCTTACATTGCGTACCCGGACGGGCGGGAGGACACAGTCTCCATACGAGACCTCGCACCCTCGGGGACCGCTGTAACCCACTACCCATTACCACCTCCCCCCCACGACACCCTCGGGGACCGCTGTAACCCACTACCCATTACCACCCCCCCCCCCCCACGACCCGATATCCAACCCCAGCAGCCGGCTCGCCTTGGACCGTCACCCACGAGGACTACACTCCAGTGCCCCAGCCTACACGGGATGCGATGCCGGAAGCTCCACCACCCCTGCCGTCGCCACGTCAATCACAGCGGCAGACAAGACCTCCGGAGAGACTCCAATACACGAACTTTTAAATACACGAACTTTTAAATACACTTCACCCCGCCGGACTCATTTTTAAACAAGGGGTGAATGTGGTAAACCACTGTTATACCTGTCTGTATGTGTATGTGTATTCCACTAGGTACAGGTCTGGACATGCTTCGGCTGACTCCTCCCACTATTCCAGGTATATAAGTGACTACCTCCCAGTCCCTTAGTATTCTGGACGGGTCGACCACTCGAGACTAGACCTTCATTCTTTAGTTAATAAAAGCCTGGTTGTTACTCGCTTAACCTCAGTCTTTTGAGTAATTGATGGCGCATCACTTCACAAAGGAGGACACAAATAACCTCCCAGAGATGCCGGGGAACATAGGGCCTGATGAAAGGGTGGAACTGAAAGAAATCAGTATTTGTAGGGAAATGGTGTTAGGAAAATTGATGGGACTAAAGGCCGATAAATCCCCAGGGCCTGATAATCTACATCCCAGGCTACTTAAGGAAGTGGCCCTGGAAATAGTAGATGCATTGCTGGTCATCTTCCAGAACTCGATAGACTCTGGAACAGTACCCATGGATTGGAGGGTAGCTAATGTTACCCCACTATTCAAAAAAGGTGGTCGAGAAAAAGCGGGGAATTATAAGCCTGACATCGGTAGTGGGAAAATGCTAGAATCTATTATAAAAGGTGTAATAGCAGAGCACTTGGTAAGCAGTGACAGGATCGGACAAAGTCAACATGGATTTACAAAAGGTAAATCATGCTTGACTAATCTACTGGAATTTTTTGAGGATGTAACTGGTAAAATAGATAAGGGAGAACCAGTGGATGTGGTGTATTTGGACTTTCAGAAGGCTTTCGATAAGGTCCCACATAAGAGATTAGCGTGCAAAATTAAGGCACATGGGATTGGGGGCAAGGTATTGACTTGGATAGAGAACTGGTTGGCGGACAGAAAGCAAAGAGTTGGAATAAACGAGGCGTTTTCCGAGTGGCAGGCAGTGACTAGTGGGGTACCGCAAGGATCGGTCCTAGGACCCCAGCTGTTCACAATATATATTAATGATCTGGACGAGGGAATTGGATGTAATATCTCCAAATTTGCAGATGACACAAAGCTGGGTGGGAGGGTAAGCTGTGAGGAGGATGTCGTGAAACTCCAGTACGATTTGGACAGATTGGGTGATTGGGCAGAAACATGGCAAATGCACTATAATGTGGATAAATGTGAGGTTATCCACTTTGGTGGCAAAAACAGGAAGGCAGATTATTATTTGAATGGCAATAGATTGGGAGAAGGGGAAGTGCAAAGAGACCTGGGTGTTCTTGTGCACCAGTCGCTGAAGGTAAGCCTGCAGGTGCAGCAGGCGATTAAGAAGGCAAATGGTATGTTGGCCTTCGTAGCAAGAGGGTTCGAGTACAGGAACAAGGATGTCTTGCTACAGTTGTACAGGGCCTTGGTGAGACCACACCTTGAGTACTGTGTGCAGTTTTGGTCGCCTTACCTGAGGAAGGATGTTCTTGCCATGGAAGGAGTGCAGCGAAGATTCACCAGGCTGATACCTGGGATGGCAGGAATGACGTATGAGGAGAGATTGTGTCGATTGGGCTTATACTCACTGAAGTTTAGAAGATTGAGAGGGGATCTCATCGAAACTTATAAAATTCTGTCAGGTCTGGACAGACTAGATGCAGGAAGGATGTTTATGATGGCCGGGGAGTCCAGAACCAGGGGTCATAGTCTAAGGATAAGGGGTAAGCCATTTAGGACTGAAATGAGGAGGAATTTCTTCACCCAGAGAGTGGTGAACCTGTGGAATTCTCTGCCACAGAGGGCGGTGGAGGCCAGTTCATTAAATATATTCGAAAAAGAGTTGGATATATTTCTTAAGGCTAAAGGGATCAAGGGATATGGGGAGAAGGCAGGGCAGGGTACTGAATTTGGATGATCAGCCATGATCTCATTGAATGGCGGAGTAGGCTCGAAGGGCCGAATGGCCTACTCCTGCTCCTATCTTCTATGTTTCTATGTAATTTGAAAAGATTTCCTTATCCATCCAAGCATTTGCTTGAGCTTTGTACTCAACAGGTAAGTGCCTCACATTTTTAAATGCACGGGGATTTTTATACTTCCCAAAGACGAGAAGTTTAACCCGGTGTGATCCAGCAGCGTTCGCACATGTTAGCACGGTTACACGATCTTTATTTTTCTTGTAACCTGAAGCATTAGCCTCACTTGCCCCAGCAAGTGTTAATTCTGGCAAAAACCTCCAAAATAAACCAATTTCATCGGCATTGTATAGCTGTGCTGGCGACAAATCATGTTGCTGCACAATCCGATTGAAATAATCGCAGTATTCTTCTGCGGCGTCGTGATCAGCTGATTTCTTCTCCCCGCAAACATCGAGTCGTCGTATCCCATGCCGTGCCTTGAAGCATGATAGCCATCCATCAGAGAAAGCACACTTTTCAGTGAGCTCTATCTTTGCGTAAAAATCCTTTGCTTTTTCGATTAGCATGGGTCCGGAAATCGGAACACCCTCTGAACGCTTCAGAGCAAACCACTCATAGTCACATGATTCCCCAACAGCGGGAAGAACGTCATGACATCAGCCTTCAGACCAGAGGATCAGTCCTCGTGGAGCCTTCAAAGAGAGCAGACCTGTATTCGATGTATTCCAGCAGTTTCTAGTTAAAACCTGTTTTGTTCCATTAAAGTTCATTGTTTTGATTGCCTGAGTCGAACTCAGTCTTTTCAATAGGAACCTCCGTTCCTACAATATATACATTATTATCTGTTGAGGACGGCATGTTTCTGGCCTGTCTGGAAATTGGAGTGTGAACCATTTCCAATTTGTTGGAAATGTTGACCTTCCTTGATCTGCTGAACATGGAATTGCAGCAGAGAATTGTTCTGGTTAAGGCTGGGAATTTTGCAAGGGCGACCCTGATTTGATTGCTTTTCTGGCTGTGCTTTGTTAGCTGATTCCAGAAAAGACACAATTAGGAATTGCAATTCTCCTCAGGTATGAAGATATGAGGAAAGGTTCTTGGACAAAAATCCTGCTGACACTCGATAGGCTACTTAATACTTGCACTTGTATTGTGCTTTTCACAACAACATCTCTAATGCATTACACAATGAACTAATTTTGAAATGCAGTGAGGAATCTGAGGGTGATTAACAGGTGGAGCCACACCCCAGCATTAATTGCCAGGTGGGGGGTGGAGTGAGAAAAAACAGTATTTTATTGTGTTAATCAAGGCTAATAGATTTTATTTATTTATTTATATTAAAATCAATTAATGTCCATGATATTCTAATTTTTTACATCTGTAGCTGGTGCTGTGAGTAATAATGTTATGTGACAATCAATTAACTGAACTTGAGCCCTTTGTGTCAATTCTAACAAGATCATTTAAGGGAAAGCTGGATAAACACCTGAGGGAGAAAGGAATTGAAGGTTATGCTGATAGCGTGGGAGGAGGAGGAGGCAGCTTGTGTGGAGCATAAATGACTAGCATGGACCAGTTGGACTGAATGGCCTGTTTCTATGCTGTACATTCTATATGCTGTACATTCTAGTGAACTGCAGTACTAACGTTTGGCAGAGTGCATTTAGAATCATACAGCACAGAAGGAGGCCATTCAGTTCATCATGTCCCAGGGAATGGTGGACACCTTGATGAAGGTATGTAAGTATTCACTGTGGGCCCACAGAAATCTCTCGCGCTCTCTCTCTGTTCCTGCTACTCCTGTTCTTGTTGAGTAGTTAGGTTCTACTTATGGGATGCTGTGTGACCGTCAGTTCTGTTTAACAGCAGTATTAATGCTTCCCTAGCATTATTTAACTGGCCAGCCCTGGCCGCAGCTACTTAACTGCTTGTGCGCAATTGCTTGTGGGCTGTTGGTCTTGTAATACTGTGGCCCTGCTCCGCTTTGCCCCCACCTCGAGTGGCCCTGCTCCACGCTGCCCCCACCTCGAGTGGCCCTGCTCCACGCTGCCCCCACCTCGAGTGGCCCTGCTCCACGCTGCCCCCACCTCGAGTGGCCCTACTCCGCTTTGCCCCCACCTCGAGTGGCCCTGCTCCGCTTTGCCCCCACCTCGAGTGGCCCTGCTCCGCTTTGCCCCCACCTCGAGTGGCCCTGCTCCGCTTTGCCCCCACCTCGAGTGGCCCTGCTCCACGCTGCCCCCACCTCGAGTGGCTCTGCTCCACGCCATACATCCAGCCATACAGATATATCAATTGTCTTGTAGAACATTGGACTGCCTTTGTGTACAAGTTTCGACTTGTTATCACAAAGGTTCATATAAATTAGACTGTAAACTGAAAAGGGAAAAAAGTCATTTAATCAGCCAACCATCTCGCCCTAAAGCCGCCTCTCTTCTGTTTGTACCCGTGCTCTCTCTTTTCCCCCCCCCCCCCCCCCACTGTTTTGTGAGCTAGAGTGAAAAGAGAGAAGATTGCAATCAGTTTTCCATTGTTTTTTTAATTCTTACATAATATTTATTGACAGAGCGAGTCATGGGGCCAAAAACATAAACTAGCTCTGTGACAACCAACTTAAATGTTATGTTCCATTTCCTGCTTTTTTTTTCCAGTTCTGATGAAAGGTCATCGACCTGAAAAGTTAACTCTCTTTCTCTCTTCACAGATACTGCCTGACCTGCTGAGTATCTCCAGCATTTTCTGTTTTTATTTCAGATTTCCAGCAGCTGCAGTATTTTTTTTTGTAGTAAATGTTATGTTAATGTGTGATCAAAGCAGAAGTAGGATGCAGGAGCTCCTCACTGCTCAGACTCCCAGCATCAGTAAGAGCAGGTGTAGTTGTAGACTTGAGTTGCAGTATAGCTAGTTGAATGAAGCATTTTAATTAGCTCCATAGAGAATGAAAAGTAATCCATTTTTTTGGTTTGCTTCCTCACCTGCACTACTTTAAAACAAATGATCAAATTTTTAATGCAAGAACATAATTCAGTAAATATCTGGAGTGAAAATATTTATTTTAAATACAGTCATTCAGGTTAATTGAAGGTGAAAATCTGAGTTACTGCCAAACACAATTTAAAAAAAAAAAAAGTGGAAAATGTATGTGGTCCGATAGGACAGACAAATGCAATCTGTGTACTACAATCTCTCTTTCTGTTGTCACCAAAAAATGAATTGATTGTCTAGTAGGGTGTGTACAATCTTCTGATTCTTTAAAAAGATTGAGATATTGGAATTGTGAACCATTTCTAGAATTGAATGAATGGCAGCCCATCCACTGGCTTAAACATCCACCACCGGCGCACTGTTGGCTGCAGTATGTACCATCTACAGGATGTACTGCTGCAACTCACCAAGGTTTCTTCGACAGCACCTCCCAAACATGCGATCACTACCACCTAGAAGGACAAGGGCAGCAGGTGCATGGGAACACCATTTTCTCTAAGTCACACACCATCCTGACTTGGATATATATCAGCTGTTCTTTCATTATCCCTGCGTCAAAAACCTGGAGCTCCCTATCTAGCAGCACTGTGAGAGCACCTTCACCACATGGACTTCAGCAGTTCAAGAAGGCGGCTCACAACCACCTTCTCAAGGGCAATTAGGGATGGGCAATAAATGCCAGCCTTGCCAGCAACGTCCACCGCCTGAGCATTCATTTTTTTTTAAAGTTGGATGCTTAAATTCATTTCATATTTGCACTTTGGTAGGGATGTGTCTATTTAGGTTCCCAAGTTGGGGTTAGAGAGAAGGTGTGATCTATCAGAAATCACTTCTGATCTAATTGAAAATAGGTGTTCTCATCCTCCTTGGCAGTTCATGAAAACTGTCTGCAATTTTGGGGGAGGGGAGGAGGGGGGAGGGGGAGGAGGAGAGAGGGGAGAGGGGAGGAGAGGGAGAGGGGAGGAGAGGGAGAGGGGGGAGAGGGGAGGAGAGGGAGAGGGGAGGAGAGGGAGAGGGGGGAGAGGGGAGGAGGGGAGGAGAGGGAGAGGGGGGAGAGGGGAGGAGAGGGAGAGGGGGGAGAGGGGAGGAGAGGGAGAGGGGGGGAGAGGGGAGGAGAGGGAGAGGGGGGAGAGGGGAGGAGAGGGAGAGGGGAGGAGAGGGAGAGGGGGGAGGAGGGAGAGGGGAGGAGGGAGGGGGAGGAGGGAGAGGGGAGGGGAGAGAGAGAGGGGGAGAGGGGAGGAGGAGGAGGGGGGAGAGGGGAGGAGGAGGGGGGAGAGGGGAGGAGGGGGAGAGGGGAGGAGGAGGAGGGGGAGAGGGGAGGAGGAGGAGGGGGGAGAGGGGAGGAGGGGGAGAGAGGAGGAGGGGGGAGAGAGGAGGAGGAGGGGGGAGAAGGAGGAGGGGAGGAGGAGGAGGAGGGGGGGAGGAGGGGGGGGGAGAGAGGAGGAGGGGGGGAGAGGGGAGGAGGGGGGAGAGGGGGGAGGAGGAGGGGGGGAGAGGGGAGGAGGGGGGAGCGGGGAGGAGGAGGAGGAGGGGGGAGAGAGGAGGAGGAGGAGGGGGGAGGGGGGGAGAGAGGAGGAGGAGGAGGGGGAGGGGGGGGAGAGAGGAGGAGGAGGGGGGAGAGGCGAGGAGGGGGGGAGAGGGGAGGAGGAGGAGAGGGGAGGAGGAGGAGGAGGGGGGGAGAGAGGAGGAGGAGGAGGGGAGGGGGGGAGAGGAGGAGGAGGAGGGGGAGAGGGGAGGAGGAGGGGAGGAGGAGGAGGAGGGGGGGAGGGGGGGAGAGAGAGGAGGAGGGGGGGAGAGAGGAGGAGGAGGGGGGAGAGAGAGGAGGGGGGGGAGAGGGGAGGAGGAGGAGGAGGGGGGGAGAGGGAGGAGGAGAGGAGGGGGAGAGAGGAGGAGGAGGGGGGAGAGAGGAGGAGGAGGGGGGGAGAGGAGGAGGAGGGGGGGAGAGGGGAGGAGGGGGGGAGAGGGGAGGAGGGGGGGGGAGAGAGGAGGAGGAGGGGGGGAGGGAGGAGGAGGAGGGGGAGAGAGGAGGAGGAGGGGGGAGAGAGGAGGAGGAGGGGGAGAGAGGAGGGGGGGAGAGAGGTGGGGGAGAGAGGAGGGGGGAGAGAGGAGGGGGAGGGGGGAGGAGGGGAGAGAGGAGGGGGGAGGAGGAGAGGAGGAGGAGGAGGAGGAGGAGGGGGGAGAGAGGGGGGGGGGAGAGAGGAGGGGGAGGGGGGGAGAGAGGAGGGGGAGGAGGAGGGGGGGAGGAGGGGGGAGTGGGGGGAGGGAGGGGGGGAGAGGGAGGGGAGGAGGAGAGAGGGGGGAGGGGGTGGGTGTAGAGGGGGGGGAGTAGAGGGAGGGGGGGAGGAAAGGGGGGGGAGAGAAGGGGGGGGAGAGAGGGAGGGGGGAGGGCAAGGATTATTTCAACCTGAGAATGGATCAATCTCCCTGCTTCAGATGCACCTAGCGTGTCAACCATCCCAAGGCGCTTCACAGGACCGTTATCAAACAAAATTTGATACTGAGCCACATAAGGAGATATTAGGTGAGATGACCAAAAGCTTAGTCAAAGAGGTAGATTTTAAGGAGCATCTTAAAGGAGGAAAGAGGGATAGAGAGGCACAGTGGTTTAGGGAGGGAATTCCAGAGCTTAGAGCCTTAGCAGCTGAAGGCATAGCTGGCAATGGTGACTGATTAATATCAGGAATGCTTAAGCGGCCAGAATTGGAGGAGCGCAGATATCTCAGGATGGCGGGTGGGGGATTGTGGAGCTGGATGAGATTAGAGATAGAGAGGGGTAAGGCCAAGGAGAGATTTGAAAACAAGGATGAGAATTTTAAAATCGAGGCGTTGCTTAACTGGGAGCCAATGTAGGTCAGCGAGCACAAAGGTGATGGGTGAACGGGACGTGGTGTGAGTTAGAACACGGGCAGCAAAGTTTTGGATGACCTCAAGTTTACGGATGGTAGAACGAGAGTGGCTGGCCAAGAGTGCATTGGAATAGTCAAATCTAGAAGTAAGAAAGGCATGGATGAGGGTAAAAGGAATCAAAACAATTCTTAAACAAATAAATACTGTTGTTGCTCACAGTGGGGTTTGAAGACATGCAACTGATCCTCCAGTCTTTCTGTAGCTATCCAACCAAGTATCAAACTGGTAATCAGTGACTAGAGCACCACAGAGACAGAGAGGTATAAGGGAGTTCTGACGAACGATCATCGACCTGAAACATTGGCCCAGAACTTGGTGTCGGGGGCTTGCCGCGCGTGCAAGCCCCCGATCTGCACTCACCTTGCGCGCTGACATCTGAAGCCCGGGCCTGCTTGCATTTCCTGTCACAGGCCCGGTTCAGATGTCAGCGCGCAGTGCACCTGATCCAGTGGCGTAGTTAGTGCGATGTGCCGGCTGGGATCTGGTTGTACAGTGCTAACCTATCAGGGGAGGGGAAGGTTCATTCATGAGTTTGAGAGTAAGAACTGTCAAACTCATGTAAACTACGGGGGCCCAAAACACTATTTAAACTTTAAATAAAAATTTAAAAAACATCCCAATCATTAAATTAAGTATAAATAAGTTTAAAAAAATAATTTGAACAATAATTTTTTTTTGAAAAAAATAAATTTTTAATAAAAAGGGTCTAAAACTAAACTTACCTTATTGTAGGTTCTTTAAAATAATAAACCTGTGGGGAAAAAAAATTCTAAACTGCAATAAAACACCACTTACCTGTAAAAATAAATACTTACGTGTGCTTTTTACAAGCGTAAAGACCGGAGGCCTTTACACATGCGCAAATCCCCCAAAACAGAGGAAATCCAAGACGCACGCGCTGCCCCCTACAGCGCACGCGCTAGCCTCTTCACCTCTTGGGTTAGAGGAGAGGAAATGCCGGTTTTCAGCGCATGCGCTGTGCATGCTGAAAACCGGCCTTTCCTCCGGCCAGACGCGTGAGTACCCCTTCCGTACTCACGCATTTGGGGAGGAATTACTGCCCCATTAACTCTGTTTCTCTCTCCACAGATGCTGCCTGACCTCCTGCGTATTTCCAGCATTTTCTATTTTTATAATAAGAGAATTCCCCTGGTCAGATCAATGTTAATGCTTTGCAATTAACAGGTATTAAGCTATCAAAGACATCCAGTGTCACGGTACCCATAAGCAACCACCATATCTATGGTCCTGGTTTGCCTCATTCAATTGTCTAGTCATACTTAGGACGATTACACAGTTTGAAGCACCAAATGCAATTTTTTTTTTAAGTCAGCATTTTTCTGGCGGTTCAGAGGCCACTGCAATTTTCGGCCCCCTGCCTTGGTGAAATTCCCTGGCAGAGGCTGTTGTAGGAACGTGGGTTCCTAACTAAAAGACTGAGTTCTACTCAGGCGATCAAACAAAACGAACTTTAATGAAACAAACAGGTTTTAACAAGAAACTGCAGGATAACATCGATTGTAGGTCTGCTCTCTCTGGAGGCTCCACGAGGACTGCCCCTGCAGTCACGTGGCTGACGTCATGACGTCATCACGTTTTCCAGCCAGTGGGGAATCACGTGATGAATGGCGTGACATCATCACTTTTTAGCCGCGCTGTTAAAGTAACCACGCTCTGTACAGTTAAACAGCATAAATAAAGATACAGACTCAGGCTGTAGCTAACATGTTGTTAAAGGAATTATATACAAATGATCTGAGTCCTTTGGTGGCTCCGCCACATGCGCCCCCCAGAATTGTCTTTAACAGCAAAAGTGAGGCACCGAGGAGGCCTGACAAGTCTGTCCGAGCGACTTCGGTAACCCTGCAGAGGAAGCTGATGGACGGTGGTTGAGCTGGCGGGCAGTTGTGGTTGAGCTGGCGCGGCGAGTGTGGTTGAGCTGGCGGGCGGCTGTGGTTGATCTGGCACGGTGGCTGCGGGCGGTCGGCCACTTTTCGGCGGCTGAGCGATGATGACTGGACAGTCCAGGTCCAAGTGAGCCGGCTTCAACCGGTCCACCGAAATGTGATCCGGCTTTCCTCCGATGTCGACTGAAAGGGATTTGTCTCCTGATTCGATGACGCGGAAAGGACCAGTGTAAGGGGGCTTGAGCGGATCCCGGTGAGCGTCGTGGTGGATAAATACGTACTCAGCATTCTTCAGCTCCGCTGGCACGTGGGAGCTCTGTAGGCCGTGATTTGATGTAGGCACCGGAGCGAAGCATCTGGCCGCTTCCTGGTGGCTGACGAGTTGCTGGGAGGCGGACCACGGCTCTGTGGGAGAAGGGAGGAAATCCCCTGGTACTCGGAGCGGCTGGCCATAAACGAGTTCCGCCAAGGACGATTGCAGGTCGTCTTTCGGCGCCGTACGAAGACCCAAAAGGACCCATGGGAGTCTGTCCACCCATTCCGCACCTTGAAGACTGGCCCGTAAGGTGGCTTTAAGCGACCCGTGGAATCGCTCGCACAGGCCATTCGCCTGTGGATGATAGGTGGTGGTGAGATGAAGTTTGGTGCTGAGCCCCTGAGCTACAGTGTTCCAGAGCTCCGAGGAAAATTGTGGCCCACGATCGGAGGAGATGTCCGCCGGTACCCTGAAACGAGCAACCCAAAAGGAGATGAAAGCTCTCGCGACGTCTGCCGAAGTGGTGGAAACCAAAGGAATTGCCTCTGGCCACCTAGTGGTGCGGTCCACCATGGTGAGGAGATGCATATAACCATGGGAATGCGGAAGTGGCCCCACAAAGTCCACATGCACGTGGTCAAAATGACGCTCCGGAACAGCGAACGTAGCCACCGGAGCTTTTACATGACGCTGCACCTTGGCCTTCTGGCAGACCACACAGGTGTTGGCCCAGTCACGGACATCAAGGTGCATAACCTTCCAGACGAACCTCACCGACATTAGCCGTTGTGAAGCCTTCATACCAGGGTGCGACAACCCGTGTATGGCGTCAAACACCTTCCGGCGCCATGCGACTGGGACGATAGGTCGGGGAACGCCCATGGAGATGTCGCAAAGGAGCGTGGTGCCTGCGGCCTGAAAACTGACGTCGGTCGCTTGGAAACTAGAGGGGACGGTTCTGTATGATTGCACCTCTGGGTCTGAGGCCTGATCCGCAGCCATGAGGGCATAGTCAATCCCAAGGTGAACCGCATGGACCGTCGCGTGGGAGAGGCAATCCGCTACCGGGTTGTCTTTACCAGACTCATGTTGAATGTCTGTGGTAAATTCAGAAATAAACGTCAGGTGACGTTGTTGACGAGCTGACCACGGTTTGGCGGTCTTGGCCATGGCGAACGTTAGAGGCTTGTGGTCGACAAAAGCCGTGAAGGGATGTCCTTCTAATAAGAACTGGAAATGGTGAATGGCTAGAAAAAGGGCCAGCAACTCCCGATCGAAGGTGCTGTATTTTCTTTCATTTCTCCGTAGTTGACGGCTGAAAAACGCCAGCGGTTACCATGTGCCATTCACCCACTGCTCCTACACTGCGCCGATGGCGTAGTCTGACGCATCTGTGGTAAGGGCGATGGTGGCATCTGGAAGTGGGTGTGCCAGCATGGTTGCATTGGCCAAAGCGCTCTTGCTGTTGACGAACGCCTGGTCCATCTCGGCCGTCCAACTGATGGGATCCTTACCGGACTTGCCCTTGAGGGCCCCGTACAAAGGCTACATTAGCTGAGCCGCCTTAGGGACGAAGCGGTGATAGAAATTGACCATCCCCAGGAACTCTTGCAGGGCCTTGACGGTTGGCAGGTGCGGGAAAGAGGTAACGGCTTCCACCTTCGTCAGTAAGGGGACGGCGCCGTCTGATGTTATGTGGTGTCCCAAGAAATCGATCCGCTGCAGGCCGAACTGGCACTTGGCCGGGTTGATGATCAAACCGTGCTGGCTGAGGCGCATAAAGAGGGTACGCAAATGGCAGATGTGCTCTTCCTTGCTAGCGCTGGCGATGAGAATGTCATCGAGGTAGACGAAGATGAAGTTTAGGTCTCGGAGCACGGAGTCCATCAAGCACTGGAAAGCCTGTGCCGCGTTCTTCAAGCCAAACGGCATCCGCAGGAACTCAGAAAGGCCGAAAGGGGTGATGACTGCGGTTTTCGGGACGTCTTGTGGGTGCACGGGAACCTGGTGATACCCCTGGACGAGGTCGACTTTAGAAAAGATAGAATTTCCCACCAAATGGGCCGAGAAATCCTGAATATGCGGGATCGGGTACCGATCAGGAGTACTGGCGTCGGTAGTCATCGCATGGCCGCCAGCCACCGCCCGGTTTCGGAACAATGTGGAGAGGCGAAGACCAGGGACTATTCGACCGGCGAATAATCCCCTGCCACTCCATCGTGTCGAACTCCGCTTTCGCAGCCGCGAGCTTGCCGGGTTCAAGCCTTCTAGCCCATGCTTAAACCGGGGAGCCAGTAGTGGTGATATGATGTTCAACACCATGCTTCGTGGCCGAGGAGGAGAAAGTGGGCCTTGTCAGATCCGGGAACTCTTCGAGGAGCCGAGTGAAGTCATCAGGAGAAGGGAACGCGCAGGCGATAGAGCTTGCCATGGTGGTACCATGGTGGCACGGAATCGAGTGGAAGGTGGCCGCGTTGATCAACCGGCGGTGCCGGACATCAACGAGGAGGCCGTTGGCACACAGAAAATCCGCCCCTAGGATGGCCTGCGAGATTGTGGCCGTGACGAATTCCCAATGGAAGCGCTGACCGCCGAAACAGACTTGGAGCCGCCGCTTTCGGAAAGTTCGAATGTCTGCGCGGCGAATGTCGAAGGGCAGCACGGTGGCATAGTGGTTAGCACTGTTGTCTCACCGCGCCAGTGACCCAGGTTCGAATCCGGCCTCGGGTGACTGTCTGTGTGGAGTTTGCACATTCTCCCCGTGTTTGCATGGGTTTTCTCTGGGTGCTCCGGTTTCCTCCCACAGTCCAAAGATGTGCGGGTTAGGTTGATTGGCTATGATAAATTGACCCTTAGTGTTAGGGGGATTAAATACGGGGATAGGGTGGGATATGTGTTGGTGTAGGGGTTACGGGGATCGGGTGGGATATGTGTCGGTGCAGGCTCGATGGGCCGAAATGGCCTCTATCTGCACTGTGGGGTTTCTGTGATTCTGTGATTAGCCGCCATGAGGTAAAAGCCGTGGTCCCCAGCTTGCATATCGAGATTCGACGCAGGTAGGATGCTACACTGCGCCCCAGTGTCACAAAGGAAACGTCAACCCGATAGGGAATCGGTGATGTAAAGAAGTTTCCCCATAGATCCGATGGCCATCGCAGCCGCGGAGCGCCCATTAGACCCAGTCCTCCTTCACCAGGAACGCTGCAGGAGGTTTTTTTTGGGGGCGAAAAGCTGCAGGGAGAGCGGCAGCGTCGTGCTTTTGCGCCAAAGCGGGCATGGTAGGAGCACCAGCCCGCTGCAAGAGGAGCTGGAGCCGCGTCTGTGGGGGATGGGCGCCTCGTGGCAGCGCAGCACTGTTGGGTTACTGTGAAAATCTTATCTGCTTCGGCAGCAAGCTCAGCGCAGTCTGTGACCTCGGACCTGGCTAGGGCAGCCTGCACCTGCTCCGGCAGTTGGCAGAGGAATAGCTCCCGGAAGAGGAAGCATTCCGGTTCGGCACCTAAGAGCGTGAGCATTTGGCTCATGAGCTCAGACGGTTTGGAGTCCCCAGGCCGGGCATAGCGAGGAGCCGGCGAGCGCGTTCTGACTTCGAGAGCCCGAAGACTTGTAGCAACCGCACCTTTAACGTATCATACTTGCGGTCAGTAGGAGGACTACCGAGGAGGCTGACGATCCGCGAGGCAGTGGCGCTATCGAGGGCGGAGACCACGTAGTAATAACGGGTCTGATCCGTGACGATGTTCCTGATGGCAAACTGGGCTTCAGCCTGGATAAACCACGTGGCTGGTTGTTGCTCCCAGAACTGTGGCAGTTTCAGAGTCACGGCGTTCGTGTCCATGCTGAAGATCTTCCGTGAAAACCGTTCACGAAAGTCGGGGTCACCAATGTAGGAATGTAGGTTCCTAACTAAAAGACTGAGTTCTACTCAGGCGATCAAACAAAACAAACTTTAATGAAACAAACAGGTTTTAACAAGAAACTGCAGGATAACATCGAATGTAGGTCTGCTGTCTCTGGAGGCTCCACGAGGACTGCCGCTGCAGTCCCGTGGCTGACGTCATGACGTCATCACGTTTTCCCGCCAGTGGGGAATCACGTGATGAACGGCGTGACGTCATCACGTTTTAGCCGCGCTGTTAAAGTAACCACGCTCTGTACAGTTAAACAACATAAATAAAGATACAGACTCAGGCTGTAGCTAACATGTTGTTAAAGGAATTATATACAAACGATCTGAGTCCTTTGGTGGCTCCGCCACACTGTGAAGTATATCAAAAATATCTAAATAACCCTGATTTTGTAAGATTGGCTAAGATCAGTGTGGTGGGCAGAGGACTTGCTATGAGAGAGATGCTCCAATTCCAATAATGTGGAATAGCTGGGCCTGTGTATCATCTTGTTCTTCCAGAAGGCACATGTCTGCCCTCTCGGGTCAGTAGGGTGGGGGGAAATGAGAGAGAACTGATACAGGACTCAGTTTTTGAGCTGGCCAACAGGAAATGAGTAACAACATTCTAAATGTTGCCTCTGACTTTTTTTGATCCGACTGGAGTATTGCTGAGGTTGGGACTTCACGCCATTGCTTTGTAGTACAGCTGCCATCATGCTGTCCTGAATTTACTATAATAAGTCTCAACTGTATATCATTAGTTATAACATCATTATAACAGTGACCAATATTGTTGAAGTCTGAGTAATAATTTTTGATCTTTCATATAAATATCAGCCCAATGAACAGGGAAATTACCAATGTATGCCATAGTGTTATAAAACAATAGAACCCTGTCTGCAAAATTTTGAAGATATTTAATGAGAATTTATATATACTGACACAATATTAAGCTAATTTTAACATGCCCCTCACCATAGAACTGATTGCTATAATACGCAATTTTCAAAGTAGAGGAGTTTAAGCCCAAAAAAGGTTACTTTATCTCTAAGTGATCTTCTGAATTTACTTAATTACACTAATTTAATACATTTATATATTTTGTGATCCATGGTCTGAGGCCAACACTTGGAGTTCAGGTTTCACACAAAACTGTTTACATTGCTTAGTTCCTGCACTGAAACTTTAACTATCCTGTTTTGGGACAGCTTGGCACATGTGTAGAGCTTCCTCCCAAAAATTAGAAATTTAAAATTTTTATGGAGTGGGGCAATGAAAATCTATTGGCCCAGAACTTGGTGTCGGGGGCTTGCCGCGCGTGCAAGCCCCCGATGTGCACTTACCCGGCGCGCCGACATCTGAAACCTGGCCCGCAGTGGATTTCCTGCCAGTGGCCCGGTTCTGATGTCGGCGCGCTGTGCTAACCTGACCCAGCAGCGTAGTTAGTGCGATGTGCCGGCTGGGATCCGGTGAGCACTGTTCAGCCAATCAGGGGAGGGGAAACTTCATTCATAAGTTTGAGAGTAAGAACTGTCAAACTCATGAAAAGTACTGCACCCCAAAACACTACTCAAACTTTAAATAAAATTTAAAAAAACACCCCAATCATTAAATTAAGTATAAATAAGTTTAAAAAAAAATAATTTAAACATTAATTTTTTTTTTGAAAAAAATAAATTTTTAATAAAAAGGGTCTAAAACTAAACTTACCTTATTGTAGATTCTTTAAAATAATAAACCTGTGGAATTTTTTTTTCTAAATTGCACTAAAACACCACTTACCTGTAAAAATAAATACTTACGTGTGCTTTTTACAAGCGTAAAGACCGGAGTCCTTTACACATGCGCAAATCCCCCAAAACAGAGGAAATCCAAGACGCACGTGCTGCCCCCCACAGCGCACGTGCTAGCCTCTTCACCTCTTGGGTTAGAGGAGAGGAAATGCCGGTTTTCAGCGCATGCGCTGTGCATGCTGAAAACCGGCATTTCCTCCGGCCAGACGCGAGTACCCCTTCCGTACTCACGCGTTTGGGGAGGAATTACTGCCCCATTGTCTCAAAACATTTAAATTGAGGTCAAGTAGGTTTTAAAAAGAGCACAGGAGACGTAACTAAATCCTGGAGCACTTTGTAAGCCAGGTTTAATCCCACACTGCATTAACAGTGTGTGCAATGTCAAAAGCAGCGCCTGAGAATGTGGCCTCCAGGGACTCTAACTCCACTTTGCTCTGACGACCCTGATTGGATTTACATTGCAAGGTTAGTGTTGGTGTGAAGCTGAAATCACTTTACACCAATGCTAAGCATATAATCCAAATGTACCCTAAATTTAAGAAAATAATTTGCTTGTCCTGCCTGATAGGTACAAAAAATGTATGTAGTTTACAAGCTAGTCTGTATAAGGATCAGGAAGGCTAAGTGAAATCGCATCAGTTCAATTTGATGAGTTTCCCTATCTTTCCCTAGCCTGCCATAATGACTTGCATAGTTTCAATATTTTAGTTTTGTCATGTGACTTTACAAACAATACCACTGTTCTTTTCATTGGTAACTTACTAAGCTGTTTGGGAAGTTGCTGTTGCTTTGGTCTGGCAGATGAAAGACTCTTTGATCACTTGTCTTCTTTTGAGTTGATAATGAGAGGTGATTTGGAAATATGTTGATTTATTGCCCACATTAACTGAATGGCTTTATTGTGATGTTACTGTGTTGAGAGCTTCATTTTCATGAATAGGTAGACCTCCTGGGTTGTATTTTACTGATTAATTTTGCGCTGTATATAAAGCTGTGTTGTATCAACCACAGAGCTTTATTCATCACTGGGGAGGGATCTTGAAAGTTCAATATTTGCCTTATAAAGATTTATGGAGTTCAGTGTTTGGAGCTATGAAAAAGAAAGTGGGATGAGGAAAAGCAAATAGGATTTTGTACAAGACCTGGATGTGTAATTGTGGGTTTATGATTTATTGATTCCCCATTATTAAGCTGGAGATTTGATTGGCATTTTTTTCCCTCTTTTCCGGAAGTTATATTTTGAGAGTGGGAAATGTACCCATTCTATGGAAAAATATGCCAACTCCTTCCCCGGCACCACCGCCCCCACCCCCCCAACTCCAAAAAAAAATCTTTGTTCCTTGTTCTCACCTTGCTGTGTCAGCTGTGGCCTCTGAGTCAAAAGGTTGTTGAGTTCAAGTCCCACTCCAGAGACTTTGTAATGTTATCTTATATCTTAGTATTAAGAGGCTTACGAGTAGATATTGTTGAGTACTCTTTATTAGGTCTTGAGTCAGTGCCAGCTCGTGCAGTACTGCCGCATGGCCAAGATGGCTTCCTGTTTATACGACTGCCGTCAAGCAGCTGTCTTTACTACAGCTACTGTAAAGCAGCTGTCTTTACTACAGCTACAGTTATCTGTACATCTTTCCCCCTCAACGATGACATAAACAGTAAACACCATAACATAACATAACACATAGAACACATATTAACAACATATAAAAACAGTCAGTGTGACTACTATTAATTACTATTAACAACATGTAAAAACTGTCAGTGTAACTATACCTTGCAATAACTGCCGGTACATATAAACACTACCCACACCCAGAAGTCCATTAGCTGTTTACAGTCTTTCCCTTGTCTACAGGCCGAGTCTAACGACAGGCTTTCTGGTGCACTGTGGCCTGCGTAGCTGAGCGGGTATTTGCTGGGCCAACCCAGTTGTGTCCATTAAGTTCATTTCTGTACCACACGGATCCCTTGTCTCATTGTCACCCCTGTGTACTTCATCACTTTGTGGCATTGCCCTTGTCTCCTCGTCACTCTGTCGGATTTCCATCATTGGCTCATCCTCTCTGTCCTCCTGCGGCTGATAGGTCTCGGCGGTTTTCAGTAGGTGCCTCTTGTTTCTGCGATACACATTGCCATTTTCTGTCATGACACTGTATGACCTGGGGGTGACCTGTTGTAGAACGGTGGCTCTTTGATTCCATGACCCAGGCCCTTCAATGTGAACTACATCCTTCTCCTGTAGAGGCACTAGTGCAGTGGCTGTGCGGTCATGGAGCGTTTTTTGTTTCTGCTTAAGTTTCCGGGCCTTGTCTGCCCATACCTCATCTCTGTGATCAGGTGTGACATACCTGGGAAGTCGAGTACGGATTTTGCGACCCAGTAAGAGCTCAGCTGGAGACTTGCCACTTTCCAGCGGGGCCGCCCTGTACGACATCATGGCCAGATATGGGTCAGTATTGTTGTGTGCTGCTTTCTTTAATAGTCTTTTCACAATCTGTACCCCCTTCTCCGCTTTTCCATTGGCTTGAGGGTAGAGCGGGCTGGAGGTTACATGCTTAAACTCATACTCTGTAGCAAACGACTGAAACTCATGACTGGCATAGGGAGAGCCATTATCAGAGACCAGAGTTAGAGGGATGCCCTGCCTGGAAAAGATTGACTTCAGGTGAGTTATCACAGCTCTTGACGTGGTGCTGGGCAGGAGAGCAATCTCAGGATAATTAGAGTACTAATCAATAACTAACAAGTAGTCTTTTCCTTCATAGTGAAAAATATCAGTTCCTACCTTTTCCCAAGGTTGTGATGGGAGCTCTGTGGTAATGAGGGGCTCTTTTGTTTGCTTGTATTGATACTCCTGACATGTAGCACACTCACTGATCATCTGGTCAATATCAGAGTTCATGTTTGGCCAGTAGAGTGCCTCACGTGCTCTCCTTTTTGACTTTTCCACACCCAGGTGCCCTTCATGTATCCTGTGAAGCATTTCTCGTCGCATAGAGATGGGCACTACAATCCTGTCACACTTAAGCAGTAGTCCATTGACCACAGAAAGCTCAGACTGAATATGATGATATTGTTTACATGACCCTTTCTTCCAACCCTCTTGAAGATTTCTCATCACTTTCCTCAGAACAGGCTCCTTTGATGTCTCTGTGGCTATCTTTGATAGTTGTTCCTGTGAGGCGGGCAATGCTGCATAGACCATATCCACATGAAGGGCTACATCCTCTTCTGTTTCACTGTTTTGTGTGGCATGAGGCGCAGCCCTGGATAGTGTATCTGCAATGAACATTTGTGTCCCTGGCACATATGTGAGCTCAAAATCATAACATTGTAGTCTCATCATTAGGCGCTGTATCCGTGATGACATGTCACACAGATTCTTTTTTGCGATCCCTAGCAGTGGCTTATGGTCAGTTTCTAGGATAACCTTGGGAAGTCCATAGATGTAGGTATAAACATTTTCACACCCAAATGCCAAGCCCAGGCACTCCTTCTCTATTTGCGCATACTGGCACTCTGTAGCCGTCATGGAGCGTGACGCATATGCCACTGGTGGCCATTCTCCTTCATCTTCCTGTAGAAGGACAGCCCCTAATCCATCCTTAGAGGCATCTGTGGACACTTTTGTCCTCTTTTCAGGGCAGAAGAACTTCAGTAGGGGTTCACTTGCTAGAATGTGTAGCAGCCCCTTCCATTCATTCTCATGTTCATGTCCCCATTGTAACTCTGTCTCTTGGTGCAGCAGTTTTCTCAAGTGAGCGGTTTTCACTGCCAGATTTGGAATGAATTTCCCTAGGTAATTAACCATGCTGAACCCCTTTCTTGTCCTTTGGTTTTTCCATGTCATGTATGGCCTTTACCTTTGACTTGTCTGGCTGAATCCCTTCTGCAGAAATCTTGTCCCCGAGGAATGTGATTTCATTGATGCTGAACTGACATTTGTCTTTATTTAGTTTGAGTCCATACTGCCGTATCCTCTGAAGTGCTTTTTCCAGTCTGGTGTCGTGCTCTCCCTGAGTGGAGCCCCATACTACCAGATCATCCATGTACACCCGCACACCATCCAGGCCCTCGATGATTTGCTCCATTGCTCTGTGGAAGATTTCTGGGGTGGAGCTAATGCCGAAGGGCAGGCGCTGGTAAGAGTATCGACCAAACGGGATGTTAAAGGTGCACAGCTTAGCACTCTCTTCATCAAGTTTCAGCTGCCAGAATCCATGCGAGGCGTCCATCTTGGAGAAGAATTTTGCTCCTGTCATTTCGCTGACTATTTCCTCTCTCTTAGGGATTTGATAGTGCTCTCTTTTTATATTAGCATTAAGGTCCTTGGGATCCATGCAGACACACAATTTATCAGTCTTTTTTGAATTGACGCAAACCATGGAATTTACCCAGTCAGTCGGTTCCTCGGTCTTCTTTATGACACCTAGTCCCTCCATGCAGTCTAGCTCTTTCCACAGTTTATCACGGAGGGCCACCGGAACGCTCCTGGGTGCGTGAATCACAGGTTGTGCGTCATCTCTCAGTTTGATGGAGTATGTAAAGGGCAGTGCTCTGAAACCCTGAAATACATCTGCGTACTTGTGTGTTATAGCATCATGCTTTATATTTGTACTGTCTTGGGGGGCACTCTGCACACAGTTCAGTTCATTAATAGTATAGACTCATTTTACCAAGCCCAAATCCACACATGCCTTATCCCCCAACAGTGACTCATGTCCTTCAGGCACTATAAGAAACGTCAATGGGTGAATGCGATTTTTTACCTTAACATTCAGCCTACACATTCCTTTTGTTTCAATACTTTGTCCATTGTACGCCTTCAAAGCCACTGTCTTGTTCAGTATTTTTGGTCTCACTTTGAGATTCCGTGCATCACTCCAGCTCATGAGGTTTGCCTTAGCACCTGTATCTAGCTTGAAGGGAACAATGGTGTCATTTACCAGCAAGGGGGCTATCCAAACTTCAGTCTTTAGTCCTACGGAATGTACTTCCTTTTCCATATCTTTACCCTGTTTTAAGTCATTTTGCACCATTCCAACATACAAAGTCTCCGATTCCGTGTCTTCAGTCTCCATAGCATGCACTGTCTTTTTACCTTCGGTTTTCTCTTCCCAAAAGCACATTTTAGCAAAGTGATTCCTGCCTTTACATTTTGCGCAGTTCTTCCCATAAGCCGGACATTGTCTTGCCACGTGTCTATTGCCGCACCGTCTGCAATCGTATGGCATCATAGTCCTGAACTCTGTGCGCCCTCTTGTGTCCCTTCTGTGTACTACACCCACTGGTAGGTTGTCCAGTCCCAGCGCTCTCACGCCCGTTGCTGTAGTTCTCCCATCGAATGTTTGCATGTGCATGGCTGAGAGTTCACTAGCATGACATTTTTACTGCAGCATCCAAAGTTAAGTCATTGTCCCTAAGCATTCTCTCCCTCACCTTCTTGTCAAGTATTCCGAAAATGACCTGATCGCGTATCATCGATTTCTTCAAGTCTCCAAAGTTACATGTTTGTGCTCTTGTTTTCAAGTCCGTCAGAAAAACATCAAAGGATTCTCCTTGCTTTTGCACGTGGGAGCGAAAAACAAATCTTTCGAACGTTTCATTCTTTTTAGGTGTGCAGTATTTATTGAACAAATCTATCACCTTGTCCAGATCATTTTTGTCACCTTCAGCTGCAAACGTAAATGTATTATACAGCTCGATTGCCTGCGAACCAGCCACTGTTAGCAACAAAGCTACCTTACGTGTTCCAGAGCTAGTCGTGGCATCGATCGCTGTGAGGTAGAGAAGAAAGCGTTGTCTGAATTCGCGCCAATTTTTGTCCAGATTTCCTTCAAGTTGCAGGCTAGTCGGTGATTTTATCCCTTCCATTGTTGTGGTATGCCCGTATCGTGCGTTCTATAAATCCTGGTACAATGTAATGTTATCTTATATCTTAGTATTAAGAGGCTTACGAGTAGATATCGTTGAGTACTCTTTTTATTAGGTCTTGAGTCAGTGCCAGCTCGTGCAGTACTGCTGCATGGCCAAGATGGCTTCCTATTTATACAACTGCCGTCAAGCAGCTGTCTTTACTACAGCTACAGTTATCTGTACAGACTTGACCACAAAAATCTAGGCTGACACTCCAGTGCAGTGCTGAGGGAGTGCTGGACTGTCGGAGGTGCCGTCTTTCGGATGAGATGTTAAACTGAGGCCCTGTCTGCGCTCTCAGGTGGATGTAAAAGATCCCATGGCACTATTTTGAAGAAGAGCAGGGCAGTTCTCCCCGGTGTCCTGGGCCAATATTTATCCCTCAACCAACATCACAAAAACAGATTATCTGGTCATTAGCACATTGCTGTTTGTGGGAGCTTGCTGTATGCAAATTGGCTGCCACGTTTCCTACATTACAACAGTGACTACACTTAAAAATAAAATAGTACTTCATTGGCTGTAAAGCGCTTTGAGCCAACTGGTGGCCATGAAAGGTGCTATATAAATGCAACTCCTTCTTTCTTTCTCATATCTACTAACAATCAAAGGCAATGGTACCAAGAATAGACATTTCTGGCATTTGGATATGCAGATTGCTAGGAGCACAGAAAGATTTGTAGAAATTGTTCAGGGTTTGGGAGATTTTCTGTGACTTTTTCCATGTTCTAGGGACTCTGCTGCAGTGAGTTCTGATCAATTCTCCATTAAACTTCCAAATACAAAGGACAGAATTTCAGTTGATGTCATTGTATTTCTGTCACACAAGGGAGAAGATGATTTTTGTGATTGAGGCTTCAGTTTTCTGTCAAAGTAACGGTGAGTCTAATGGCGCTCGCCTTTATTTATGCACAAATGGTACAGCAACTTCAGGCGAGGGGCAGATGCGCAGTTAAATGCAAATATCCAAAGGTTGCTGTCCGAGTAGCTTTGTGAAAATGGCAGCTCTCGGTCTGCCTCACCATTGACATGCATTGAACGGCGTGAAGTTGCTGTATTTGCGCGGTAGATACGAACAAAACTTTCCACAGAAAGTTAAATCTTGTCCATTTCAGTCTAAGTAGCTTTTTAACAATGTGGTAAGTGTTAATTACTGTCGGTCAACCTTTCTGCCACTGAAAATTAGCTATTACGAGTGTGGAGTCTCATTCCTTCAGGCTTTGGACTTTTTGGGGAGATTTTAAAAATGTAAAATTTTGAATTAAAATGCTTTTCTTTTTCTTTTTTTTCCTCTCAATCCCATCTTTATTTCCCTTTTTTGTACCTGATTTGACATTGAATTCACCCACTTTAATTTACCCTCCTTCTCAGTCCTGGCACCGTTCATTTCTCAATCCTTCAATCTGATTGGTCATGGAGATGCCCTGTTTACTCAGGTCCCCGATGCCCGGTTTCCCTCGCTGCAACATTATCAACTCACACTTTCAGCAAGAAGATTATTTGTTGACTCCCACCAAGATTTAGATGATGCAGAATGCCATTGTTTCACCTTGGGAACAGTATTAACAGTGAATAATCTGCGGGATTATGAAGGGATTTACAGTAATGCTTTTGTGGCATGTTTAAACCTGGAGTTGAGCAAAATGACTTGTTTAGAGAGAAGTTTGTCTTTTGTTGATTTTCATGGGTCATTGTAAAATCTCTCCATATTACTCACAATGCATTTCAGTGCTGTTAAATAATCAGCAGGAGCAAAAATCGAGTATAGCTGAACATTATTGCTTCTAACATATATTTAAGATCTACTATTAAGGGATAGAGTTTGACCAGTCATTTCATATGTGATAATCACTTCCCCCTAGGAGTTTATGTCAGGTGGAGAGAGGCTATGATTAAATTGGGTGTGTTTTGTTGGGAAAAGTGTGCTTGAGCCAATTGGCTTTCTTTGCACATTCCTATACAATGCAAAGTGTTCCCTGAATTTATTGCAATAATCTTGCATCCTTTTGAATAGTCACATTGCAATATTAACTTGCATTTACTTTGTATCACATCTCTTTTTGATAGACTCCAGTCCCAACAACTGACTTCTCAAGATGGCGGGGGGGGGGGCGGGGGGGGGTGGTGGTGGTGGTGGTTTGTATGCTAACTAAATCATAAACCTGTTCTTTGTAATGGGATTTATGATTCTATTATACAAAGCATGTTGAGGAAAAGCTCTGCCCCAATAATACAATGGATTGCCTGGTACTGGAAAAATTGCAGGGCCTAGAAATTGGGTTGTGGGCTCGCCAGGGCTGTAGCGCCAGAAATTTTGCGCCAGCGTTAATGCGGCAGCGCCCGACGAAAATTCGGTTGCGCCGGCCCCAGACGGCGGCGGGCGCTAAAGGAGGGTTTTAGCGCCTGAAAACGGGCGTTGAATTGGGTTTCCCGGCGCTAATCCCCCGCTGCGGCACCCGATGCGGTGCGGCAGCCTGGGGAACTGCAGGCCTCCTCCTTCTGTTAAGGAGGAGCTGCCTGCAGCCGACAACTGTCCGGCGGATTCCCCCGACATCTGAGCCCGGCACCTCGGGGAAGTGCCGGGCTCGCAGCACACACTCATCAGGGCCGCGGGGGGGGTGATGCAGGAGTCCGGGAAGGGAGGTGCGGGCAGGCGGCCGCCGGGAACGCGGCCGGCCGCCGCTCCACCTTTATGCGCCGGCGCAAAGGCGTGTAAGAACACTTTTCACATTCGTTAGTTGCGCCTGCCACGGGCGAGGCGGGCGCAACTGAATTTGGGCTTGGGGCCGGGTTACCACGGCAACCGGGACGCTGCGCACACCGATGACGTCATCGGTGCCGGCGCAGCGCTACCGGCTAACACCGATGGTAAGGCCCAAGTCAATTTGCAAAACGGCTATAAGTCCGGCGCAAGGCCCTCTAGCGCCACTAATTGGGTGCTAAGCCCACTCAATTTCTAGGCCCAGCTGTTTTCATTTGACTAAAGAACGATAAAAGATCTGTTATTTTGCTGGGAATTTGAGGGGTTTTGATATTTCCACTGGTTAGTCAGTCAGTAACTGGAAGGCATCCATTTAAAATCGTCACCAAAAGAACAAAGAGGTTATGGGAATTTTTTATACAATGCCCAGAAACATTATTCATTCACTTCTCATTTTAAAGCAAAAATTTTAAAGGCTAGGGGAATGGGAATAGATAGTTGTTTTAATATGGGGGATATAGTGCTGGAGGAGGCTACAGAGATAAGGAGGCGAGGCCATTAATGGATTTGAGAATTTGAAATTTGAGGACTGGGAGCCAATATAGTTCAGCAAGGACAAGTGTTATGGGCTAATGGAACTGTGTGGGATGGCATATGGGCAGAGTTTTGGATGAGCAGCAGGTGGAGGAATCTGAGGTCGCCCAGGAGAGCGTTGGAATGGTCGAGTGTGGAGGTGACAATGGCATGGATGAGGGTTTCAGCAGCAGATGGTGGAGTTGGGTGAGGTGGAAGTAGGCGGTCTTTGTAATGGAGGGTTAGAGGTTCAGCTTGGGGTTGATTAGGGTTGTGAGCAGTCTGGTTCAGCTTGAGACAATGCCTGGGGAGGGAGCTGGAGTCAGTGGCGAGGGCACAGAGTTTGTGGCAGGGGCCAAAGGCGATGTCTTAAGTCTTCCCAATGTTTTACTGGAGGAAACTGCAGTTCATCCAAGATTGGATGTTGGACAAGCAGTCTGATAACAGAGGGGTCAAGACAACTGGTACAGAGATAGAGTTGTGAGTCATTAGCATATGGCTCCATATCTGCAGATGATGCCCCCAGGAGCAACATGTAGATGAGGAAGCGTCCAAGGAGAGATCTACGGGGGACTCCAGAGGTAACGGTGCGGGGGTGGGGTGCGAAGCCATTGCTGGAGATGGTCTCACTATGGTTGAATAGATAAGAGTGGAAATAAACAAGGGCAGTCTCACTGAGCAGGATAACCAAGGAGAGGCATTAGAGGGGGATGTTGTAATGAATTGTGTCAAACTTGTAGAGAGATCATGGAGGTAAAATACACCACCGTCACAAAGGAAGTAATTTGTAACTGGTTAGGGCCATTTCAGTGTTATGGGAGGGCTAGCAACCTGATCGGAGGGATGAAAACAAGCAGTTGCAGGAGAGAGGGGCGTGGATTTGGGTGGCAATAATATGTTCAAGAATTTTGGAGAGAAAAGTGAGGTTGGAGATAGGGTGGTAGTTTAAGGACAGAGGGGTTAAGGATGGGTGTTTTGAGGAGGGGGTGATGGTGGGGTTTTGAAAGGCAGGGGAACAATACCTGAGGAGAGGGAACTGTTTAATATTTCACCTAGTGTAGGAGTCAGGATGCGAATTTGGATGGTCAGCAGTTTAGTGGAAGTGGGGTTGAGGGAGGTGGAGATAAACTGCGAGACCACGTGAGGGGAGATGGGAGAGAAACTAGAAAGAGATGGGGATTAAGGCGAGGGCAGGAGGACCTGGGAGAGGTTTGGATTGGTGAGGAAGGGGGTACGTAGCAGAGGCAGCTCAACAGATGGTCTCTATCTTGCTGATCAAGAAGTCCTTAAGACCTATTGCCCTTTAAATGTTCTACCTGGAGCTCCTTCCTTCTAACTTCTTATGACAATAATTTGCCTTTGTACACAGCCTTCAATATAGAAAATGTTCAAAAGTATTTAACATAAGGGGGACACAAAATACATAAAGAAATGGACAGAGGCATGGTTGAGATTTAGGAGCAATGCCCAAAAGCTTAGTTGAAGAGATGGGTTTTGGGAATGTTTGTTTTTCAGGTAGAGAAGTGGAGGGGGTTTAGGGAGAGAGTTTTTGGCGAAGGGCCAACGTAGCTAATGGCTTTAACCATCAATGGGGTGAAAGGGAGAGGGAGCTGCACACAAGGCCAGCATCTGGGAGGGGCAGAGCTAGGGTGGGGCAAGACCTTGTGAGAAATTTGAAGATGAGAATAAGGATTTTAAATTCAGTACTTTGGATGACAGGGAGCCAATCTAAGTCAGCAAGTACAGGGTGGACGGTCAGAGGAGAGGGAGTTGGGAGTTTCAGAGTGAATTAATGGGGAGAGTTCCTCCTAAATTATTTGCATCAATTTTGTCCCATCATAATCTTAAAAGCAAATTATCTGCATCCCTACAAAGTATAAAATAACTGCTGTGACTTATACCAATTGAGAAAATTGCACCTCTACCACCCTCCCAAACATCTATTATTCTAAAATTTCACTGATAGACATTACCCCATCCCTAGGTTTAGGGGAATCCTTAGAGGAATATGAAAGCTGATCATTTCTATACTGGTTTCAGTTTACAATTAATATGCAAAGAAGGTTCGCTGTAATATTTCACTGCCAAGTTCTCTGGCAAAAAAGAAATGAGTTGCATTAGTGGCATGTAAAAAATTGATTTAAAGTATAATTGAATAGTGAGTTGATGCATCTTTTAGATAATTTCTCTGCATTTCACACCACCAGGATAAATGCAAGCTGCTGTTGTACTGAATATTACCATTAGGTGGCAGTATATGCTTTAAAATGGAGGCAGACAATGTAACATTGTACCAAATACAAAAAGAAAATACTGCAGATGCTGGAAATCTGAAATAAAAACAGAAAATGCTGGAGAAACTCAGCAGATCAAGTAGCATCTGTGAAGAGAGAAACAGAGTTAATGTTTCAGGTCGATGACCTTTCGCCAGTTCTGACGAAAGGTCATCAACCTGAAACGTTAACTCTGTTTCTCTCTTTGCAGATGCTGCCTGACCTGCTGAGTTTCTCCAGCATTTTCTGTTTTTATTTAACATTGTACCAAGTCTGGTTTTGCACATTTTATCCATTGATTTGCATTGGGTCAAAATTCAGAACTTGTAAATCTAGTTACATTCACTTCTGTGTTTCAGTTTTTAAACATGTGTTCACTTGTTTTATCTGCAATTTGGGCTCTGCTAACAGATGAACAAGTTTATTTAGTGAGTAGCAGAACCACTTGGACAGAAACATTCCAAGTTTGTGTCTCTCCCAGGGAGAGAATGATTATCCAAAGCCTTGAGCTTGGGGAGGGATATTGCCTTGGGATCCCATTCGATCACTGTCCACCAGTCGCTGCTGGGTGTGGGATCCACCTATAACTGGATGTGAGATCCACCACGGAGGGAGAGAGAGATGGGGTGGGGGGGAGAGAGGGAGGGGAGAAGAGAGAGGTAGAAGAAATTGGGCAGTGATGGTCTGATAAAGTGCTTTGAAAGCAGTGTATTCTTCTTAAACAAATTATGCGTTTAAACAGCATTGCTATCTTGCAGTGTCCATGGTATTTTGCCACCTGAACTTTGCCCCTTCGCTACTGCATATTAATGACATAGACTCATCTAATGCAATGTTTTTTAGATAAAATTTAGCGGTAGCAAAACTGTTGAACTCACTTTTGTAGCCAGCTTGTAGACGTTTCAGAACGATTGCGTTGGTGCCTGGGAGGGAATGATTGATGCTGTTAATAGGGTAAAAATGGAGAAATTACATGGTTCCTTATGCATAGAATCATTTAGCACAAAAGGAGGCCATTCGCTCCATCGTGTCTGTGCTGGCTCTTTGAAAGAGCCGTCCAATCAGTCCTATTCCCCTGCTCTTGTAGGAGGATGAAGACAGAGAGGCCAGAACACCACCATTCAGTCTGCAAGCATGACTCTCAGTTTCCGATCACTTGCCATTTTAATTCTCTGCCCCACTCCCAATCTGACCTCTCTGTCCTTGGCCTCCTACACTGGAGTATTAGCTGAACAAGAACACATCCATTGCAATGCTGGAATCCTGGAACTTGGCAAGACGTGAAAGGTGGAGGAGCCTTGTGGCGAAGACTAACTTCACTCACTCCAGCAGGAAAGCATGGGCCCTGCTCCATTAACTTGGCGGAGCAAACCCCGCCTATAAACACAGGACAACCATCAGAGTGGAATCCATTGCATATTACTTGATAAAAACATCAAAGACTCCGGTGGACAAAGAATGTTGAATCCAGGTGAAGCGGCAGCTTTCGGCAAACTTGATGGCGGCACCAAGATCGTCAATGATGTCTGATCCATTCACCTTGGGCGAACTAAACGCAGCCCTGTTGACAACCAAACCTGGAAAGGCTGCTGGTCCAGCTGGTGTTTACCCAGAATCCTTAAAAGCACTGGGACCCAAAGCGAAGAGATGGTTGACCACCTTCTTGGAGGTCCTGGCAACTGGTAAAATTCCACCTATTTGGAGGAGGCTAAAATAATTGTCCTCCTGAAGCAGGGGAAGAATGCTTATGAAGCCTCCAGCTACTGCCCGATCTCCTTACTTTGCACTTGTTATAAAGTGCTGAAGAGGCTACTACTCCACAGACTAGCCCCCATCATCGAGCCGACCATCACTAAGGAGCAAGCAGGCTTCCGGAGCGGCCGCACCTGCTGTGACCAAGTGGTAGCTTTAACAAGGCACATCGAAGCAGGTTTCCAGCGCCAGCTCAAGACCGCCATAGCACTCGTGACCCTGTCAGCAGTGTATGACACAGTATGGAAGCATGGACTGCTTTTCAAGCTCTCCACCATTTTACCCTGCAGGACAACAGTCCATCTTCTCAACTCCAAGCTTAGCAACCGACACTTCCATGTGTACTCTGGCACCCAGAAGAGCAGATAAAGGACATTGAACAACGGACTCTCACAGGGTTCTGTCCTGGCACCCATGTTATTCAATGTTTATACCAGTGACCTGCCTGAAACAGAATCCCGCAAGTTCGTATACGCTGATGACATTGCCTTGGCCACGCAAAACATGAATCTTCCCATCACCCTGACCAGTGATTTACAGAGGATAGAGGCCTACTTCCGCTGATGATAACTTCGGCCAACTTCGGCCAAACCCGCAAAAGACGGTCACCTTGACATTCCACCTCCACACCCATCAAGCAAACCGAGCTTTGAAAGTCTCCTTCTGCGATGCAGAGTTAAACCATGCCAAAAACCCCTCCTATTTAGGATTCACGCTCAATCGCACCCTGTCGTATAGACAGCATCTCCAGATCCTTGGGAAGAAACTAAGAGTAGGGTCAACTTGATCCAGAAACTCGCTGGATCCACATGGGGAGTGGACACTCAAACCCTCTGTACGGCAGCACTCACCCTGGTGTACTTTACAGCGGAGTACTGCTCTCCAGCATGTCTATCGAGTCCGCATGTCAAATCCGTTGATGTCCAGTTGAATTCTACTATGAGAATTATCACCGGTATGCTTTTATCGACACCAATACCTTGGCTGCCTGTGCTTGCAAACATTGCACCACCACACCTACACCACGAATATGCAGTCTCCAGAGAATACAATCGCTACAGCAGCAAAGACATGCAGATCCAGGCTGACTTGAACAACCTGCCACCAACCCGTCTCAAATCTAGAAGGCCATTTTGGACCGTCGCCAAAGCCCTTCAGCGATCTCCCCTCAGCCTTGATGACCGATGGCAAAATGCTTGGAAAAACTGCGACATACGGAATGGATTACTTAGAGGACCACACAGTACAACCTGAAGGATCAAACTTTCCTCGCAAACAGTGGATAACCATCAACCGCCTCAGAACTGGTCATGGTAGACGCTGCCACCTTCTCCATAGATGGAAGATTAAAGCATCCCCATCATGCGACTGGGGCACATCATTGAGCACTGCCCTCAGAGGAAATTCGCAGGCAGCCTACAAGATATCCACGCTGTTACACCAGAAGCTTTGGCCTGAATATCTGACTTAGGTATTGACATTTGATTTGCTTTGCTACTACCATACGAAAGAAGAAGACTGTTCCAATGAAGCTAGAGGAACAGCACCTCATCTTTCAGTTAGGCACTTTACAGCCTTTCGGACTCAATATTGAGTTCAACAATTTCAGATCATAACCACTGCCCCCATTTTTTCGGACTGCAGGTGCTGGTAATGATTCTGCTGTTGCCATTTACAGTTCCTCTAGACCCATTTTTGTTTCTTTACTTGTCCCATTACCACCCCCCTTTTTGCCTTGCACCAACATCACTTTTGTCATTTAATCTCTCCTGCCTTCCATCCTATCACAGACCTTCCCTTCTGTTCTTTCTCCTCCTCCTCCTTTCTCTGCCTCTGCTTAAAAACTGTTAAATCTCTAACTTAGAATCATAGAATAGTACAGCACAGAAGGAGGCCATTCGGCCCATCGAGTCTGCGCCGGCTCTTTCGAAGAGCAATCCAGTTAGTCGCACTCCTCCGCTCTTTCCCCATATCCCTGCAATTTTTTCTCCTTCAAGTATTTATCCATTTCTCTTCTGAAGGCTACTATTGAATCTGTATCCACCACCCTATCATGCAGTACATTCCAAATCCTAACTGCATAATCTTCGCTGTGTAAAAATGTTTTTCCTCATGTCGCCTCTGGTGCTTTTGCCAATCACCTTAAATCTGTGTCCTCTGGTTATCGACCCTTCAGCCACTGGAAACAGTTTGGGGGAAAAATTCAGTATCGCCCCATTTGGGGCGCCATTATTGGCCATGCGCAAAGTTTAGCGCCTGGCGCTAATTATCGCCTCCGACGGCAAACTTGGCTTTTATCGCCCCTGTAGGTGATTGGAGCGCTAAATCAGGCGCTTCACACATGTCTTAAGGCGCAAAAGCCGAGGAGCGAGGCGCTACCTCAGAGCGCTGGTGAAGCAAAGAAGGGCAAATCGAAATGAACCTGCAACGTGCTGCTCAGGACCCAAAACTCCTTCACACAGCGTTGAATCTCTCCAGAAGTCTCTCTCTCTCTCTCTCTCTCAGAATGCGTGGTGCAAAAATGTCACCAACAAAAAAAGGCAGGAAGCGGTCGCCTTTAACTAGCGCCCCCCCAGTCCCTTTCTGACTGCAAAACGCTCCCCTCAACCTGTCGTTGCTAGCGGCAGGCGGTAAGGCAGGGGCGCCACTCAAAATCCGGTCCGGGGCACTAATGGGGCGTTGCGCACTCGACTGACGTCATGATCTGCCAGCGCAGGAGATCGTGGTGGTAGTGTTTAGCGCCGCCGCAAAATGTCTAGTTAATTTCGCGAGTGGCGCAAACATCGCCGCGCCCGGGCGCTAGTTACTTTGCGCCCCATTAGTGCCCTCTTAAGTCGCTAACGGGAGGCGCAAACAACTGAATTTTTCCCTCTTTTTCTCTTTATTTACTCTATCTGAACCCTTCATAATTTTAAACACCTCTATCAAATCTCCTGTTAGCCTTTTCTGCTCCAAGGAGAACAACCCCAACTTCTTCAGTCTATCCACGTAACTGTATTCCCTCATCCCTGGACCCATTCTAGTAAATCTCTTCTGTACCCTCTCCAAAGCCTTCACATCCTTCCTAAAGTGTGGTGCCCAGAATTGGACACAATACTCCAGCTGGGGCTGAACTAGTGTTTTATATAGGTTTAGCAGAACTTCCTGGCTTTTGTACTCTATGCCTCTATTTATAAAGCCCAGGATCCCATATGCTTTATTAACTGCTTTGTTAACCCGTCCTGCCACCTTCAAAGATCACCCCCTTTAAAATTGTACAAGTAAGGAGTGTGATGGAATACTCTCCACTTGCCTGGATGAGTGCAGCTCCAACAACACTCAAGAAGCTCGACACCATCCAGGACAAAGCAGCCCGCTTGATTGGCACCCCATCCACCACCTTAAACATTCATTCCCTCCACCACCGGCGTACCGTTGCTGCAGTGTGTACCATCTACAAGATACACTACAGCAACTCGCCAAGGCTTCTTCGGCAGCACCTCCCAAACCCGTGACCTCTTCTACCTAGAAGGACAAGGGCAGCAGGCGCATGGGAACACCACCACCTCCAAGTTCCCTTCCAAGTCACACACCATCCTGACTTAGAAGTATATCACTGATCCTTCATCGTTGCTGGGTCAAAATCCTGGAACTCCCTACCTAACAGCACTGTGGGAGTACCTTCACCACATGGACTGCAGTGGTTCAAGAAGGCGGCTCACCACCACCTTCTCAAGGGCAACTAGGGATGGGCAATAAATGCTGGCCTTGCGAATACAATTTTTTTTTTTAGTGTGTATGGTTTCTCCTCACATTTTGGTAGGAAGAATATCACCTCACACTTCTCTGTGTTGAATTTCATCTGCCATGTGTCCACCCATTCCACCAGCCTGTCTATGTCTTCTTCAAGTCTATTCCTATCTTCCTCACTGTTTACTACACTTCCAAGTTTCTTGTCATCTGCAAATTTTGAAATTGTGTCCTGTACCCCCAAGTCCAAGTCAACTTCTTCCAGTTCTGACGCTAGGCCATCGACCTGAAACGTTAACCGTGTCTCACTCCACAGATGCTGCCTGATCTGCTGAGTATTTCCAGCATTTCAGTTTCTATCCACCCTGTCCCATCCCTTCAGAATTTGAAACAGCTCTATCAAATCGCTCCCTGCCCACCTCCTGTTTTAATGAAAACAGCTTAGTTGTATCACTTAGTGTCTGACATTACCCAAAATAATCTGCTCAAGTCAGGATCTCTCTGTTTCTAACGGTTTGTTTAATTAAACTACTATTAATGTTCACTTTCCTTCCATGTATTCAGTTATTAAAATAATGAGAGTATTTACACTTGTCCTATTTCAGATAGAAACAACAACCACTGGTCCTCAGAATTCAATGTTTACACCTCTGAGCTGGGGACCTTTCTTTGACCTGATAGGGGGGAGGGAAGTGTTGGGGGAAGAAGAGGAATTATGTCATATAATATGGGTAAGAACTGAGCAATTACTCATTATCATTTGGGAATATACCAAACCTTTTGAACTTTTGCAGCATTTCTATCTAATTCCCAAAGTATAACTTGTGTGATAAAATGTGACAGAGTGGGGTGCAATAAAAGATGGAGTACTGATGTTTTGTTTGCTGGTGAAAAGGCCAATGTTTTTCAGTGCACCGTGGAGAAGCCTTTGTGTGTGCTTGACTGCAGGTGAAATGAAATCCCACAGACTGGGTCTCTTTACACTTTCTTCCGTTGATTGTGTAACATGTTTGAATGTCTGGAATGTTCCAATGAATCACCAGGTTTTATCTCCGAGTCTAATGTTACAATTGTGGCAGTCACAAAATCGACTAAAAGCTTTTTTTCCAGTTACAATAACCTGAGAACAACAATTCAACTACAAAGTATTGAAAATTAATCTGCAGTTATCAATATTGAGTAACACTGGTTCTGATGGCTGAATACTGTAGTGGTTGTCAGTTTCCTGCTGGGTCTTGTCCTATTTACTGTACATTTACACCCCCCACCCCTGTATGTCGGATAAAATGTTCTTTTTCGGTTCAGTTTAAATAATCAACATTAGATACAGCACCAATGGAGGCCATTCAGCCCATTCTTCCTATTGCACCAGCGTCCATTTCAAGGATGAGAATCCAGGCGGCTTCATTTACCGATCTAATTATCAGCTTGGGTGACGACTGGAAAACAAGGAGATTTTTGCCTCTGCTCAAGAATAAAGCATTTTGCGTTAATGTTGACCTATTTTGATTCAGACGAAAGGTCATCGACCTGAAACGTTAACTCTGTTTCTCTCTCCACAGATGCTGCCTGACCTGCTGAGTGTTTCCAGCATTTTCTGTTTTTGTTTCCTATTTTGATTGGTAGAGACGCCACATTGTATTTTTCTACTTTTGGCTTTTTTCTGGTGCCAGCCCTGGTGGAACTGATTATACCTTTCACTTTTTTTTAAGAGATGCAGTAATGAGGAATGCAATAAATGTTTGACACGGGGACCCAGCTCTTCTCCACTTTGGGAATAGAGATGATTCTTGCAGAAATTGCATGCCAGCTTTTTCCTATTCACTTGAAGGTTTGGGACATCTGGAGTTATTGCCAGGGGCTGGATTTACTTCTGAGGATTTCATCTGTATAGAGACCCATTCTGCATTACTGAAATGTTTTTTTTCCACTGCCTCAGCAGATTGGAATAATGCGCGGTTAATTTTGCTCTGCCACACGGAGTTGCATGTGCACGATACTTTGAGGAAGGCTGTACATGATCAGTTTATAATTTGCTAAACTAAATGTGTTAATTGCACTGGGAATAAAATTGCCCGTGAGAATGCTGAACCAGAGTGGAAAATACTTGGTTACTGCACTTTGTATTAGTGCTAATTTAAGTGGCATGTTCCAGCTTATCGTGCTAGTGGAGTCAGGATAGATTTATATTGCTTTCTGTCCTGCTTATTGTGCAGTTATGGGTAGACTGTGTTTGTTCCCCGAAAGAAGATTTTATTCATCTGCGGTAAAGCAGAATAATTATCTCCAGTTTGAGTCACAGGCCTAGAAATTGGAGATGGTTTGAAAACGAGCAGTGTCATGGCCCATCGCTATTAAGCTGCACTGGGTCAAACTGGTCCAAGTAGCACACAAAATTCATGCTCATTGCTCATTAACATGATTATAGTGCTGATCTCAGCGCTAAAAAAACACTGCTTATTGGTTTACCATTCAACAGGTGGGCCAATATCAGGTACTGTCTAATTCCAAGTCATGTTTGGCCTAGGCTTTATCCAGTAAGTAAAGGGGAGGTGCATTGATGCAACAGCACCTCATTGTCATTCTCCACTTGGAAGCACAAGCAACTACAAAGAGATGGCTGAGCCCCAGCACAGGGAGAGAACAAGTCGCCTCTCCGAAATGGCACTGGGGGTGGCCATGGTGAGGAGACTGGCTGTTCTCTTCCCACAAGCTGGCAGGAAGCCATCAGCCCATACGTCCAGAAGGCTGTGGTGGGAGATATCTGACTTTGTGACGGCCACCAAGGTGGTCCCCAGGTCGTCCATCCAATGCTGAAAGAAGTTTAATGACCTCACACAGCAAGTCAAGGTGAGTGAAGGCTTCAGCAAATTCCATATCCCACTATCTGCACCACAAGCCTCATACAAGCTCAATGCACCACACCCCCAGCACTCACCTACCAATAATCTCTACCTATCACCACTCAGACCTCACAATCATAGCTTTACTTCATCCTCATGACCTTACCACTGCTGCAACACTCAAACCCACATCCCACACCTGGCACACACTGACAGCTATTCAACTATGGCAAGCACATCACCCAAACACATTGCACCACACTCACTCACACACTTCCCTTTCTCTTGCAGGCCAAGGTCACGCATAATCACCATGAGCAGCTGCCATACAGGCCTTGAGCCAACTGGAGGAGTCTGTGCTCAACATCATTGGAGGGGAAGTCATTGAGGCCATGGCAATGGGCGAGGTAGTAGCACTTGCGGATAACAACGGTCTGCTCATTCCAAATCCTCCTTCTCACATCCCACTTCCCCCTCCTCCCACAATCTCTTCTCACTTACAAGCTGCTGATGCTGTATGCATGCATATCTTGCTTCCCCTCTCCTCTCACCATAAACCGACACGTGCCTTTCTGCTTTCAGATAGCCAAGAACAAGCAGCAGTCCAGTCAGCCCCTGAGGCTGTTAAGTCCGTGAATGATTGCGTTTCTAACTCGTCGCCAGTGTTAAGTCCGTGAATGATTGAGACACGGACTAGCAGGAGAGAAACAAACAAGTCTTTACTGGTGAAAGGCATAAACGAAACTAACCAACAGAGGCTCTCTAGCGCCTTTTGTACAGGGGTGGTCACTGCCGGTACTGCAGTCTGAGACCAGTTATTCTCTTAAAGGTACATACACAACAGAGGCGATGGAAGAGAGTGAGGGGTGAGAAGAAGAAGACACAGCGTCACTGCATCTATCACTCACAGACACCAGCTCAGAAAATGGCACTGCACGTAATTTAGAGGGTAGTGTAGATGCGGGATCTGCACAGGGTGAGGCACCAGGTACAAGTGGGCTGCAGAAAGGCCAGTGGGATAGGGTAGCTTGGGGGCTAGCTTCCCGGAGGGAGAGTTCATGCTGCACACGATTCAGATGAGGACCTCAATGTCGCACAACAACTGCACTGAGAGTGGTGGCCCTTGCAGTTACGGAAGATCTCGGGATTGTTATGCAGTGCCCGCAAAGCCATGTGGGTGCAGTCCATGGCGTCCTGCACCATAGGGAAGCCCGTTATCCTGGCAAAGCCACATATGCGCTCCTCCTGCTTCTCTCTGCTCAGGGAAGAAAACTTTAGTTCCTTCTCCTGCTGTAGAGAGCCTCAGTAACCTGGATGCAGCGATGGACAGTGAGCTGTGAGATGCTAGCAATGTCTCCTGCTACAGACTGGAAGGATTTGCTGGCGAAGAAATTGAGGGCCACGGTGACCTTGAGAGCTACTGGGAGAGCTGTGATCACCCTACTCTCAGGCTACATGAAGTAGCAGAGTTCTATGACCACCTCCTTGCTGAAACGGAGCCTCCTAATGCACTGCTCTTTGCTTAAATGGATATAAAGAAAGAAAAAGAAAGACTTGCATTTATATTGTGCCTTTCACGACTACCGGATGTCTCAAAGCGCTTTACAGAGACCTGCTCTCGAAAGGTGGGTAAGGCCTCCTGTTGAGAGCCCTCCTCCTCCTCCTCCCTCTGCGCGCATCTTCTCTTCTTCGTTGCCTCCGTTCCCTCACCCTAAGATACTCGAGCGCGAGGGGGATGCCAGTAGAGCCCGTGTGACTGTGAGCAAGTGTTGTGAGCAGAAGCCTTTAAATAAGGGTGAAGGTGTTGGCCACTTGCCTCAACACTCCCTGTTATCTTAGGACCTTGAAAGAAGTTTAGAAAGCTGCTGGAGTTGCAGAAAGTTCCACAGAGCCAGTCAAACTGAAGAAACATGTCAGCTTCAAGTTGTTGCTGATGATCCCTTTAAATACCGCTACTGGAGCCTCCTTCCTGCTTGTCAAAGCTTGCTCAGCTGGTCACACTTAAGGCATGCCGGTAAGTGGAGTGACAAAGTTGAAAATGACAGATCGGGTGAGCATTGTACGCTCACTGACGTCACGATCTGCATAATCGACATAATTTTCACACTGCTGCCCAGCCGAAAATGATGGCTGTCACGGGATTCGCTGGTAGTGGGCGGAAGTGCGGCTGCTGCCATTTTTTCCCCAGAATTGGGCGGTAAAAGTCGGCGCTAAACCCCCGAATTTTATGCCTAAATGTGTGGGAAGAAATTAAATAGTGATGTGTTTCACTTATTTTTCAAAAAGTTAATTTAAACAGTTGAATTGAAAAGTAAGTGGTCCAAGCAGTCTTGAAAGACTTGGAAGAAAATAAAATAAATTTGATGAAAAAGCAGAAATGAATCTCTCAAAACCTAGGGGAGCAAATTGGACCTCGTTTTTGCCCATTTCTTGAATGCGAAACGAGGGCAAAAAGGTTCATTTTGCGCGGCTATGTCCCATGCCATATTGGCTCAGGCTGTATTTGGGCATCCTTGGCAACCACCTTAAATCGTCTTATTAGCACCTGCAAGGGGCCTAATGCCTGTTTAAGGACCCCTCACTGTGCATGGTTTTTCTGGCTGACTGGAGGCCACCGAAGACAAGGTAATCGAAAAGTGAACTTGTTTCTACTTCCCTGAATATGGAGCCAGTAGTGCTCCTCCTTGCAGGCCAGAGCTCCCTCCCTCCCCTTCCTCCCAGGACCTACCTGAGGCTGTTGCTGGTATCTGAGCCTGGCCACCCTTGCTTTGTGCTCAACCAATGAGCTGATGCCAGATGCCTGATTTAATAACCACAATTTGCCGGTTTCATTGTAGTGAGGCCCGAGGACCAATTTCGGAAGATCCTCGAACCAAGCTCTTTGGGTGTGTGTTGCTGTTGTGTCGCGCGTTTCACGCTAACCAATTGCTCCCCTAGTTCGCTTGTCCATCCCACTGTATCCATAACATGATGTTATAAATGGGTTCAGTTAAGGTTTACATTGATTGCACATTAGAATCCAAGGGGGAGAAATTCAGTATCGCCCCATTTGGGGCGTTATTATCGGCCGAGCACAAAGTTTAGTGCCCGGCGCTAATTATCGTCTCCGACTGCAAACTTGGCCTCTATCACCCCTGGAGGTGATTGGAGCACTAAATCAGGCGCTACACACCTGTTTTAAGGCGCTAACATCGAGGAGCGAGGCGCTACCTCAGAGCGCTGGCGAAGCTCAGGTGATGTCAGTTAGCTATAGAACAAAGACTGGCGCCGGCCAGTTCATAAAGGGGAGGGTCGATGTTGCTGTCCAGCCACACCCTGCTCATTGCAGACCGAGATTCAAGGCTGCAGAGACCTATACATCAATTGTGCTGGAACCACCAATGGATAGGCCCAGGGAAAGAGCTGAGCACTTCAGCGACCGGGCCTTGGTGGCTCTGGTTGGCGCTGTGGAGCGGCGACGGGCAGTGCTCTACTCAGAGTGGCAGGAGGCCATTGTCCCGCGAATACAGAAGAGTCTGAAGGGAGGTGGCTCAGCATGTCTCCTCAAAGTTCAACGACCTCACTCAGGTGGTCAGGGTGAGTGGCTGCTTTTCAAAACCTCTACATCCTTCCATCTCAACTTCACTCTGTGCCCAGAGGGTTTAAAAACCCCAAATTCCTAGCACTCATCCAAGACCTATGACCATCTCATAAAACACACACGCACATTCCACACTTTGCATACATTAAGGGCTGTTCAACTATGGGAGGCACATCAGGCAAGCGCTTGGCTGCACATTCACTCAGACGCTGTCCTTTTTCTTGCAGGCCAAGCTCTCTCAACAGGTGGCAGCAGCAATGCACGGGAGGAAGACCGGCTGACCTACACACACACAGCAATTTGGAGGCGCGCGTGCACAGGATCGTTGCCAGCCAGGTCATAGGTGCCGTGGCCGCTGGAGAGGTCGGCCCCCTTGGGGACAGCAATGGTATGTTCATCAGCTTTCTCTCCTCTCTCATTCCACTTGCCCCTCACAACACCAGCCTTTTACACTTTCAGTCTAACTTACTAAATGTCTCCAGTCCTTGCTCCCTTACTGTCCCCCTGTCCTGACGCTAAAGCCACTCTTGAACCTCCCTGCTTTCAGATAGAGAACCACCAGCTGACCAGCCTGTCCCTCAACCTACCAGTGGCAGCGACGCCCCAGGCGAGGAGGAAGAGGAAGCTGGAGCCTCACCGCCTGCGTCTCCCGAGGGAGCCCATGCCCACACTGTGACCACGTCTTCCCTGGAGGGGAGCAGGGGGGAAGGGTCTGATGAGGACGAAGCTCTGGGCCCCAGTGGGCTGCAGCAACGCCATGGGGTTAGGGAAGCTCGGGGGCCATCTCCCCAGAGGGCGAGTAGGCAAGCGAGTCCTGCTGCACTGGACTCGGAGCAGGACCGCTTCATCGCGGCCATGAATAGCCAGGCCTTGAGCATGCACACTGAGCTCATGGGTGCAATGACAAGGGTGCCCAAAAGCATGGATGGACTGGCTAGGAATGTGGAGCAGTTCGCTGCAGCACAGGCCGACGCAACGCAACGGCTTAGTGCTGCAATTCAGTCATTGGCTGGTGCCATCCAGTCTCAGACTGCTCTCATGCAGTCTCAGATTGATGTCACACAAGCACTGACTGCTGCCATCCTCGCTGGGTCGGTCACATTGCTCCGGGGCTTTCACGGTGCCGCAGCAGGCCAGCAATCTGTGCTCAAGCAGATTGCTCTGGATGCTAAGGTACTGCCCCGTGGGAGTGCCAGTGTGTCGGTCAAGCAGGAAGGTGCTGTTCTCTCTCAGGATGACAGCATTCCTGCTCCCACCACTGGCACTTCCCCATTGCACTTGCCACCGCCTGCAACACAGCCAGCCCAGACTACTGCCGCCCATGCAGAGTTGGTGCAGTCTGCAGCCGGGGCCTCCAGGCCCAGAGCTGGTCGAGGGTGTCCTTCAAGGGCATCTGCAGTCTCAGGATCTGATATTCAGCAGCCTTCCACCAGCCTTGCTGCAGCCACTGGGGCCCCATTACGGAGGAGCAGTAGGGTGGGAAGGGGGGAAGTGCGCAGGGGATGGAGATTACCCTCGAAGGGCAAACAGTAGGAGGTCTAAATAAATGATGGGAATATTTGTAGTAAAGGACGAGGTTCGTGTGATTACATTTGTTTGTAGTTCTGACGAAAAGTCTTCGACCTGAAACGTTAACTCTGTTTCTCTTTCCAAGGATGCTGCCTGGCCTGCTGAGTTTTTCCAGCATTTTCTGTTGTTATTTTACATTTGTTTACTGTTTTGCTGTTTATCTCCATCTTGTGAGAACCAGTTCTGTTAGTTCATGGAGAGTGAAATAGTTGACTCAGAGACTAGGGTCCTGAATTTAAATAAAGGAGACTACGATGGTATGAGGTGCGAGTTGGGTAGGATTGATTGGGGAATGTCACTCAAAGGGTTGACGGTGGATGGGCAATGGCAAAGATTCAAAGATCACATGGATGAACTAAAGAATTTGTTCATCCCAGTTTGGCATAAAAATAAAACAAAAAAGGTGACTCAACTATGGTTAACAAGGGAAATTAGGGCTAGCATAAGATCCAAGGAGAGGACATATAAATTGGCCAGAAAAAGCAGTAAACCTGAGGATTGGGAGCAGTTTAGGATCCAACAAAGGAGGACAAAGGGATTAATTAAGAGGGGGAAAATAGAGTATGAGAGTAAGCTTGCAGGGAACATAAAAACTGACTGTAAAAGCTTTTATAGATATGTGAAGAGAAAAAGATTGGTGAAGTCAAGCATAGGTCCCTTGCAGTCAGAATCAGGGGGATTTATAATGGGGAACAAAGAAATGGCTGACCAATTAAATACATACTTTGGTTCTGTCTTCACAAAGGAGGACACAAATAACCTCCCAAAGATGTCGGGGAACATAGGGTGTAATGAAAGGGAGGAACTGATAGAAATCAGTATTTGTAGGGAAATGGTGTTAGGGAAAATGATGGGATTGAGGGCCGATAAATCCATAGGGCCGGATAATCTACATCCTAGGGTACTTAAGGAAGTGGCCCTAGAAATAGTAGATGCATTGCTGGTCATCTTCCAAAATTCGATAGACTCTGGAACAGTACCTATGGATTGGCGGGTAGCTAATGTTACCCCACTGTTCAAAAAGGGTGGTAGAGAGAAAACGGGGAATTACAGACCGGTAAGCCTGACATCGGTAGTGGGGAAAATGCTAGAGTCCATTATAAAGGATGTAATAGCAGAGCACTTGGAAAAAAGTGACCGGATTGGACAAAGTCAATATGGCTTTACAAAAGGTAAATCGTGCTTGACTAATCTACTGGAATTTTTTGAGGATGTAACTGGTAAAATAGATAAGGGAGAACCAGTGGATGTGGTGTATTTGGATTTTCAAAAGGTCCGATAAGGTCCCGCATAAGAGGTTAGCGTGTAAAGTTAAGGCACATGGGATTGGGGGCAAGGTATTAACTTGGATAGAGAACTGGTTGGCAGACAGAAAGCAAAGAGTTGGAATAAACGGCTCTTTTTCCGAGTGGCAGGCAGTGACTAGTGGGGTACCGCAGGGATCGGTCCTTGGATCCCAGCTATTCACAATATATATTAATGATCTGGACGAGGGAACTAGATGTAATATCTCCAAGTTTGCAGACAACACAAAGCTGGGTGGGCATGTGTGCTGTGAGGAGGATGCCAAGAAACTCCAGGATGATTTGGGCAGAAGCATGGCAGATGCAATATAACGTGGATAAATGCGAGGTTATCCACTTTGGTGTCAAAACAGGAAGGCAGATTATTATCTAAATGGCAATAGATTGGGAGAAGGGGAAATACAACGAGACCTGGGCGTCCTTGTGCACCAGTCGCTGAAAGTAAGCATGCAGGTGCAGCAGGTGGTTATGAAGGCAAATGGTATGTTGGCCTTCGTAGCGAGAGGGTTTGAGTACAGGAACAAGGATGTCTTGCTGCAGTTGTACAGGGCCTTGGTGAGACCACACCTTGAGTATTGTGTGCAGTTTTGGTCGCCTTATCTGAGGAAGGATGTTCTTGCCATGGAAGGAGTGCAGCGAAGATTCACCAGGCTGATAACTGGGATGGCAGGAATGACGTATGAGGAGAGATTGGGTCGATTGGGCTTGTACTCGCTGGAGTTTAGAAGAATGAGAGGGGATCTCTTTGAAACTTATAAAATTCTAACAGGACTAGACAGACTAGATGCTGGCAGGATGTTCCCGATGGTAGGGGAGTCCAGAACCAGGGGTCACAGTCTAAGGATAAGGGGTAAGCCATTTAGGACAGAGATGAGGAGGAATTTCTTCACCCAGAGAGTGGTGAACCTGTGGAATTCTCTGCCAAAGAAGGCAGTAGAGGCCAATTCATTAAAGATATTCAAGAAGGAGTTGGATATATTTCTTAAGGCTAAAGGGATCAAGGGATATGGGCCTAGAAATTCAGCGGCCTGCGCCACCAGTTTGCGCCCAAAGAGGGCTTTTGCGCCACTGTGCAAACCTACCGCGATATTTAGCGGGGCGCTAATGGCGGCGTTAGCCATTAGCGCTGCGCCGCCACCGATGACGTCATCGGTGTGCGCAGCGCCCCACTATCGCCCCGCTGGCCATATTTAGTTGCTGCCGCCTCCCCCGCGCCGGCAGCAAACAGCGACCGGTACACGGGGCCTACCTGTGCCGGTAGTGGGGCGAGTTAAGGTGGAGGTGCGGCCGGCCGCTTTTTCGGCGGCCGCCTGCCTGCACCTCCGTCCCCGGCCTCCTACACCCCCCCTGCGGCATTGCCAGCTGTTTCCAGAGAGCCCGGCACTTCTCCTTGGTGCCGGGCTCATTTGCCGGCACTCGCGAGCGGGGATCGCGCTGTTGCAGGCACCTCCCCCTTAAGAATGAGAGGAAGGCCTGCAGTACCGCAGGCTGCCGTGCCACAGCGGGTGGCGCTGCGGCACTTTACACGCCGATATTCAGTTTCAGCGCCCCAAGCGGGGCGCCGAAACCCTTGTTTAGCAGCCGGCTTCCACTTGGGGCGCTGAAACTGAATTTCCCGCTGCCACAAGTGGCTCCGCGCGCAGCGGTAATTCCGGCGCCCAGGCGAGCTGGGCGCCCCTAAGTGAATTTCTAGGCCATGGAGAGAAGGCAGGCACAGGGTACTGAATTTGGATGATCAGCCATGATCTCATTGAATGGCGGAGCAGGCTCGAGGGGCCGAATGGCCTACTCCTGCTCCTATCTTCTATGTTTCTATGATTTGTTGTGTTTGTTTCTAATTGTTTGTCCTGAATAAATGACACACAGAGTTTGTTAAAGAAAAAAGTTGTTGTATTCAAAATGTACATTTTTGGCCTTTGCAATCAATCCAGCTTTGGCTGGCAATAGGGAGTGCGAGTTGCTTTCCATGATGTTGTTCTGCATGCCAGAAGCCATCTTCTGAGTAGGGGCCTAGAAACGGCTTCTTATCAACCGTTCACGGATGGCCCTTGCATTGGCAACATTGTGTGCCTCCCTCCTACCTTGGTGCTGCTGCTGATCCTCCTCCTCTTCCTTCTCCTCAGGTGGTGCACCAATCCCTGGTGACATTGGCTGGGTGCTCAGGATTTCCAGGTTTTGAAGCATGCAGCAGACAACTATGAAGAGGGTGACTCACTCAGGAGAGCACTGCAGGGCTCCTCCTCAGTGGTCCAGACAGCGGAACCATTGCTTCAGCACGCCGATCGTCTGCTCGATTATGTTCCTGGTGGCGATATGGCTCTCATTATACTGCAGCTCGGCAGGGGTGTTGGGGTTACAGCGCGGTGTCATCAGCTAGGTGCAGAGTGGATAACCGTTGTCCCCGAGGAGCCAACCACTTGGGTGATGCGGTGCCTGGAAAAGGTCTGGCACACCAGTTTGGTGCAGGATGAAAGCATTGTGGCTGCTGCCAGGATAGTGGGCATTGACAGCGAGTATGAGCTGTGTGCGGTCACAGACCAACTGCACATTTAAAGAGTGGTAGCCCATGCGGTTTCGGAATACCTCTGCATTTTTATGCGGTGCTCGCAATGCCACATGCGTGCAGTCAATGGCGCCCTGCACCATGAGGAAGGCTACTATCCCAGCAAAGCCACATGCTGTTTGGCCCGGGTCATGGGGAAAGAGATGTACTGGCGTCTCCTTTTATACAGGGCAGTTGTCACCTCCCGGATACAACAATGGACAGTGAACTGGGAGATTTTGGCGATGTCCCCAGTAGAAGCCTGAAAGGAGCCACTGGCATAAAAATTCAGAGCCACTGTCACCTTCACTGCCACTGATAGAGAGACACCCTGGTCCTCAGTTGAGGCTGCAGATCCGTTTGCAGCAGGTGGCAGAGCTCAGTGACCACCTCCTTGCCGAAGCGCCGCCTGCGGAAACACTGCTCCTCAGACAAATGAATGTATGAGAACTGCTCCCTGAATACCCTCAGAGGGTAAGGCCTCCTGTGCAGAGGCCTGTTGGCCCTCCTCCTTCTGGCCATGTTTGCCACTCTCTCTCTGCGTCTCTGTTGCCACCGATTCTGCAGGTGCAGGATGACGCCCTGAATCAGTGCAGCCCCCAAAGTCTCTTCTAAATCGATGCAAGGAAGGTCAAATCAAAATGAACCTGCAAAGTGCTGCTCAGTACCCAAAACTCTTTCACACAGCATTGAATCTCTCCAGAAGTCTCTCTCTCTCTCTCTCTCTCTCAGAATGCGTGGTGCAAAAATGTTGCCGACAAAAAAAGGCAGGAAGCAGCCGCCTTTAAATTGCGTTCCCCCAGCCCCTTCCCGACTGCGAAATGTTCCCCTCTACCTATCATTGCTAGTGGCAGGCGGAAAGGCATTGGGCGCGACTCAATATCCGGTCCAGGGCGCTACCGGTGTGTTGCACGCTTGAATGATGTCACGATCTGTGGGCACAGAAGATCGTGGCGGTAGTGTTTAACGCCGCCGCAAAATGTCTGGTCAATTTCGCGAGCGGTGCAAACATCGCAGCGCTAGTTGCTTTGCGCCCCGTTAGTGCCCTCTTAGGGCACTAACGGGAGGTGCTAATCAACCGAATTTTTACCCCCAACAGAATAATTTCAGTGCTCTTCTGTTTTTAATATTTTGACAATTGTAATGTTTCTAACTAAACGTTCCTATTCCATAGCTTCTTTGTGTTTTATTTTGGACTTCAGAAATTGCTTCCTGATTGGCTGAACAGTTGACCTTTAGTCTTCAATCAGGTGTCACAGCTGGTCAACATTTAGCAAGTCTTTGCAGGAAAGTTATTGATTATTGTTTAAATGTTCATGAAAGTGTTTGCTATGAGTCTTTTGCAAACACAATGACAGAGTTTGCTTTGTATTTGGCATGTCATTCACATCCAACAAATACAAAACACAATTCATCCCCTCCCACAAAAATGTTTGTCCAGCAATTTTTAATGAAATGTAATATGTCTATTTATTTATCAGATTCACATATAATATTACACAAACATTCAAGTCAGAAGTTTTCTTTTTATATCCTAGTCTAGTTAATGAGTGTGTTTACTGGTGTGTAAACGTGTTGCTGTGAATGGGGAGGCTTAATAGTGTGTATAACATGTGGACCAAAGTTCCAAAATATCCAATAGTTCTCTGGTTCTGAGTTTTGAGGTTATACCCAATGTTTTCAAGCAGTTGCACCATTTGACTGTATTATATTAGGTTGGTAATTGTAGTGGCTGTAAAGTGTTGTGAATCCCACAGAGTCTACTCAGTATTGAAAATGAGTTAATACAACTGGGTATGGATGGATATAACTGCCTCTTGACTATAGCAGCTAACTGGGATTTTAATTTATGTGTACAATACATCCAAAATGTTTTTGGATGTAAAAAAAAAAAAGGTTTTGAGATATGGGGACAAGTGATTTACTAAAGATCTGGCAGAGATGCCTGAAAATATGGATAGATCATCCAAGTGTAAATATGGCAAGAACTACATTGTGAGCAATCTATAGCTACGCAAGTCTCAAGTCTTGGCCTAGAAACACCTTTCTACTGCTCTCCTCTCGAGCCACTGTGACTGGGATAGCAGGAGTCTCCCCCCACCCTCATCCAACTATTTGCTGCCAGCCCCCCTCGCCCATCTCCCAGAATTAACCTTCAGTCGCTGAAGTGCAATAGATTTGTTGTTGATATCCTTTAGGCATCTGCACTGGGCAAGGTCAGGTTCAGACATGGTTCTGCTGCTGCTCTTGGGATACCGCTTGTGGTACATGTATATAGCCTGATGCTCGAGGATTCCTTGTTCTTGTAAGTTTCTCTATATAATACTTTTAAGACTGTCCAAAATTATGTTTCTTGTAGGCTAACACCTGGTGGCAAGATGAGATCTTAATGTAACTTTTAGTTGTTTGTAAAAGCAGTAAAATAGCCTCTGGATTTTTGTGGATTCACAGCGATTGTGCTGTGCCATTTTTGTCTTGTTAATTCATTAATTAAGGGTGTAACCAACATGTGGAATTTTCCACTCCAATTTAATGTAACTGCAAAATCTTTCCCCAGTGGTCATACGGTTGTGGAAGTCTGAAATATAACTGTTATTCTGTCTGGCCAGCGAAATGCCAATCAACATCTTGCCTAAGATAAATCCGCAAGCTCTGAAAAACCTGCTTGACTGTATGATATATGCATCAGGTATTATGCTAATCTTATATCCTCATAAAACCCTTTGGCATTCGTTTTCAAGCATGTCCAGAATATTTAGACCTGATTCAGGATTAAACTAGTCAACGTGGCACATTTAACATTTATTTTTTTCTGCAAGAGGTTTCTGAGCCAGGAGGACGAACCCTCCTCGGTGAGCATTTTGGCCCAGATTTACAAACTGCTGGCTTGTCAAAACAAACATTTCTTGTCAGGAGTTTTAAACAGATTCATGATGAATGTAGCCTTTCTTGCAACTGTGAAAGCAACAATTACCCTCATAAAATACACCAGCTATTACGCTACTTGGTGTATTTTTTAGGCCACCAAATAGTGGGAAGGAGATAGAGGAGCAGATTTTCAGGGAAATTACTGAGAGTTGCATGAACTATAGAGTAGTGATAATAGAAGACTTTAACTACCCCAATATTGAATGGGACAGTGACTGTGTTCAGGGCAGAAAGGGGGAGGAATTTCTGAAGTGTGTTCAGGAGTACATTCTTGAGCAGTATGATTCCTGCCCAACGAGAAAGGAAGCATTGCTGGATCTAGTCTTTGGAGAATGTTACAGTGGGGGAGCATCTCTGGAATAGTGATCACAGTATCATAAGATTTAGATTAGTTATGGAGAAAGACAAGGAGCAATCTAGAATAAAAATACTTAACTGGTGGAGGGCTAATTTCAGCAAATTGAGGAGGGATCTGGCCCAGGTAAATTGAAGTTAAAGACTGGCAGGCAGAAATGTAATAGAGCAATGGATGGCCTTTAAAGAGGAGATGGTTCGGGTAGAGTCTAGGTACATTCCCACAAGGGGGAGAGGGAGGGCAACCAAAGCAAGAGCTCCCTAGATAATGAAGGAGTTAGAGAGTAGGGTGAAGCAGAAAAAGGGGGCGTATGACAGATATCAGCTTGATAGTACAAGGGAGAATCAGGCTGAATATAAAAGGTACAGAGGAGAAGTGATAAAAAGAAATAAGATGGGGAAAAAAGGCTGAGGTACTAAATGAGTACTTTGCATCGGTGTTTACCAAGGAAGAGGACTTTGCAAAAGTTACGGTAAACGAGGAGGTTGTCGAGATACTGGATGAGATAAAAATAGATAAAGAAAAGGTACTAGAAAGGCTAGCAGTACTTAAAGTGGATAAGTCGCCCGGTCCAGGTGGGATGCATCCTAGGCTGCTGAGGGAAGTAACAGTAGAAATTGCGGAGGCGCTGGACACAATCTTCCAATCCTCCTTAGGTACAGGGTGATGCCAGAGGACTGGAAGATTACAAATGTTACACTCTTGTTCAAAAAAGGGGAGCAGGATAAACCTGGCAATTACAGGCCAGTTAGTTTAATGTCGGTGGTGGGGAAGCTTTTAGAAACAATAATCCGGGAGAAAATTAACAGCCGCTTGGACAAGCATGGATTAATAAAGGAGAGCCAGCACGGATTTGTTAAAGGCAAATCATGTTTGACTAATTTTTTGGTGAGATAACAGAGAGGGTGGATGAGGGCAGTGCAGTTGATGATGTGTATATGGAATTTCAAAAGGTGTTTGACAAAGCACCACTTATTAGGCTTGTTAGTAAAATTCAAGCCCATGGGATAAAAAAGGTAATAGCAGCATAGAGACAAAATTAGATAGAAAACAGAGCTGTGGTGAATGGCTGTTTTTCGGACAGGAGGGACGTATACAGCGGCGTTCCCCAAGGTTCAGTACTAAGGCCACTGCTGTTTTTTGATATACATTAATGACTTGGACTTGGGGGTACAGGGCACAATTTCAAAATTTGCAGATAACACAAAGCTTGGAAGTGTTGTAAACAGTGAAGAAGAGGGTAATAGACTTCAAGAGGACACAGACAGACTGGTGGAATGGGTGGACATATGGCAGAAGAAATTCAACGTAGAAAGGTGTGAGGTAATACATTTTGGTAGTAAGAATGAGGAGAGACAATACAAGCTAAATGGTACAATTTTAAAGGGGGTGCAAGAACAGTGAGACCTGGGGGTGCCAGATGGAGCGGAAAGGCCCATCGGGTTTGTTTCACGCATGCTCACAGCTGTGGAAAAGAACTATTCACAGCTTGATAAAGAGGGGTTAGCCATTATATTTGGAGTAAAGAAATTCCATAAGTACATATATGGGAGGAAGTTTGTAATCAGTACTGACCACAAGCCTCTTATTAGCTTACTGAATGAGATGAAAGCGGTGCCTCAAATGGCATCACAGAGAATAATGAGATGGGCAGTAATACTAAGAGCCTATGAATATGTGATCACGTACAGAGCCGGCAAGGAAAACAGGAACGCTGATGCTCTCAGCCACCCGCCCCTCTCAAAATCTCCTCGCAGTACTTCCCCTGAGGAGCACGTCCTGATGCTGGATCAGGAGATCAGTCCCCTGATGACTTCAGTGCAAATCCAGGGCTGGATCCGTGAGTATGTGTTGAAAGGCTGGCCAGATCACCGTGAGGGACCGGAGTTCGCGCCATACAGACAGAGACAGCACGAGCTCAGTGTCCAAGATGGATGTGTGCTATGGGGAGCACGCATCATAGTCCCAGAGCGGGGACGCTCTACTTTGATGGAACAGTTGCATCAATTGCACCCAGGAATGACTAAAATGAAAGGACTGGCTAGGAGCTACCTGTGGTGGCCTAACTTGGATGCTGAAATTGAGTCAAAGGTAAAGTCATGCACTATATGTCGGGAACAGAGGAAAGCAGCTGCCGGGGCACCACTCCATCCCTGGGAGTGGCCCAGCAAACCCTGGAGGAGAATTCACATAGACTATGCGGGACCTTTTATGGGCAAAATGTTTTTGGTGCCGGTAGACACTCAAAGTGGATCGACGTTTATCCAGTGAGCTCTGCAACGACTGATGCCACACTGGATTGTCTCAGGAACAGCTTCAGCATGCATGGTATTCCAGAAATGATTGTATCCGACAATGCACAGTGTTTTGTTAGTGAAGGGAGCAAAGAATTCATGGTAAGGAATGGAATCACACATGTCACCTCGGCTCCAAATCACCCAGCCTCAAATGGGTTAGCCGAGCAAGCCGTGCAGACTTTTAAGGAGCTCATGAGGAAGAGCTCAGGTGACACCCTGGAGACCAAGCTCAATAGAGCCTTGTTTAGTTGTCGTATAACACCCCAAGCTACCACGGGGCTTTCTCCGGCTGAGTTGATGGGGAGAAAGTTGCGGTGCACGTTAGACCTGATACACCCAGATCTCAAAAGCAAGATTGAGACAAAACAAACAAACCAAAAAGCGTACCATGACAAACATACCAAAGCTCGCCATTTCACCATAGGGGACTCTGTGTACACCCGGAACTTCGGCTATGGACCTAAATGGATACCAGGACTAATCCAGGACATTACAGGACCTGTGTCGTACTCCGTGTTACTAGGGGATGGTCGAGGGGTTCATCGGCATGTGGATCAACTTTTCAGCCGGTAGCAGGGGGAACTGCCTCAGATGGAACAAAGGGCAGTAGAGGAGGCTGTTCCAGGACCTAGCACGGCTGATAAGGTGCCAGTGGACACTGGTACTGCCAGGCCACAGCGGGACAGAGTAAAACCAACATCAGAGACTACCCCAATCTCAAGTGCGAGTGAATCTGAGAATCCACCACAAGTGGAATTAAGACGTTCACAAAGGATTCGCAAGCAACCAGAAAGACTTATACAAACCTGTTAAATTAGTCAGGGGTTAACCATGGTTAGAGCATACTGGTTAATTAAAACGTAGTACCTAGTAAGGGTTATTGTTTAAGAATTGCATACGGCAATCTTAAGGGGGGAGGAGTGTAGTAACCTGGGAGGTTATGAGTAACCTGATCCACCAGGTGGTGCTGTGGCAATTGGTCTTCTGAGTTAAGTCTGATCTGTACTGGTTGTACGCTTTGTTTTTGCTGCCTCATGGCAGAAGCTTTTATGTGCAAGTGTTGATTAAACCATGTTACGGAGTTAACCTGTGTCCGTCTCCATCTATGGCCACCTCAAGATACCACAGTTAACAAAGCAGATAATAAAGCATATGGGATCCTGGGCTTTATAAATAGAGGCATATAATACAAAAGCCAGGAAGTTATGCAAAACCTATATAAAACACTAGTTTGGCCCCAGCTGGAGTACTGTGTCCAATTCTGGGCCCAACACTTTAGGAAGGATGTGAAGGTTTTGGAGAGAGTACAGAAGAGATTTACTAGCATGGTTCCAAGGATGGGGGAATTACTGGAGAAGCTGGGGTTGTTCTCCTTGGAGCAGAGAAGGCTAAGAGGAGATTTGATAAAGGTGTTCAAAATCATGAAGGAATTAGGTAGAGTAAATGAAGAGAAACTGTTTCCAATGGCTGAAGAGTTGATAACCAGAGAACACAGATTTAAGGTGATTGGCAAAATAACTGGAGGCGACATGAGGAAACACTTTTTTACGCAATGAGTGGTTAGGATTTGGAATGCACTGCCTGATAGGGGGGTGGAAACAGATTCAATAGTAGCCGTTGAAAGGTAATTGGATAAATATTTGAAGAAAAACATTGCAGGGATATGGGGAAAGAGCGGGGGAGTGGGACTAACTGGATTGCTCTTCGAAAGAGCCGGTGCAGATTCAATGGGCCGAATGGCCTCCTTCTGTGCTGTACTATATGATTCTTCTATGTTTTGGGCACATTTTAAGCCTATAGGTTTCATAGCAATCTTGCTAAAATCTGTCAGAGCCACTTATCTAGTGGCAGATGTCTGTATCTAATCACTTAGTTCTGTTTCACCCAAACTTAAACAGAATTTTCATACTGTATCTGGATTCTACACAATTTTCAGAATAACATTATTCATATAATAGGAAATACTTGCAGGTCCAAGAAATCAGTCTTATTGTATAAGATTGTTCTATGAACGTGCAATGATACCGACATCACCATCCTGTTGTGAAACATTCATTCCAGCTCATCATTAGTTTCCCACTATTCTGAGACCGACCGCACCTTGCAGCGTTGGCTATTAGATGAGTACATACTAGCTTCAAAGATAACCAAGTAAAAACATGTACCTAGTTTTTTTGAAAGGTGGGAGGAGGTTTGCACGGTTGGATATACAGTAAAACTGGTGATATCACTATTATTTTTACATTCTCTTGTCAATTAAAACTGCAATGTGCAACCAGGAGTGTAACTGAACACATTTCTGGCATTCTGAAGATGAAGCACGTTATCCCGATTGATTAGATGACACTTTATCATACAATCTGTTCTTGCACGACTATTCTAGAAAGGAAATAACAACAGAAAATGCTGGAAAAACTCAGCAGGCCAGGCAACATCCATGGAGAGAAAATAGAGTCAACGTTTCGGGTCAAACCCTTTGTCAATATTATTCTAGAAAGGAATTTGGTTATCTCCCAACTGCTGCTAGAAATGTCACGAGCATTTGTTTTAATTTAAACAGGTTAATGCCTCCAGTGAAATAGAGCAATATCCAATAAACCTGTTGAGCCTTTTCTAAAATAACCAATAAGGAGACTCTGGGTGACAGTGTCACCCTAACCCTAACCCTTTTTAAAGGGGCATAACAAATAAATAACTTCACCATAAAAACAAAGTAAACTTAAATAATTATTATTTCCAGTGTCCAGCACACTCTCCAATCCCTGTGGTACCCACTGGTTGCGGAAAGCCTCAAATGTACCGGCTGACACCGGCTGCCATGAACATAACCATGGAGAAAGGCAGGCAGCCGGAGCGAACACCCCCATCAGCCATGTCCAACCTGTACCTGTGGATGGCCACCTTGGCCAGGGAGGAGGTCCGCCCGCACCCCCCACAATCCCCGGCTATAGGTGGCCGAAGATCAGGAGCATGAGACTGAAGTAGAGCCAGATAAAATCCTATGGTACCTGGTATTTCTAGGCTGTCTCCCATCCAAGCCCAACTCTGCTGAGCTTATGTGACCAAACTGGACCGGGCACTATCAGAGCACACTGCAAGTCATACTGGACCGGGCGCTATCGGAGCACACTGCAAGTCATACTGGACCGGGCGCTATCGGAGCACACTGCAAGCCGTACTGGCCCGGGCGCTATCGGAGCACACTGCAAGCCGTACTGGCCCGGGCGCTACCAGAACACACTGCAAGTCATACTGGACCGGGCACAATCAGAGCAAACTGCAAGTCATACTGGACCGGGCACTATCAGAGCATACTGCAAATCAAACTGGACCGGGCACTATCAGAACACACTGCAAGTCATACTGGACTGGGCACAATCAGAGCACACTGCAAGTCGTACTGGACCAGGCACTATCCGAGCTCACTGCAAGTCGTACTGGACCGGGTGCTATCTGAGCACACTGCAAATCATACTGGACCGGGCACTATCGGAGCACACTGCAAGTCGTACTGGACTGGGCGCTATCTGAGCACACTGCAAGTCATACTGGACCGGGCGCTATCCAAGCACACTGCAAGTCGTACTGGACCGGGCGCTATCGGAGCACACTGCAAGCCGTACTGGCCCGGGCGCTATCAGAGCACACTGCAAGTCATACTGGACCGGGCGCTATCGGAGCACACTGCAGGTCGTACTGGACCGGGTGCTATCAGAGCACACTGCAAGCCGTACTGGACCGGGCGCTATCCAAGCACACTGCAAGTCGTACTGGACCAGGCGCTATCCGAGCACATTGCAAGTCGTACTGGACCGGGCACTATCTGAGCACATTGCAAGCCGTACTGGACCGTGCGCTATCGGAGCTCACTGCAAGTCGTACTGGACCGGGCGCTATCAGAACACACTGCAAGTCGTACTGGCCCGGGCGCTATCAGAACACACTGCAAGTTACATAAGAACATAAGAACATAAGAAATAGGAGCAGGAGTAGGCCAATCGGCCCCTCGAGCCTGCTCCGCCATTCAATAAGATCATGGCTGATCTGATCCTAACCGCCAATCCACTATCACAGAACCATCTCCTGAATCTAACAGAATTAGACACACGAAATAGGAGCAGGATCAGGCTACATGGCCCCTGGGCCCGCTCCGCTACCCACAGGGCCATGACCGATCCGAACCTAGACTCATGTCCAAATTCCTGCCCGCTCCCCGTAACACTTAATTCCCTTTACTTCTAGGAAACTGTCTATTTCTGTTTTAAATTTATGAAATGATGTAGCTTCTACAGCTTTTTGGGGCAGCATATTCCATGGACCTACCACCCTCTGAGTGAAGTAGTTCCTCCTCATCTCAGTTTTGAAAGAGCAAACCCTTATTCTAAGACTATGCCCCCTAGTTCTAGTTTCACCCATCATCGGGAACATCCTCCCCGCATCCACCCGATCCAACCCCTTCACAATCTTATATGTTTCAATAAGATCGCCTCTCATTCTTCTGAACTCCAATGAGTAGAGTCCCAATCTACTCAACCTCTCCTCATATATCCATTCCCTCATCCCCGGGATTAACCGAGTGAACCTTCTTTGTACTGACTCGAGAGCAAGTATGTCCTTTCTTAAGTATGGACACCAAAACTGTATGCAGTATTCCAGGTGCGGTCTCACCAATACCTTGTACAACTGAAGCAAAACCTCCCTATTTTTATATTCTATCCCCCTAGCAATGAAAGCCAACATTCCATTGGCCTTCTTAATCACTTGCTGCACCTGCATACTAACCTTTTGAGTTTCGTGCACCAGGACCCCCAGATCCCTTTGTACTTCAGTACTTTCCAGTTTCTTGCCATTAAGATAATAACTTGCTCTACGATTTTTCCTGCCAAAGTGCATAACCTCACACTTTCCAGTATTGTATTCCATCTGCCAAATCTCTGCCCACTTACTTAGCCTGTCTATGTCCCCTTGCAGGTTTTTTATGTCCTCCTCACTCACTACTTTCCCTCCCATCTTAGTATCATCTGCAAGTTGTACTGGACCGGGAGCTATCCAAGCACACTGCAAGTCGTACTGGACCGGGCGCTATCGGAGCACACTGCAAGTCGTACTGGACCGGGCGCTATCAGAGCACACTGCAAGTCGTACTGGACCGGGCGCTATCAGAGCACACTGCAAGTCGTACTGGACCGGGCACTATCAGAGCACACTGCAAATCGTACTGGACCGGGCGCTATCAGAGCACACTGCAAGTTGTACTGGACCGGGCACTATCAGAGCACACTGCAAGTCGTACTGGACCAGGCGCCATCCGAGCTCACTGCAAGTCATACTGGACCGGGCGCTATCGGAGCACACTGCAAGTCGAACTGGACCGGGCACTATCAGAGCACACTGCAAGTCGAACTGGACCGGGCGCTATCGGAGCACATTGCAAGTCGTACTGGACCGGGCACTATCAGAGCACACTGCAAGTCGTACTGGACCGGGTGCTATCGGAGCACATTGCAAGTCGTACTGGTCCGGGCGCTATCAGAGCACACTGCAAGTTGTACTGGACCGGGCACTATCCGAGCTCACTGCACATCGTACTGGACCGGGCACTATCGGAGCACACTGCAAGTCGTACTGGACAAGGCACTATCCGAGCACACTGCAAGTCGTACTGGACCGGGCGCAATCCGAGCACACGGCAAGTCATACTGGACTGGGCGCTATCAGAGGACACTGCAAGTCGTACTGGACCGGGCGCTATCGGAGCACACTGCAAGTCGTACTGGACTAGGCGCTATTGGAGCACACTGCAAGTCGTACTGGACTAGGCGCTATCAGAGCTCACTGCAAGTCAAACTCCACCGGATGCCAATGGAGCACACTGCAAGTCGACAGCATCCTATGACAATAGCACCAACACTAATTGGTAGAATTTTTTCTCTCTCTCGCTGTTACTCTTTTCCTGATTCCCTGTGTGTGATGTACAAGATGTTCTCCCACTCACTGACCAACTGCACAAATAGCAACTAAGCAAAATTTAAAGATAAATCATAGCTGTGTAAGATTTAATGGAGATCCCATTTCCCTGAGGCCAAGGCTACCTCGAACCACCTGTGTTCTTCCAGGTGGATAAACCCAGCTCTGATGTAATGTCACAAAGGGTTGTCATCACATCGAGTGGAGATAATCATTTCAACTAGTCCTTAATTAACCTAGTGCTGGGTCTTATCTCAGCTACAGTAACAATTGGAGAACTACAACTAGACCCAACACTTATGGGTTAGGTCAAAGGAAATTCAGCCATGAGTCACGCTATCGTTGGAATATGTGCCTCTGTGGATGTTGGAAGAGGAGAGGATGAAGATTGGTTCTGATGTACACACAAAAAATGGTGTGAGGTACTGGAGGGAACTGTGTGGAAACATAACCCAGTGAAAATCAGCACCTTTAGGAAAACAGCAGAGAAACATGGAAAATAAAAAATCAAGTTCACTTACTGCCAAAGCCCAAGGCTTGGGACTGGCTCTTTTTTAATGCCATTGCTGTGCCAGTATTTGTAATGGTGAGTAATGGTATTGAAAAGGACTCGGCCACAATACATGGCCTTAATGTAGACAAAAATAAGGTAATTCACACTGGAATACAACACATATTAAAAATGTAGAGATGTTGCTTAACAAAAGTGTAGAAGGAAATGTATTCAGATGCAACTGTTAAACATTCACTGCAGTTATCTAATTAGTATGAAGCAAGAAAAATAAAGTTAATCAAATACTGATCATGATCTCTGGGGTATTTAACTAAGTCCAAATAAGTTATCATAAGCTCGTACAGATCATTGCTGAGGCCACATTTAGAGCAGCATAGGTTCAAAAGGATATTGATGCTTTGGGGATGGTTTGGAGAAGAACGATTCTAGGACTTGGGGTATAAATTATTTTTTTAAGGCTCTCTGAACTGAACTGAACTTGTTTTCATTAGGAAAGAAGATACAGATAATATATATAGATGCAAATAGATGACTTAGTTATGCTTATGATTACTGACTTAGAGGACAGTGATAAATAATTGACAAAATAATGCCCCTATGGAGTAGTGGATATTAATGTTTGGCAAGCTGAATGCCCCGGAATTTCAGTATCAGGGCTGCAGTAATTGCTGATGCCTCCTGGTATTGCTACTGTTTATTGGGGCTCCAGTATTGCTAAGCAGACATTGGGGCTGGTAGACCACACGCCATTTCATAAATCCGTAGGGAACTATGCTCTGTATGAAGGATTACCATATAGAAACTTGCTTACGTTAAATAACGCTACAAATCACTCATACTGGTGAGGGAACACCTTGGGTACATCTGTACTTTAACTAGGCCAGATTCTAGTACACTGATACCAAACTGTTGTGTGGAATAGGCTCTCGCCTAAAGCAGTTCATGTTTTGTTGATGCCTGAACAGCCAAGGCAGCTGAAGGCATAGCCACCAATGGTGGAGAGAAGGAAATCAGGGATGTGCAAGAGACCAGAATTGGAGGAGCGCAGAGATCTCGGATGCATGTAGGGCTGGAGGAGGTTAGAGAGAGATAGGGAGGGGCGAGGCCATGGAGGGAGTTGAACACAAGGATGAGAATTTTAAAATTGAGGCGTTGCTGGATCGGAAGCCAATGTAGGTTAGCGAACACAGGGGTGATGGGTGAACGGGACTTGGTGCGAGTTAGGACACGGGCAGTAGGTTCCTCACGCAGGTGTCAGAGTGAGGTCGTGAGGTACTGTATCAAACTCATCTGTCATGGGGAAATAAGTGACTGTTTCCAGTACCAAATGGTGTAACTGCAGTTTATTAAAGTTAGTGACTTGCCCAAGTGCAAATGATAACTGAAATACAGGAAACTCTCGATTTACCAGCACCCAAACAACCGGAAATCTCGGTTAACCAGCAAAATTCAGGAGTAGGTTCAGTTAAGTTTTTCTTCATATTAGTGGCCGTTTCTTGATTCTTGGCTGTGTAATCGGAGGTTCCTGCACTTGTTGCTAAGCAACAAGGACGCTTGGTCTGTGGTCGGGCTTCTTGCAGCTGTTGCTAAGCAACAGGGAAGCTTGGATTTGTTGCTGTGTACGAGCTCGCGTACCTTTTACTATAACTCTCTGGAATCCGGACTTTTTGATAAACCGGCACCACACCGGTCCCGTCTGTGCCGGATAAAAAAGAGTTTCCTGTAGACACACATTTCCTTCATCATTTCTATATAAGCACCGTCTTACGTTTATACGTTTTATGGTCACCTTCAGCAGATTTTCCAATATATCATCTATTTCCCTTTAAGGCCTGTCAGGTTGTGAGTAAAATCCATATTATAAAAATTTTATTTTGGCTTAAAGAACAAGTATTTACATGAACTCAAGTATGTGTTGCTATTTTGAATTGTTTGTGAAAGATCATAGGGGTCTGCATGAGTTGCAACAAGCCAGAAGCTGTGATTGGCTATTTGGCTGCATTCTCTGGTGTTGGTCTGTAATTTGTTTTATTTTTTTTTAATTAGAGCATTTTAACAGTTTTCAATTTGTTTCTGGGACATCATCTTGTATCCCTCATTACATCCACTCACACATTAATGTTTGGGAAAATCAGGGCCTCATTTCTGTTGGAATTAAAAACATTATTTCTGTTCAATTGCTTTGTTGCCATGGATATAGCTCTGAACAACAGAACAGGCTTGTGTAAAATTTCAATTGCCACATCCACCTGCGGAAAACCAAAAACATGTTGCCAGTATTTGAATTTAAATAACTAAATAATGTTGACACAAGCCTTTAAACAGAGCACATTATTCACCCAAACTGGCTTTGTCACGTGGACTGTTTGTTTGGAACACAAAACGAGGACAGTTCCAAAATTAATTGACATTTAGGACAATCCAGGAACTCCAGAATTACAGCATTCTGTATATACTTCATATACATGTCAAAGTTAGTATGCCATGCATCCATCATACATGTCAAAGTTGGCATGGCTTGTTTCCGTCATACATGTGAGTGCAGTTTTGTTTTGCTGCTTAATAGGGAGAGCATTGGGAACACTGGAGAATGAAATGATTTTTCCATTTTATCCGATAGTGTTTCTAAGAATTCCCAGTCCTAGGTGAGGTAATGAAAAGTTTGGCAGAAAAGACAAAGTTTTAAATTAACAGTGAGTAAATTAGTTTTAATAATGCATGAACTGAATGATATATGTGATCCCATTATATGAAGATCTTCATCCATTCAGACTTCTAGTCATACTTTTCTTTCAATATTTTGTTTTTTGGAGGCCAGTATTGAACATTAAACTCTTACTTGGACTAGAGTTTAAATTCACATCTTGGCCAAGAGTCACACTGTGGCATTCATTCCCCAGGAGAAACATGGTTGTGTGTGGCAAGGAGGACAAACTGGTGGGGAGATGTTTTGCTGTTCGACTTGGAGACTGCCCACTGTGACATTGCAGGAGGGGAGGAATCCACTTGAATGGGAGAAGATAAAAAGCAATTGCAAATTATAGCTTGTTTTGCAGTCTTTCCCCAAAAAGATTTAATAGTAAAAACCTCCATTGCAGAAGCTTGTGTATGTGTGTATTTGACCATTTGACTCTTTGCCAGGCAAAATAGTTTGAATCCCAGTTTGGGGTGAGGGGTTCTAACTAGAACGCTAGAGTGTTGGTTATTCAACTAGGAAATGGGAGTTTGAAATCTATTCTAGGGGTTGGAGCAATAATATATAAATGCCGGTGCTGAACTGTTAGCTTCTAGAAACTTGAATCCCAATTGGGAACAGGAACATTAAGTTGTAGTACTGCATCATTGCGCTTTAAACTAAGAGAACTATACTGAAATCCCTGCTCCCAAAGCAATAGGCGCTCAACTGGGAGATCTCCATTTGATAGCTGTTTTTGATTGATATTGAAATTGGATTGTTCTGATAGGGTCGATTTACAATCATTTGCAAGAAAGTTGTTTCTTTAACTGCATCTTCTGGCAAGTTGACCAGGGATTGGCACTAATTTGTACTTGTAGAAAATGTAGGAAGAACATCTAGTACTCCAAACTGAAGGAAGATTATTCTAGTTACAGAAGGCAAAAGTAAGGGAGAAGTAAATTTCCTTAAATATAGAATATATTGAAGGCCGAAGTTGTGTTCCTCTGAATAATATCAAAGTTTGTCTTGCCAACAGATGGCTCATTTGAATATTTCAGAAGAACCAAGAAATTAGATGCTACTATTTTTAAAAAAAAAGCAATTTATCTTATAGAAGAATTAGCTTCATGCCAAAGCAAAATACTGTGGATGCTGGAAATCTGAAATAAAAACATAAAATGCTGGAAATTCTCAGCAGGTCAGGCAGCATCTGTGGAGAGAGAATCCGAGTTAATGGGATAGATTTTGCCGAACCTGTCGGGAAGAAGGCGGGACTTCCCCTTTCGGGTTTTTGACCCGCCTACTTCGACGTCCGGCCAATCCGCGCGATTTTCCCTTGATTGACCTTGTTAAGCCCGCCCAGCGGGCTCAGCAGGCCAATTAAGGGCCACCCGGCAACAGGTGACGTCACAGACTGCAATTTCATCTGTCAAGAGTTCTTTGACAGATGAAATATCAGTGTTTTACAGCTGTTTGAAGCTGTGAAACACTGAGGCCTAGAAATTGAGTGGGCTTAGCGCCCATTTTGCGGCGCTAGAGGGCATTGCGCTGGACTTACAGCCGGTTTTGAAATTGACTAGGGCCCAACATCGGCGTTACACCGGTAACGCTGCGCCGGCACCGATGACGTCATCGGTGTGCGCAGCGTCCCGGTTGCCGTGGTGACGGGCCCCAGCGCCGAAATTCAGTTGCGGCCACCTCGCCCGTGGCAGCCGCAACTAAGACTCTGGCAACAGAGTCTTGCACGACTTTGCGCCGGCGCATAAAGGTGGAGCGGCGGCCGGCCGCTTTCCCGCCGGCCGCCTGCCCGCACCTCCCTCCCCGGACTCCCCCACCCCCCCCCCCGCGGAACAGATGCTTCTCGGCTGCGAGCCCGGCACTTCCCCGAGGTGCCGGGCTCATTTTTGTGGCGATTTAACCGGCCAGCGGGCGGGTGCAGGCAGCTCCTCCTTAACTGAAGGAGGAGGCCTGCACTTCCCGAGCCTGCCGCACCGCATCGGGCGCCGGAATAGCGCCGCAATGCGGCGCGTAGCGCCAGTTTTCAGGCGCAAACAGCCTTCAGTAGCGCCGGCAGCCGTTTGGGCGCGGCGCTACTGAATTTTTGGCACGCGCAGCGCGACTTAGCACCGGCGCTAAATTTCCGGCGTTAAGCCCCGGCGCAGCGCAAACTCAATTTCTAGGCCTGACACTCTGAGTTCTAAGCTGAGTCATTCTGCACAGACTCAGTTAGAACTCTCAGCAGCATTCAAAGCTGAAGGCTGTCACTTTTGACAGATCGCAGCCGTTCAGCTTTCAGTTCCGGTTGAGTGATGCGCTCCCGACGGCTACAGGAAGAAAGGCTGTTAAGGTAAGTACAGGTAAGTAAAAGTTCTTTACACACTTTAGACACACCAAACACACTTACCTTTGCACTCATGTACCCATCACTCACCTGAGCGCCGACATCGTGACCCCTCCAACTCCTTCAACCCGACGGCCCGCCTGCTCTACCTGGCGTGGTTTGGAGCCGTCGGGAAACCCACACGAAACCCCTCAAAATAGGGATTAGGCTAAAAACTGCCTGTTAACTACCTGTTAACAGGCAGTTAATTGGCACTAATCCCTTCCCGCCTGGTTTCGGCGGGTCCCAGTGCGGGGCGGGTACCCGCCACCCCTGAAACTTACGTGGGGCGGGGTTTTGGGCGGGATGGTGTCGGGACCCCCAAATTCAGGATTTCTCCCCCCCCCCCCCCCCCCCCACATGCCTGAAACCCCGCCTGACGGCTCCCCAAAAATCTAGCCCAATGTTTCAGGTCATTGACCTTTCATCAGAACTCCAGAACATTAGCTTCATGTTTTGGCGAAATATTTCCCATGTCAGCACGTTACTGTATCATATAATTTACGTATGCCTTTTTCATGATGAAAATGATGCATGACTTTTTCAATTGTTTTTTCCTCCCAAAAAATTAATAGGTTACTAAATGCTACCATAAGCAATAAACTTGTATCTTAGATACTAAGATGTACATTATGGGAGAGACTTGTATGCAAGTATTGGGGCTTACTGTCCAAGTAAGTTGGTCAAAGTAGTTACAGTAACTAGGTTTCTCCTCTGGTGATAATGGCCTCAGTTCAATCTTGGTCATATCGAACTATATATGGAATACATTCAGTGCACAGACCAAAGTAGGTGTCCATTCCAGCAATTAAGTATTGGTTTGACTTAAACAATGTACTGTTGTTTCCGCCTCCCCCCTTCATATTGTTGGAGGCCAAGTCCTTTTGAGGGGACAATACTGTTGGAAATGTTTTCATTCGACAGTGTAGTATTTGGGATTGATTTGTTTTGTCTGATCATTGCACTAATTAACATAATTTGTTCAAGAGGCTGGTAAACAATTTAAAGATTGATTTACTGGGCAGAGGTAGTGAATCCATTGGGAAATTTGGTAGTAGGCCCATTGTCAACTGGAAAAATATACTCTGAATTTTGTTTAGAAACATTTCAACTTCGCATATCTCAAGATGGAGTGATTTGGAGACAGAAATTATTTATAGGGACTTCAATTAGCTGGATTTTATAGTCGTGATCAAGGGCTGATTAAAATGTTGAATAAAATAGTTGTTTTCTGTGATTTCTATTATACATCAGTTCTACTCTAACCTACATTCTTTGTTGTTCGTTCAATAACAGAGAACCCGTAAAATACATCTCTGCAACAACCCCCTCATATTACAACATGTATTTTGTAAATCCTTGATTAAAATGTTATAACACTGTGGGCTAGATTTTCAGTATAGACAGTTTTGGGGCGCTAACCTTAGCGCCCGCCCCAAAGTAGCGCCCCGTTGCCAGAAATTCAGTGGCTTCGCCCTAAGAGGTTGGTGGAGCGCTAAAAGAGGCGTTCCACTACTATCTTTAGGCGCTAAGCCGGTGGTGCAGAGCGCAACGCACGGCAGACACTCTGGTGCCACTGAACTCTTAAAGGGGAAGGGTGCATGTGTTCTTTTCAAAAGCAGAGTGTGGGGGGGGGGAAACGACGACGACGACGACGACGACGACGACGACGAGGAGGAGGAGGAGGAGGAGGAGGATGATGATGATGATGATACACCGTTCATAACAACACACTGGATCCTTCCACACAACACATGCAGACTGCCGTTTATAGTGCATGAGGAGTGCCCTTTAATTTGCGCTCCCCAGGGTCTGTTGCGTTCCATTTTACAAACGCTCTGGACGCCAGCTGCACAATGGGGCGGTCCGACTGAAGTTTGGATTCGGGGCGGCCAAAGGGCGTTGCACGAGGATGTGATGTCATTTTCTGCGCGCGCATCCGGGCGGCCGCTAAACTTTGCGCCGGCGCTAACGGGCAACTTAATTTGGGGCGGGGCGCAAACTGCGCTGCGCCCGGGCGCTACACGCATAGCGCCCGAAAATCACTTCTCTTAAGGCGCTAACTGCTGGCGCAAGCAACTGAAAATCTAGCCCTGTTTCTCTTGTATTATTTTCCCACACATTTGTTCTAATCTCTGTCTTACAACGCCCAATGAAGATGATCACTGAATACTAAAATGTTAGTATTATATTGAGTGCCTGGACTGCTCATGATTGCAGAATATTATCAGATCGTACGCCTGACTGAACACCTGACTGGCCCATGTCTACACTTGTAGCTGCGTCGCTCTTGAGTTGCAATCTAGCTCAGGGTTTAAGATGACGAGAGGAATTTATGGGCAGTATCAGAACCTCGTGATTGGATTACAGATTTAAATTCCCTCTCCACTGCTACTTATGTTATGTTATGTGCTGCACACTGGGCAATGTTAAATAAATAAATTCAAAAAGCCATTACTGTTTTGGTTGAGGTGAAGGATGCTCATAATCTAAGCAGAGTAAGATCCCACCATTGCATGATTTGAAAAACAATATTAGATTGTTTTTTGCTGCATGTTTGAGTGGACATATACATAATATCTAAGATTATAACCCTATTACTAAAATGATGTATATTGTAGCTGGTGTTTAGTTTGAGTCATCAATCAGCCATCACCTGTTTCATCTGATGTTTCATTTTAATTGCCTGTCATAAATTACTTGCTAAATACCTGGAATTAAAAGTAAACTATGTGTTCATAAAGGAGAAGCCAGTTTTGGCCAAGTGTTTAAAAATACCTGTACACTTAGCAATGTCCCTCAATCATCGCTGGTTAGAAGCAGCCTCCCCCTGCCCCCCCCCTGTGGTGACAAGTACCATTCCAGTGATGATATGAAAGGGAGACTGTGACTTTAAGGAACAATCCACATTTATGATGCCTCTGCAGCAGAATTTCATGGTGCCACCGAGTTTAAAAGCATAAAAGATGGAAACAAGGGATGCCTGAGACAGAGTATGTGCGCACATCTTCCTTGAAAACATTTAGGATTAAGTAGGTTATACATTTCCTTTAATCTCTTTTTATATATTTTTGATGTGGTATAAGTGGATGTACGCATACCAGGGACACAAGTAACAGTCATTGAAACTCTAAAGGTTAGTTGTTCAGACTGGGCTTTATTTAGTGGATCATTTTTGCATGTATTGGATTATCAGATAGTTTACTCAGAATAAAACAAAGACTCCTTTTTATGAATCATTTTGAAATATCTTGTCATGAGTCCCAAAAAATAATCAGCATCAGTGTCACAGGTTAGGAGAGCCACAATCAATCAACTTATATTAGCGGAGGTATTTCTAAACCAAATATGCTTTTACCACCACATTAAGTAATACACTGATACAATGGTTGATCTTAAAGAGTGACATCATAATATGAGAAACGAGCTTCAACCTTTGCAATGTTGTCTGGTTGAGTAAGATCATGAATTAACTGAATCCCTCCCCCAGAATTGGGCACTATTTCCTAGACGAGGGTGAGCAGGCACACTGACCCTACCAGTGTACGTGTGCTGGTCTGTTCACTTGTAGGAAGTACGTGACCTGAGTGACTCACCTGCTGATTTTATTTCCTTTTGATCCCGAACAAAGGCTTCTGAATTTCATTTGGTGCTTCACTCAGGCCAAATAATCTTGCACTGGCACCACTGGACGAGTAAATTTTGGCACCCAGTGACAGAGGTAGCTACAGTAGACAGGCGGTGATATTTCTGTGTAGATTTCTCACTGTAACTCAATGCCACCCGTGAATACCTTTCTGTGAAAATAAATGTATGTTTTTTTATATTAACATTACCAGACCACTATATTTATTTTAGGGAGGTCTGCAGCTTTTATACCTTGTCCATCACTTCATCTTGGGGTAGACTCCATTATAGATTGTGATTTATGGAAAGTAGCCTCACGCTTTCTCATGTATCTGCTTCTGGTGAGCAGGCATTTTCAGTGGTCTGTGTTCTCTAGGAACAACAATGGTGAGTTATTTGCTGAGCTTTGAAGGGCAATAGTGAGACAAACGCCTTGGGTTTAATGGTGAAAGGGCACCAATGTTATTTTTGGGAGTGCTTTTGACTTGAATTTGAATAATGTCTTTTCCTAACAGGCGCCATCGCTGTCCACATCTTCCCACTGCAGTCTATGAGAAGATTAATAAACCGTGCTTAATTACTGAGTATGTGGAAAAATATACTCCATATGGAAATGTCCAGCCCAGAGAATCCTACAGACCGAGGGAGGACTACCAGCGGCACCAAGGCAAGATGCAAAACATGACTACATTCAGGTACTTTTTGCTTAATCTTATCCTTATTCTGCTCAGATGAAAAAAGTTCTCTCAGATTTAATGTAATAAGTATTCACGGCAATAGACAGAGCGTGGGAGGGATTAAATACATTTGCATGTTTGAATCATTTTGTTGGTGATCAGATCAATCTGTAGATTAGTGAGATGTGAAAATAATGGGAATTCAAGCATTGATAATTTGTTTTTGACAATGATGTGTAATTGTAAATTGGAAGTTTGAAGTATTATTGATCAACAATTATTACTAATCTGTCGCAAGTTCCTCATGAATAATGAAGGTGCTTCACTGGTGCTCTTCACATCATCATTTTATTTCAATCTCCTTTCTACTGTTTAAATTAAAACAGGGCAAAATCTGAATGCCTATCAATTCGTCCAATAAAAGCGACGAGTTAGGAACGTAACTAAAGGTTTTTATTGACTAAATAACAGAGCCCACCCTCGTGGGTGATCGGGTCCAACAAGGAGGAATACCAGCCAGTCGACTACCTTTATACCTGGGCAGGTAGGTGGAGCCATGGGCGGAGTCGGAGGTGGTCAGCCCAGGTATAACAGCGCGACAAGAGGCGACCTCGTATCGTGATACAACAGTGATAACGGTGATAACAATACAACAGTGATAACTATAGTGTAACGATAAAAGTGGTTTACCACATTCACCCCTTGTTTAGATTTGAGTCCGGCGGGGTGAAGTGTACTACCAGTTCTGGTATGTCAGTCTGTCCGGAGGCCTCGTAAGCCTCTCCGATCGTCGCAGCGGCGGTGCTGCATTATCCGGTGTTAGTGCTGGTGTCTGCGTGGTCGGCGAAGGCTCGTGGGGTTCCGGCATGCCGTCTACCTGGGCTGGAATTGGGGGGGTGGTGGGGGGGGGTAAAGGTGGTGTCTCCGGAGTGCCCGAGGGTGCGAGGTCTCGTAAGGAGACAGTGTCCTCCCGCCCGTCTGGGTAAGCCACGTAGGCGTACTGGGGGTTGGCGTGCAGGAGGTTCACCCTTTCGACCAGGGGGTCTGTTTTATGGGCCCTCACGTGCTTTCGCAGCAAGACGGGCCCCGGAGAGGTCAGCCAGGTTGGTAGAGTGGTTCCCGTAGTCGACTTCCTGGGGAAAACAAACATTCGTTCATGGGGGGTGGCGTTAACGGCAGTGCAAAGTAGTGACCGGATGGAGTGCAGCGCTGTCGGGAGGACTTCCTGCCAGCGGGAGGTTGGGAGGCCCTTAGACTTTAAGGCTAAGAGGACGGCCTTCCATACCGTCGCGTTCTCTCTTTCCACCTGGCCGTTCCCTTGGGGGTTGTAGCTGGTGGTCCTACTTGCTGCAATACCTCTCGCTAGTAGGAACTGACGGAGTTCCTCGCTCATGAAAGAGGAGCCCCGGTCACTATGTATATAGTTTGGGAACCCGAACAAGGCGAAGAGGTCGTTCAGGCATTTAATGACCGTGGTACTGGTCATGTCTGGGCAGGGGAAGGCAAAGGGGAAACGGGAGTACTCATCAACAATGTTGAGGAAGTACACATTACGGTCAGAGGACGGGAGGGGCCCCTTAAAGTCGATGCTCAGGCGCTCGAAGGGGCGGGTGGCCTTGATCAGGCTTGCTCTGTCCGGCCTAAAGAAGTGCGGTTTGCACTCGGCGCAGGTCTGGCAGTTCCTGGTTATGGTCCTGACCTCCTCGATGGAGTAGGGCAGGTTGCGGGCCTTAATGAAGTGGTAAAGTCTGGTGACCCCGGGGTGGCAGAGGTCGTTGTGGAGGGTCTGAAGTCTATCACTTTGCGCGCTGGCGCATGTAATTCGTGACAGAGCATCGGGGGGTTCGTTCAGCTTACCTGGCCGGTACAAGATATCATAATCGTAGGTGGAGAGCTCGATTCTCCACCTCAAGATCTTGTCATTCTTGATTTTGCCCCTCAGCTTGTTATTAAACATAAAAGCGACCGAACGTTGGTCGGTAAGGAGGGTAAATCGTTTGCCTGCCAGGTAGTGCCTCCAGCGTCGTACCGCCTCCACAATCGCCTGGGCCTCCTTCTCGACCGACGAGTGTCGGATCTCAGGGCCCTGTAGGGTCCTTGAGAAGAAGGCCACCGGTCTCCCCTCCTGGTTAAGGGTGGCGGCTAGGGCGAAGTCGGATGCATCGCTCTCGACTTGGAAGGGGATGGACTCATCCACTGCGTGCATAGTGGCCTTGGCAATGTCTCCCTTAATGAGGGAGAAGGCTGCGCACGCTTCCTCCGTAAGGGGGAAGGATGTGGACTTCATGAGGGGTCTGGCTTTGTCCGCATAATTGGGCACCCATTGGGCATAGTAGGCGAAGAGCCCCAGGGTTCTCTTAAGTGCCTTAGGGCAGTGGGGGAGGGGTAGCTCCATGAGGGGGCGCATTCTTTCGGGGTCGGGGCCGATGAGTCCGTTCTCTACTACACAGCCAAGGATGGCAAGGCGCGAGGTGTTAAACACACATTTCTCCTTATTGTAGGTGAGGTTCAGCCGTTGGGCTGTACGGAGGAATTTCTCCAGATTCACGTCGTGGTCCTGCCGGTCGCGGCCGCAGATGGTGACGTTATCTAGGTAGGGGAATGTGGCCTGCAGTCCGTTCTGGTCAACCATCCGGTCCATCTCCCTTTGGAAGACCGAGACCCCGTTGGTGACACCGAAGGGGACCCTAAGGAAGTGGTATAGGCGCCCATTCGCCTCGAAGGCGGTGTACTGGCGGTCCTCGGGGTGGATAGGGAGTTGGTGGTAGGCCGACTTAAGGTCGATGGTCGAGAATACGCGGTATTGTGCAATCTGATTGACCATGTCAGATATGCGGGGAAGGGGGTATGCGTCCAGCTGGGTGTATCTGTTTATGGTCTGGCTGTAGTCGATGACCAGGCGATTTTTATCGCCGGTCTTAACGACCACGACCTGGGCACGCCAGGGGCTGTTGCTCCCCTCGATGATGCCCTCCTTCAGGAGACGCTGCACCTCAGAGCTAATGAAAGCTCTGTCCCCAGCGCTGTACCGCCTGCTCTTGGTAGCGACGGGTTTGCAGTCGGGGGTGAGGTTAGCGAACAGGGAAGGTGGCGGCACCTTGAGGGTGGATAGGCTGCAGGTGTTACGCGGTGGGCGGTTTAACCTTCGCTGGTTGTCGACTGTGAGTGGGGGGAGGGGTCCACCGTATGCTAGGGTTACACTTTGGAGGTGGGATTGGAAGTCCAGCCCTAGTAGGACGGCAGCGCAGAGCTGGGGGAGGACGAGGAGTTTAAAGTTTTTATACTCTGTACCCTTAACCGACAAGGTCACAGCACAGTAGCCGCTAATGTCCGTGGCGTGGGACCTCGATGCCATCGAGATTCGGTTGCGCGTTGGCAGGACAGGGAGGGAGTAGTGGCTCACCGTGTCTGGGTGGATGAAGCTCTCCGTGCTTCCGCTGTCGAACAGGCAGGTCGTGGCGTGGCCGTTTACTTTGATGTCCATCATCGACTTGGACAGGTGGTGTGGGCGGGCTTGATCCAGAGTGACGGAGGCTAGCGTGTAGGTAAGCGAGTCGTTGTCGTCTGCGGGCGAGGCGGTCGTCGGGTCCGGGGGCCCGGTGGCAGTCGGGCGTGGTGGGTAAAATGGCGTCTCCCACGAGGTAGGACAAAATGGCGGAGAAGATGGCTGCCCCCATAACTCACATGAGGCACTATTGGGGTCGGTTGCCTTGATCAAAGATGGCCGCCCCCATGACTCACGTGTGGGGATACTGGCCTCAGTTGCCGTGAAAGAAGATGGCCGCCCCCACAGTTCGCATGAGGCACTGCTGGCCTCTGAAGATCCGCTCCTGCAGGTCTTAGAGAAATGGCCTTTCTTCCTGCAGGTTGTGCAGGTAGAGTTCCTGGCTGGGCAGCGCGACCTCGGGTGCTTCTCCTGGCCACAAAAGAAGCAGCCGGCGGCCCGATCGCGGGTGCCCGATGTCGGAGCCGGTACCGGGGGTGGCGGGCCCGGTCGGGTCCGGGACGCCGACGCTGAGGTAGGTCCCGGGGGCGGCGCTGCGAAGGGTATTGCGGTAGGGGTCGGGCCCGAGTCCCAGGGTCGCGAGCAGTACCTGGAAAACGCCTCCTGGTCCTGATGGGCCACCTCCAGGGAGAGAGCGAGGGCTTCAGCTTTGTCCAGGTCGAGGTCTTTAGCTTCAAGCAGTCTTTGCCGTGAGTAGTCGGACCGTAGGCCTTTCACAAAGGCATCGCGGATATTATCTTCCGTATTTTCAACAGCCGTCACCGCTTTAAAGTCACAGTTCCTGCCGAGTGCTCTTAGCGCCCGTAAAAATTCAGCTACAGACTCTCCTGGCTGTTGCGGGCGGGATCTTAGGAGGTGCCTGGTGTACATGTAATTTACCGGGCTGCGGTACTGCTGTTTCAGTAGGTTGATAGCGGCCTCGTACGTAGTCGTGTCCTGTATGAGTGCGTATACTCTCGGGCTCGCTTGGGCGTTCAGAAGTCTTAGTTTGGATCTCTGCGGGGCGCCGGATTCTTCCAGGTAGGATTCGAAGCAGTCCAGCCAGTGTTTGAAGTTGAGGGCTGCGTTTGCTGCCTGTGGGTTTAGATCCAGGTACGGTGGTTTGAGGGCTTGCAGCCAAGCCGGCTGGTGTGGCTGTGCTTCTGGGAGGGCTTCTGGCTGGCCAGTAGTAGACATCTTTAAAATTTAGTCAATAAAATTGATATACCTATCAATTCGTCCAATAAAAGCGACGAGTTAGGAACGTAACTAAAGGTTTTTATTGACTAAATAACAGAGCCCACCCTCGTGGGTGATCGGGTCCAACAAGGAGGAATACCAGCCAGTCGACTACCTTTATACCTGGGCAGGTAGGTGGAGCCATGGGCGGAGTCGGAGGTGGTCAGCCCAGGTATAACAGCGCGACAAGAGGCGACCTCGTATCGTGATACAACAGTGATAACGGTGATAACAATACAACAGTGATAACTATAGTGTAACGATAAAAGTGGTTTACCACATTTACCTCACCTTATATTGCTTACTGATTATCTCAAAGTATATAAATTATGAAAAGAAATACTTTCTGTGGTGTTTTGTGGGAATGTATTCTGTGTAACTACACTTCATTCCAGGTATTTGTCTTTCGATTTATCTACCAGAATTAAGGTGGGATCTTTTCTTGGTGAATATCTATAATGCTTTGTTTGTACTTCTCTATTTCTAAGCCTACACCATACTGTAAAACCAAAGTTTGGGAACTCTCAATTTTCGACCAATATGTGTCATGTTGGATAACAGAAATATATTAAAGATGAATAGGAAGGAAAAAAAGTTTATTTTCTAAAGATTGCAAGACATATTACTTCATGTAATATGTGAAAAGGGCAGACACATGGCAGCTGAAATTTAACAGAAGTGTGAAGTGATATATTTTGGTAGGAAGAACGAGGAGAGGCGATATAAACTAAATGGTACAATTTTAAAGGGGGTGCAGGAACAGAGAGATCGGGGGGGTGTATGTGCACAAATCTTTGCAGGCGACAGGGCAAGTTGAGGAGGCAGTTAAAAAAAGCATATGATTAAGAAGTTTGCAGATGATACAAAAATTGGCCGTGTGGTTGATAATGAAGAAGGAAGCTGCAGACGACAGGAAGATATCAATAGACTGGGCAGAACAGTGGCAAATGGAATTCAATCGGGAGAAGTGTGAGGTAATGCATTTGGGGAGGGCTAACAAGGAAAAGGAATACACAATAAATGGTAGGACACTGAGAAGTGCAGAAGATCAGAGGGACCTTGGAGTGCATGTCCACAAATCCCTGAAGGTAGCAGGACAGGTCGATAAGGTGGTTAAGAAGGCATACAGGATGCTTGCCTTTATTAGCTGAGGCATAGAATATAAAAACAGGGAGGTTATGCTTGAACTGTATAAAATACTAGTTAGGCCGCAGTTCAAAATACTGCGTGCAGTTCTGGTCACCACATTACAGGAAGGATGTTATTGCACTAGAGAGGATGCAGAGTTGATTTACAAGGATGTTGCCTGGGCTGGTGAATTTTAGCTATGAGGGAAGATTGGATAGGCTGGGGTTATTTTCTTTGGGACAGAGGAGGTTGAGGGGGGACCTAATTAAGGTGTATAAAGTTATGAGGGGCCTAGATAGAGTGGATAGGAAGGACCTATTTCCCTTAGCAGAGAGGTCAATAACCGGGGGGCATAGATTTAAAATAATTGGTCGAAGGTTTAGAGGGGATTTGAGGAGAACTTTTTTCACCCAGAGGGTGGTGGGGGTTTGGAACTCACTGCCTGAAAGGGTGGTAGAGGCAGAAACCCTCATCACATTTAAAAAGTACTTGGATATGCACTTGAAGTGCCATAACCTACAAGTCTACGGACCAAGTGCTGGAAAGTGGGATTAGGCTGGATAGCTCTTTGTCAGCTGGCATGGACAAGATGGGCCAAATGGCCTCCTTCTGTTCTGTAAATTTCTATGATCCTTGGCTTTATTAATAGAGGAATAGAGTACAAAAGCAAGGAAGTTTTGCTAAACCTTTATAAAACACTGGTTAGGCCTCAGCTGGAGTATTGTGTCCAATTATGGGCACCACACTTTAGGAAGGATGACAAGGCATTGGAGAGGGTGCAGAAGAGATTTATTAGAATGGTACCAGTGATGGGAGACTTTGGTTATGTTAAAATTTGGGAGAAGCTGGGGTTGTTCTTCTTAGAGCAGAGATGGTTAAGAGGAGATTTGATAGAGGTGTTCAGAATCATGAACGGTTTTGATAGAGTAAATAAGGAGAAACTGTTTCCAGTGGCAGAAGGGTCGGTAACCAGAGGACACAGATTTAAAGTAATTGGCAAAAGAACCAGAGGCGACATGAGAATAAATCTTTGTACACAGCAAGTTGTTGCGATCTGGAATGCACTGCCACAAAGGGTGGTGGAAGCAGATTCAATAGTAACTTTTACAATGGAATTGGATAAGTACTTAAAGGGAAAACAATTACAGGGCTATGGAGAAAGAGCAGGGGAATGGGATTATTTGGATAGCTCTACCAAAGAGCCAGCACAGGCACGACGGGTCGAATGGCCTCCTTTTGTGCTGTATGATTCTGTGAGAAAAACAGGAATATTTCATTATTTCTCAGTAATTAAATTGGTTCAGTCTATGGAACTGATTCTGCAGTGTATGTATGCTGGCGTCAACCTGCCCATAATGTGGCCAACCCCCACCTGAATGTTTGAAGTAACGGTTACACATGAAGACTTGTGGCATACAATTCATATCTCGTGTGTGTTCACCTGCTAATTCACAAGTGATGGTCACAAAGGAGTTGAGGTGAGTCCATAATGAGATGTAGATTGTATCACATGGTTCTACCTGTCATTGTTAGTGGCACAGTTTATTAATCGGGATAAAAGGAGGTGAGAAAAACAGGTAATATCCTGGATAACTTTTTTTACTTACTTTGTCATTTTCTGGCTCACTAATTAACCGTCTGGATGCCGTGCATTACAAGGCCACACAATGTCACCCTGCAGTTTTGGTTCATGCTTGGAGCCTGTGCTTCCAGACATCAGAGTACAGCTCTGTGCTGTTAGAATTCAGTACTAGAATTGGTGTGTTCACGCATTTTGTATTCTGTCACTTGCAGCGGCAATAACATATCAATGCTTCTGGTGCATTTGGCAATTGTATATCATGTCAGTACCTTGTTTGGAAAAAATCCAGTCGGTCACTTGTTGGGGTGGATGATTGTATAGGGTTGATGTGTAGGGTCGGGTTGGCTGGTTTGGGATCGGGGTGGATGGTTTGGGGTCAGGGTGGATGGCTTGGGGTCCGGGTTTGGGGTCAGGGTGGATGGTTTGGGGTCAGGGTTTGGGGTCAGGGTGGATGGCTTGGGGTCCAGGTTTGGGGTCAGGGTGGATGGCTTGGGGTCCGGGTTTGGGGTCAGGGTGGATGGCTTGGTGTCCGGGTTTGGAGTCGGGGTGGATGGCTTGGGGCTGGGTTTGGGGTCGGGGGGGGGGGATGGTTTGGGGTCCAGGTTTGGGGTCAGGGTGGATGGCTTGGGGTCCGGGTTTGGAGTCAGGGTGGATGGCTTGGGGTCCGGGTTTGGAGTCTGGGTGGATGGCTTGGGGTCCGGGGTCGGGGTGGATGGCTTGGGGTCCGGGTTTGGGGTCGGGGTGGATGGCTTGGGGTCCGGGTTTGGGGTCGGGGTGGATGGCTTGGGGTCCGGGGTCGGGGTGGATGGCTTGGGGTCCGGGTTTGGGGTCGGGGTGGATGGCTTGGGGTCCGGGTTTGGGGTCGGGGTGGATGGCTTGGGGTCCGGGTTTGGAGTCGGGGTGGATGGCTTGGGGCTGGGTTTGGGGTCGGGGGGGTGGATGGTTTGGGGTCCAGGTTTGGGGTCGGTGGGGTGGATGGCTTGGGGTCCGGGGTCGGGGTGGATGGCTTGGGGTCCGGGTTTGGGGTCGGGGTGGATGGCTTGGGGTCCGGGTTTGGGGTCGGGGTGGATGGCTTGGGGTCCGGGTTTGGGGTGGATGGCTTGGGGTCCGGGTTTGGGGTCGGGGGGGTGGCTTGGGGTCCAGGTTTGGGGTCGGGGTGGATGGCTTGGGGTCCAGGTTTGGGGTCGGGGTGGATGGCTTGGGGTCCGGGTTTGGGGTGGATGGCTTGGGGTCCGGGTTTGGGGTCGGGGGGGATGGCTTGGGGTCCAGGTTTGGGGTTGGGGGGATGGTTTGGGGTTGGGGTGGATGGCTTGGGGTCGGGTTTAGGGTGGATGGTTTGGGGTTGGGGTCGGGGTTTGGGATGGATGGTTTGGGGTCGGGGTCAGGGTTTGGGGTCGGGGGGATGGGTTGGGATTTGGGGTGGTTTGGGGTCGGGGTTTGGGGTGGATGGTTTGGGGTTGGGGGGATATTTTAGGATTGGGGGGATGGTTTGGGATCGGGGGATGGACGGGTTGGGATGGGTTGGGGTTTGGGGTGGATGGTTTGGGGTTTAGGGTGGATGGTTTGGGGTCGGGGTTTGGGGTGGATGGTTTGGGGTTTAGGGTGGATGGTTTGGGGTCGGGGGGATGGTTTGGTGTCGGGGTTTGGGGTGGATGGTTTGGGGTTTAGGGTGGATGGTTTGGGGTCGGGGGGATGGTTTGGAGTCGGGTTTGGGGTGGATGGGTTGGGGTTGGGGGGATGGTTTGGGATCGGGGGATGGATGGGTTGGGGTTGGGGTTTGGGGTGGATGGTTTGGGGTTTCGGGGTCGGGGTGGAAGGTTTGGGGTTTAGGGTGGATGGTTTGGGGTCGGGGGGATGATTTGGGGTCGGGGTTTGCGGTGGATGGTTTGGGGTGGTTGGTTTGGGGTCGGGGGGATGGTTTGGGGTCGGGGTTTGGGGTGGATGGTTTGGGGTGGTTGGCTTGGGGTCGGGGTGGATGATTAATATTTTGGATTTTGATCTCCCATTTTATTCCCATTATTTTTTGAGAGTTGAAACTCTTTCCATCCATCATATTTTTGGCTTTGGCGAAATGATAAGATCAACTTTCATTTGGACATGTCTGTGCTATGATTAATCACACCAGTGAGATGGGAAAATCTGATATCTGCTCGCACAGCATGCAACCCCTCTCCTATGTAGATTGGCCTCCTTACTTGTGATGAGCCTCGGCAGTAGCTTTCTCCTGAGGTTTTGGGGAGGGAAATAGCAAGCTTTGTGCAATTACTTTTTTGGCACTTATCTAACGCACAAAAACATTCTATGTTATTCCTGCTCAGTGTTACCTGTGCCAATGTACTGGAGGAAATCGGGTTTTCTGTTTCTTCTGCATCAGTTTCATATTTCAGTAATTTTGTACATACTCTGCCATCCACAGGGCAGATTATATTCCACATGATATTCAACCTAAGCCAGGAAGGGTTAGCGAGGAATTCAGGCAATCACATGGCGCTATGAATCTGGATACCACTTACAAACGGGATTTTAACCCACACTCTAGCCAACCAGTAGCTCCAGCTCGACCATTGGAACAGAAGCACATCGCTACAGCAAAGATGGAAACAATCCCTACCTATAAAGGTATGTCATCCTTTTCATTACTTCCAGCAATTAAAGATTGAAGGTTAAATTTATTTACTTGTCTCTCCCTTGTGTTTGTGAGTGAGTGAGTGTTTATATATGTGTGTGCATTTCTTTTCTAATCTCATATGGCATCATTCACAGTGAGTTAGAGATTATGGTGCTACACAAAGGAAGGGCTGCTGGGATGAGGATGTGTGGCAGGAAGTTTTGGCAAGAAATTTATAAGCAATCTCCTCATTTGATCTGCCTGGAAAATAGAGTCTTCATTACCCACTGTAGGTAGATTAAAATGTTGTTTAATTCCCCTCACATACACGCAAGTCTCTACCTGTCTCACAAGGGCAAAGCTGCTTGCTGCCTTTACTGTCCATCTGTTTATGGTATGAATTGACAGTAAGGTCCACTAAATATATAACACTTAAAAAGACCTTTTAAATTGTTCCTTCTTTGCTTAATATCTCTGCAACAGTACTGTTACTAAAATATTCTGCTGCAATAAAGATGTTTAATTTAGGACTTTTATTCAGAACCTCCCTCCCAACATTAATAGTACAGTCCTTCCAGAATTTTCACTGTTTATATTAATCAGTTTTGATTTTATGGTTGGTTTTGGTAATATACCTGGAGACATTGACAAATTGAAAAGTGGGAAAGTTTATTTAACAAATACAGTAAAGTGTGACAAAATAAGCAATTCCTAAAATATAGCAACTTATGTGGTTTTCTTCAGGAAAATTACCACAGGAAAACATTGAAGTGTTCAAACTTTACCTTATTTTGATGTTTTATGCAATTAAAACCAATCTTGTTGTTTTTAATGCTCCTAACATAGTTTCCCATGGGGTTTTCATCCTCAGAACTTTTTTTTATAAATACATGGGAGTACAAGAGGCTTACAAATAACAAATCCTGGCAAACTATTTGAATGGCTGGCCTTAGTGTTAATCATAAAAGAATAAATCTGGGCATTGTGTATGCTGGAAATTATCACCTGCTTCCGTGTTGAGTCTTGGCATCTGACAGTGATAGATCTGAGACACCCTATAAACTTCAGCTCCAGGCTTCTTGGAAAGTGACAGGCCTCAAATGAAAAACATTGTTAGAAATATTGTAAACACAGAAATTAATTTATTTTTAAACAATTTTTTTGAAATATAATTTTTAATGTCTCTTGTTACAACCCTTAAGTCCAGTACAGTAGTAAGTTTCTCCATTTATAAGAAACACAGATGGTGACTCAAATAATTTTTTGTAAACTTTGTTCCAATATCTCCTAGTGGAAATGTGCATCTCTATCCCCTCCCATACTGCAACTCCTGCAATAAGGTAACCGTAGACTCACTGTTTACAATACCACTTTATCGTCATTCCTGCCACTAGACTCAGTATTCACCCCCTCTACCATCAGTGCATTGTGCCTGCAGTACGTACCATCTGCATTTAATTCAATGGAATCTCTCAGCCCCACAATCACTACCAACAAGACGAGAGCAGCTAAGTCATGGAAACACCATCACCGCCAAGTTGCATTTCATGTTGACTTGGATGTATACTGCTGTTCCTTCATCATCGCTGGGTCAATATCCTGGTGTTCCCTATCTAACATCGTCATGGGAGCACCATCAGGACAAAGACTGCAGCAGTTTAAGGAGAAGGCACACTATGCCCTTCTTGGAAACTAGGTATGGACAGGTTATGCACTTTGGCAGGAAAAATCGTAGAGCAAGTTATTATCTTAATGGCAAGAAACTGGAAAGTACTGAAGTACAAAGGGATCTGGGGGTCCTGGTGCACGAAACTCAAAAGGTTAGTATGCAGGTGCAGCAAGTGATTAAGAAGGCCAATGGAATGTTGGCTTTCATTGCTAGGGGGATAGAATATAAAAATAGGGAGGTATTGCTTCAGTTGTACAAGGTATTGGTGAGACCGCACCTGGAATACTGCATACAGTTTTGGTGTCCATACTTAATAAAGGACATACTTGCTCTCGAGTCAGTACAAAGAAGGTTCACTCGGTTAATCCCGGGGATGAGGGGATGGACATATGAGGAGAGGTTGAGTAGATTGGGACTCTACTCATTGGAGTTCAGAAGAATGAGAGGCGATCTTATTGAAACATATAAGATTGTGAAGGGGTTGGATCGGGTGGATGCGAGGAGGATGTTTCCGATGGTGGGTGAAACTAGAACTAGGGGGCATAGGCTTAGAATAAGGGGCTGCTCTTTCAAAACTGAGATGAGGAGGAACTACTTCACTCAGAGGGTGGTAGGTCCATGGAATATGCTGCCCCAAAAAGCTGTGGAAGCTACATCATTACATAAATTTAAAACAGAAATAGACAGTTTCCTAGAAGTAAAGGGAATTAAGGGTTACGGGGAGCGGGCAGGAATTTGGACATGAGTCTAGGTTCGGATCGGTCATGGCCCTGTGGGTAGCGGAGCGGGCCCAGGGGCCGTGTAGCCTGATCCTGCTCCTATTTCGTGTGTCTAATTCTGTTAGATTCAGGAGATGGTTCTGTGATAGTAGATTGGCGGTTAGGATCAGATCAGCCATGATCTTATTGAATGGCGGAGCAGGCTCGAGGGGCCGATTGGCCTACTCCTGCTCCTATTTCTTATGTTCTTATAAATGTGATCATTGCCCACGGCCATGTCCCAAACAGAGAGAGAAAAAAGAAACATGCAGTACATAAAATGGTTGCCATTTATATCCCTAATCATGTATAAGGAATAATTGGGAGCTGGTAGGCAGTGTATCCTCTTCTCTATTGATTTAATTGACAGGCCTCAACTTCCAAAATATACCTAAGCAGTGAGATTTGAGGCTATCATCAGTTTGGAGGATAGTCCTCTATCGCTTTAAAAAAAAATGAAAAGCTATTTCTTTCTCTTTCAGATCATTACAAACAATGGGAACTTTCAAAGAGAGAAATAACAAAACCAGAATATATTTTCAAAGCTCCATCAACCAAATTTGGAAATGCAACCACTTTTCAGGATGACTATTCCTTCAAAATTCCAGCTCCCAAAGAGAGCTTTAAACCTTCAAGTGCAGCCAGGTTATCAAACATGCCCTTTGATGACATGACCAACTATCGGCAGCATTATGTACCGTATACACATGAGCCCCGCAAAAGGCGCGAACATGAGCAATACAAGCCAAATGACGAACCTTTTGATGATCTCACTACCCACAGGAGAGATTTCAAGGGGCAGGCAGGAGAGCTCACAATGTCTATTAGACCTCCTGGCACCAAACTCAACTCTAATCAGCAGTTTTATGACTTGACTGAATTTCGTGACAAATACAGAACTTGGACTATAGAGCCACCAGTAGTCCACAAGGCTGTGGAGTTTGTGGTTCCTGAAGGTAAAATTAACCTGAGCACTACTACTCATACAGACTTTGTTCAGCATAAACTCCAACCTTTTGTTCCAGTCCGACCGTTGCCCCAGACGAATGGGCGCAGCATTCCATTTGAAGGACAGTCCACCATGAAGGCAGACTACAAACCTTGGGATTCCGCACGGGAACCTATGATCAAGCCACGGCAAGAACTGGAGAAAGCAGCTGGCCGATTCGATGATATGACGACATTCAGGGCTCATTATGTACCTCACCAAATTAATCTCATGCACTCCTTCAAACCCCGCAACTCTTACAGCCCTAGCACAATGCCGATAGATAATGGAACCACGTATCAATTCAGTTACACACCAAAGACAATGGAGGTGTGTCCTGCCTCATTCGCAGTGCCTCCTGGTTATGAATATGTGGAAACTGATGCCCGAGGTCATAAACTGTATCGCCCTGTGTCTGAAAGGGAGAATATCCACACCACGTTGTCAAACACCTCCATGGATTTGATTTCAAATATACACGGCCCTCAGAAAGTTGCAAATGATTTGAAAGCAGGTTTCCCAAATGATGCAATAGTTGCAGCTTGAAAAAAGCAAATCACCATCCCTTAGGCTTATTAATTGGAAATTTTTAATCTTTTGGAAGCATTAATTAACCCTAATTACAAATGTGCTTCCTTTTGTTTTATTTAGTGGCGGTGGTAAATAAGAGAAATGTTTATTTTGAAGGTATTATTCCCTGTATAAGGCTCAGCAAGTCTGCAATTCCTATGGCTGAGAACACAAGTCGACTCGCTACCTGGCAATCAGGACCAGCATGACTCTGGTTTGGCAATAACTCCTGTTCTGTTCTGTTCTTTTACCCCCTCACCCTGTAGGATGGGGTCTGACCTGCTCGGTGACTCCTCTCATCACCGTGGCTGAGATTGGCAACTCAGTAAAATAAATTTGAAATAACTCCCTCCACTGACACTGCTGTGTATTTGGCACTAAACCGTCTGGATGATTCATGTTTAACATTTGGTTTGAAATGATGAACTATCTAATGCAGCTCTATCTCTGGTTGCAGTATTCCATATGAATGGAGTTTGAGTAGTGAAGGCAAAGATCCTGGAATCATTTAAGAAACAGTTGGATGCTGTGACACAGGGACTGCAGGTTTTTACTGGGTGGATGAGCTACAATGGGGCAAATCTTATCCGAGTTTATTTTGTGAACTCTGCAAAAGCTTGATTCTGCGAGGTGTAATTTGTCTGTTATTGGACAGTCTGTTCTGTTGTTAAAGGTGCAATATTTCCAGTTGCTGTTTTTTAATTACTTAAAATTCAGATTAGCTGCATCAGAATGAACATTTCAAATATGGGAGTGGGGGAAGAGTGGGACCAAAAGCACAAATGTGCCAAGTGCAGCTTCTGAAAACAAACATTAACAAAGGGAAGTTGGCCAGGAGCGAAACGAATACAAGTTTAAAAAAAAGTACATCACTTAAAAAAGGTGTGTACACCCAAAGCTTTTAAAACATTCCAGATTTCAAACTAGCTGACCAAATTACCAAGACATCGAGTGATCTTTTCTTAATGTCCCTTTTCAAGAACCAAGAAAGCAATATTTTTGAACACAAGAAAGCAAACATGTTTCTTTTTGCAACCAATACCCATTCTATTAAGAAAATGCATTGCAATCTATTTTGGCCACACCTATCTGGAGAGTTAGTGGCATTTTACAATGGATTAGTGTTACCATAGATAGATCTGACACTATAGGCTGCCTATAACTGCAAGTTTAATGCTAGGTCTCGACATCTAATGCACGGCATAATATATTACAATCTGACTGTAGCAAAAATTAGTTTGTGTTGTAATTAACACTTTTTGCCCTCGTGTGTTGCCTTCATTCTCTTCCCTCCCATTTGCTGAGGCACATCTTTCTTGCTGTGCAGTGTGTAGAATGGATGGAGGCAGTAATGATGTAGTATTTAGGAGCCACCAACATGAATTCTTAAACTTATTCAAATGGCCAATACCACCACCAAAACCCAGCCTTCTTTTTTCAGCCCAGGCAGAAAGTTAAAGACTCATTTCCTCCTCCAACATCCCGATGAATTTTGCCGTTGACTAAAAATTGTCCTGGTAATAGGTTTTGATGCACTTGTTGATATTTATTTCGCTGTGCAAGGGGTGTGGCCTATATAAAACGTTAATAAGACCTCCATTAGAGTATTTGTGTGTGTGTGCAGTATTCTATACCAAGACCAAATCCTTTTTAATGGCCACAACATGGAATAGGGGGCCACGTAAAGCAGAAGACGTCCAACCACTGAGCTTCATATTGTAGCTTCAATTTAAGAATAAATCACAAAGTAATATCAATATTTTTGTATTTTGACTTTGTGCTTTTTGAAAAGTGGTAGATTGTTTATAGTTTTTGTAACCTGTCCACAAAATAGCGATAGATGTCACAAGAAACCCTAGTAACTTTACCCAATATTTTGTACACATTTCTGTTGTTTAATTGTCTCAACCCACGTACCAGTGGAGTCGATCAGAGTCCAGTCCCTCACAACACACCACCACTTAGATCCATATAACGACACTACATTGTATTAAACATTGAACTTCAAAAAAAGCTTCTTACTTCAATAATCTCACTTAAAAAATGCTGGGATAAAATTGCTATATTTTAAAACTTCAGTTTTATTTTTATATACTAAAAATGTTACATTATGAACTCAAGAAAAGGTTATAAAGCCTTTTAATAGGCCTGATGTTACTTGTAACTGAAGAACCCTTTTAAACTCACATTTGCTTTTAGTGCAGCACACTTTCCCTACATTTACAAGAGATACCGTAACTATTACTGTAACTATAAAGAACCTACGTGTAAGCTGTCTTGATACAAAAAGTTTTTCATACAATATTCTCAGGAATGTTTGTAAAGTTTCCTAATATTCTGTTAGAATTATGGCTAAAATTCCTTTCTGATATATATTTAGTTGGATTTGTATTGTCTTTTTACAAATGGGTCATTATTCAGTAATGTACCTCTCTTATCATTTCTAGATCTTGGGCTGAATTTTTAAAAGTGTATGAATTCATTACCTTCAGTGATGTGTACAGCCTCACTTTGCTTCAGTTAATGGAGGTGAGCATGCAGATGTGCTAATGTTATTAGTATAGAATACTGAAATCAATTAAAAAAAAATATGGAGAATGTTGATTCCTGAACGTCCTACTTGGCTGGTAAAATCAATGGAATCATTATCTGTCTTATAAATTTAGATTTAGATTTTTTTATTGTTGTATTTTGAACCGATGTTGTGAAATTTCTAATTAACTTTGATTGTAAAGGTTACTGTGTGCATCTTGGTGATCCTGTCAATCATAATCTAATAAATGCCAAATTTGCGAGCAAATGTGACACTCTTTACACCTGGACTGTGCCTTCTAACTAGCAACAGATGACAATGCTTTTCTAACATTCAGGTGTCCCTTCGTCAAAGCATATTGGTCACTCCTATAAGGAAATTCTGTCAACTCATTCCAGCTTTGATGGTGACCTCTGCCCCAAATGTTAATGCATCTTTTCCTTCACAAAGCCTACAGAGATACTGTGCAATTACAGCATTTCATATTTTAATTCCAGGTTTTGTATTTTTCTGTTGCATTACTCTATTACCAGTAATGTTAATCAAGTTCGCTTTGACTAGAAATACCAGGGAATCAGCAAAAGGACAGTGTGGATAATTTACATTCCATCAAAAATTCAGGGAGTTGGACAAAGATGATTTTTTTCTCTCTTGCCCCTTCTCCCCCCACCACCCCCTCACCCCCTCCCAATTCAAATGATCTGTATTAAAAAAATAATAAAATAGAATATAAAGAACTAACAACAGAAAATGCTGGAAACACTCAGCAGGCCAGGCAGCATCCATGGAGAGATGCAGCCTGGTCTTTTGCTCTGGCTGCAATTACATTTAAACACCACCCATCTAGTCAATTAATAGATGGCAGAAGGAGTTTACCATCTGTTTCAGTAGTCAGAGACTTGTAATTAAAAACCCACGTGCACAATTATTCATAACTGAAGACATTAATGAACTCAACACTGCGGTGTTTCAAGGTACGTGCTATTGTGCTGTGCTAAGAGTGAAGCGATGTGAAGTGTGCAGCTATGCAAAGTGCTTTGAATGTTTTATTACGTTAAAGCCGCTCTGCAAATGCATCATTGAAGGACAAGATTGAATTCATTGCTAACCGGATCACACCATTACTTTGTCAATAACTAAATATTTTTCCTTCCTGCATTTGGTCACAGAATGAACCACACAGAGAAATGATGAGATTGTAGCTATTTGGTATTCTTTTGAGACGATGTACCTTTTCTCTGCAGAGTGCAGCAGTATTGTCCCACTGGCGCAGTGAGCATGCAGCATTGTCCCACCGGTGCAGAGTGCATGTAGCATTGTCCCACCGGTGCAGAGTGCATGCAGCATTGCCCCACTGGTGCAGTGAGCATGCAGCATTGCCCCAACGGTGCAGTGAGCATGCAGCATTGCCCCACTGGTGCAGAGTGCAGCAGCATTGCCCCACCGGTGCAGTGAGCATGCAGCATTGCCCCACTGGTGCAGAGTGCAGCAGCATTGCCCCACCGGTGCAGTGAGCATGCAGCATTGCCCCACTGGTGCAGAGTGCAGCAGCATTGCCCCACCAGTGCAGAGTGCATGCAGCATTGCCCCACTGGTGCAGTGAGCATGCAGCATTGCCCCACCGGTGCAGTGAGCATGCAGCATTGCCCCACTGGTGCAGAGTGCAGCAGTATTGCCCCACCGGTGCAGTGAGCATGCAGCATTGCCCCACTGGTGCAGAGTGCAGCAGCATTGCCCCACCGGTGCAGTGAGCATGCAGCATTGCCCCACTGGTGCAGAGTGCAGCAGCATTGTCCCACCGGTGCAGTGAGCATGCAGCATTGCCCCACTGGTGCAGAGTGCAGCAGCATTGTCCCACCGGTGCATTGAGCATGCAGCATTGTTCTCTGTTTTACTTACAATGACATCTATAAAACACACCATATAAATACATAGGAAAAGTCGAGGATGCGATGAGACCTTTTTGACCCATCCAAGCTCACGGGAGTGACACACGCAGGTTGGTGTTACCATTTTAATTTCTGTGAACATGAGGCAGCTGTTTTGGGGGTGGTCAGAAACCAACTGTTGTGTCTCCTTGTGTTCTTATACTATAAATAATATAGACACTTTTAGCTCATTTTAGTTACTGCTTTTACTAGCTGTATTCTTGCCTTGTTTCTGTGCTGCCGCATGGTGCGGAGTGATACAAGATGTCCCACGCTGCACTGTGCACTGCCCATGCACAGTGTGCCACATAGCAATATAACTACACCATACCAAAGTAGTTCCATACCAAAGTAGTTCCATTTAACGATGTGATACTATAACAATGTAACATCCCTCTTTCTCAAAAAAACTAAAACATGAAATTTAACAATTTAAATTAACATATTATATCTAAACTATTATCAACTACAAAGAATCGTGAGTTTTTTATTCGTGATATCGCTCAGGTGGTTGGATGTTGTCCCTCCATCTTGTGGATTTGGTGGTGACCATTCCTCTCTGCAGTGTTTCGGTGTGTTCCGCTCTCGTTGTTGTTGTTGCTGTCGCCTTTGGAGTTGGGGTGTGCATGCTCGTGGTTGTTTGATTTGTAGCGCTTGTTTCTGGTGTTGTACTGCTTGTGGTAGCTGGTGTTGTCAATGTTGCTGATGTTGTCTGCTACTTATCCAGTTCAGGTGAAGGTCTGATGTGGAGTCTGTTCCATCTGTATTGGTTACCAGGTTCAGTCTCTACGCAGTAGGATCTTGGAGTATCAGCTTTTCCAATGACCTTGGCTGGATTCCAGGTTTTCAACACCGGGTCTTGCACATGCACTGATTGTCCATTCAGCAATTCTGGTAGCGTCTTTGCATGTTTATCGTAATGTTTGCTTCCTACGATTTGTGCTTCTGCCAGCTTTTGTCTGAAGTTCTCCTGGTCCTGGGGAGGGTGTATTTTTGCTGGTAGTGTAGTCTTAAACTTCCTCCCATTCAGCAATTCCGCAGGTGATTTCATGTCTGCTTTCAGTGGTGTTGATCTGAGTGATAGGAGGGCAAGGTCTTGGTCTTCCCCCATCTCACTACTTTTGATGAGAGTTCTCTTGACAGTCTGGATCTGTCTTTCAGTGAACCCGTGTCCCCTTGGGAAATGTGGGGATGAGGTTACTATTTTGAACCCATGCTTTTCTGCCAGAGCTCTGAATTCACTCGATGTGAACTGGGTTCGATTGTCACAGATGACCTTTTCCGGGATTCCTTGTTCAGCAAACAAGCTCTTTGCAATCCTGGTGGTAGTTGTGGCTCTCAAGTCTTTCATCCTTCTCACAAAAGGAAACTTGGAATAGTAATCTGCCACTATGAGATACCATTCTTGATTGCACATGAAGAGATCTGCCCCAACAGTGTGCCATGGTCTTGACGGTATTTCACTAGGTATCATCTCCTCTTTCTGTTGTGCATTTCTGTATTTCTGGCATATACCACATGCAGAGACCATCTGTTCAATATTTTTGTACATGCCTATCCAGTATACAGCTGATCTGGCTCTCAGCTTGCATTTCTCCATTCCCATGTGGCCTTCATGTATGAGATGGAGAAGTTGTGTCTGCATCGTCTTTGGCACGATCCTCGATCCAGCAAGGAGAATACCGTCTTCTACTGCAATATCATCTTTAATCGTCCAGTATTGACGAATTGTCGCCTGTACCTGCTGGATTCTCTCCGGCCACCCCTGTATTACTTGTGTGAGTAGTTGCAACTCCTCATCTTTGCTAGTCTCATCTCTGATTTGACTGAGCTTTGTAGGGGTAACATTCACTAGGTGGTGGATTTTTACTGTTAGGCCCTCCACCTCGTGTTTCTCATATGGTGACAATCGAGACAACGCATCTGCTAGCACCATTTCCTTTCCTGGCTTATATTTAAGCGTGAAGTCATAGCTTTGGATCCTTAGAAGTAGTCTTTGCAGTCTTGCAGGCGCTTTGCACAGATTCTTCTTATAGATCTGTTCTAGTGGACGATGGTCACTCGCTATTGTAAATCGCCTGCCATATAGGTATGTATGGAATTTCTCGCATCCGTACACTACTGCTAATAATTCTCTTTCTATGTTGGCGTATCTCGTCTCGGCTGACGTCAAGGCCTTTGATGTGAAAGCTATCGGCTTTCTTTCCTGCACCAGAGCTGCCCCTAGTCCTCTGGTAGAAGCGTCTACTTGCAGAGTGACTGGTTTTCTTCTGTCATAATATGACAGACTTGTTTCTTTGCACAACAGTTCTTTAAGTTGTTTGAAATTCCTTTCATGTGATTCAGACCACTGGTATTCGGCGTCTTCTTTCAATAGCTCTCTGAGATTTGTTGTATGTTCCGACATGTGTGGGATGAAAGAACTCATGTATTGGACCAAGCCGAGGTAACTCCTCAGCTCTTTCTTGTCTTTGGGTGGTTTCATTTCAGCAATCGCCGCAATCTTCTCTGGATTGGGCTTGACTCCCTCTGGTGTATAAATCATACCGAAGAATTGGCATTCCTTGACTTTAACTATGCACTTATCTGCATTTAACTTGATGCCAGCCTTCCTGGTACTCTCCATGGCCTCATGTAGGTGCATGTCATGGTCTCTTTCATCTGCTCCATAGATCTGAATATCATCAGCTATTCCTATAGCTCCTTCACAGCCTCTGTATGTCTCTACTTTCTGTTGAAAGATATCTTGACTGACCTTTAGCCCGAATGGTAGCCGCAGGAATTTGTAACACCCAAATGGTGTGTTGAATGTTGTCAGTGTTGTTGATTCCTCATCCAACTTCACGTTCCAATATCCATTTCTGGCATCTAGTTTTGAGAAAACCTTGGCTCCTGCCAGTGATGGCGTAATCTCCTCTAGCATTGGGGTGGGATAGTGGTCCCTCTTTATCACCTGGTTTAGATCTTTGGGGTCCAAACATATTCTGAGACGCCCGTTTGGCTTTTCTCGTACCACAATTGAGTTTACCCATCTGTGGGTTCAGTGACCTTTACGATCACTCCCTTTTCTTTCCATCTCCTTTAGCTCTCTTTCAAGCTTTGTCTTCAGCTCGATGGGTACTTTTCGTGGAGCATGGATAATGGGCTTTACCTCTGGATCGATGGTGATGTGGTATTGGAAATCTCCGAAACATCCCACTGTATCATCGAAACATTCCGGATACATGTCAATCAAGTCTTTTTTACTCTTGATTTGTGGGCGGTTCTCCAGTGGGGTGTTGCTGTCTATCTTCAGTGGCATTTCCGTCAGCTCGTGATGCACTGAGATCAATCTCAACTTCTCGCAGCTGTTTAATCGCAGGATCGCTGGCCCCTCAGTGTCAGTGACATAGAACATGCAGTTGATGTTCTTTCTTTTATGTGTCCCTTTGATAAAGGTTATTCCGAGTTGTTTAATCTCACTCCCCCCGTATGCTGTCAGTGTGACATTACTTGCCTTTAAACAACCATTTTTTGGGTAGCCATCTTCTCTCAGGTTTTCGGGAAAGATCTGCTGGTACAGTCTCAATGGGAGAATGTTGCTCTGAGCCCGTGTCCAGCTTCAACTTTAAGTTGATGGTTTTGGGCCGACCTTTGATCTTTTTTTTGATTTGGATGATGGTGTGCAATTCTTTCCTCGGAGTATTTTCCACTCTGGACATCTCGTGAAGCTGTATCTTTATGGTTTCGATGTTTAGTGCATTGTCGTGATCATCATCATCATCCTGCTCATCCATGGCATGGATATTGTGTTTCTTTCTCTGGTTCTGCTGTCCGCCTTTGTTTTTGATGTATGTTCCTTCTTTCTTCATTCTACGCCTCTTTTCCCAGTGGTTTAGTTTGCCACATGCATTGCAGCTTGTTCCATATGCTGGACATTTCCTCTTGTCTGTGTAATCGTGTGGTCTTCCACAATTTCTGCACGTTTCCCCCGTTGTCGTGTGCATGTCTTTGTGTGTTGTACTTTTCTCTCACTGCATCCACTCTGTTGTCTGTCTCAGAAGCAGTCCGCATGTCAGCCGTTTGAGAAATCAGCGTTTTCATTTGCTGCTTCATGGCTTCATGAGCTCTCGCAGTATCTACAACCTCTGTTATTCCGAGCTTTTCTTTTCCTATCAGGGCTTTCTGTACCTCTACATGCACTGACCCCCATATTAGCTGGTGTACAAGCCTTTCCTCCATTTCCTTAAATTTACACTTGCTGGCTTCATTTCTCAGCCTTGTCAGGAAATTGTCAGCTGTTTCACCGGGTTCCTGTCTTAGACTCTGGAATTTGTATCTGTGTATACGGTGATTGGATTTAGGCTCTAGATGGTTGCTGAATGTATCAAAAATTGTCGCAGCGTTTTCCTTTTCCTCTTCAGTCAAACTCCAGCTATTATACAAATCTAGGCCTTTTTCTCCTGTCCACAACAGAATGTAACTAACCTTTTCCTCGTTGGTAGCGCCCTTCAGGAAGCTTTTGAATGTAAGCTCACATTTCTGTTTGAACTTGTGGAATGCTTCTACTATATCGTCGGCTTCCCAGTTCATGAGGGGTTGCATTTGCACAGTCGTCATTTTAGTTTTCCGTACGATTCACTCTCAAATCACCGCAGACATCGGCACTCACAATCAGCTCGTAAAATCACTTTTCGTTTTATTCGTAGTTCGTATAGCACAATTTTTTACTCACTTATACCGCTGCCACCATGTTGTGTCTCCTTGTGTTCTTATACTATAAATAATAGACACTTTTAGCTCATTTTAGTTACTGCTTTTACTAGCTGTATTCTTGCCTTGTTTCTATGTTGCCGCATGGTGCGGAGTGATACAAGATGTCCGACGCTGCACTGTGCACTGCCCGTGCACAGTGTGCCACATAGCAATATAACTACACCATACCAAAGTAGTTCCATTTAACGATGTGATACTATAACAATGTAACACCAACATTTACCGAAAGCCCATTAATTCAACAATTTTGCCACTTTCCTTAATCGGACTTGTTTTTTCCACAAAGTAAATGGCCTGAATATTAACCGGGACGGGTTATGTAGGCCGGGGGTGGGGGGCAGAGTTTCAAACGGGAAACCCGAATTCTCCACACGCTGTGGTGTTTTAATGCCACAGTGTGCATCTTTTGTCCTTGGCAGGTCCCCCACCTGGAAATTAGCCTGATTGACAGGCTTGGCTACCAGTTGGGCGGGGAGGACTCCGGAGGAGGAAGGCCCGATCCTCGACCCCAGCGGGGTCCGATCCTGCAAAACAGGTTAAATCAGAGGCTGACAACCGTATTAAATTATTTAAATTGCAAACCCACCTGCTGGGAGCTGGTTGGCTGCCCGCGCCTTCTCCTGTCTCCGTTAAACCCGGAAGTGGGCGGGTTGGGATCGGGTTTGAGATTTTTAAAATTTTAACCTCTGACCTGACCCCATTCCACCTGTTTTTTGGTGTTAAAATGTGTTTTTGTGAATATGGGCCTGTTGGAATTTTGCACTTTGAAGAATCAAGTAACAGAAAGAAAGCTGACTGAGCATCAAAATAACATGGTCACATCTGTGTTTAACTACCAGTCTTACATAAATCAGAGAACATAGGAAACGCTGGAAATTCAATAAATATTTGTACTTAAGTAGATTTGGTACAAAAGAAATTACATAAATAGGCTTCTGGTAAGTAACATCAGACTTTATCCAGCAACATTACAATTAGAAGGTGTGTCACTGGGTCCTTGTCACAGAATAAAACTAAATGTACATTCACAATGATCTCCGCGTCTATAACTACACCTGTGACCCACAGTTCAACTAAGGAACACAAAATAATGGGAAACGGGAGATCTAATCTATGTTTCCTCTACCATTAGCATGTAGCAAAACACTACCAAATGCTCCAATTAAACTCAATCAATTAGTCAAATGAGCAAATTCTTCCCATAATATCAGGGAAGGCTTTCTTACATACACTGTTTACTGATTTGTAAATGATTGCCCTAGAGGAAACATAGGATAAATGTATTATGTACACAGCAACAAAGCTGGCAAATCAATCATTGGAAGGAATGTAACCGCAAGAATGTTTGTGGGGAAGGAGGATTGGGAAAGTCATTCTGTTTTTAATACAACAGCCGCAACACATTGGGAATGTATCGCTTATTTCACGCATCCCAATGATTGAGGATGAAATCCCCCTAGCAGTGCAGCGTAAAACAAAAGTGAAAAAGTATTCAATGGAAGTGCTATTAAAATGAGAACTTCAAATTCTCTTGCAAAAGTAAGCAACAAAAAAGCTTTGGTAATAAGAAAATAAAAGTCCCCAAAAATAGTATTTTCTGGACAACATAATGTACAGTTAAACAGGTATATTGCACGTTTCAACACAACTTTCTAATAAATAGATACAGAGCTTATTTTACAAAGATCTTATCTTAAATTATACATAAATTTAGAGAACTAAGTTGCTTAGATTTCAGACCCACTTTGCTGCTCTTACATTCTGTATAAAGGCATGGTGATAATTGTTTCTTAAATTTTAAATTACAATACAGTAAATGGCCTGGCATTTTATTGCAAGAGTCAGCCTTTTTAACCAGTCACATAATCAATAACCTAAACTTGATCACATCAAGATGTATCATGTGACTAGTAACCTACATATATCTATCTCACAATAACTGTTAAACAGCATGAGAATTATATCGATTTGTGTAAGTAAGCAGTATTTTTTAAATGTTTTAGAAATGTATACATTATACAAAAGAACAGGGCGTGAGTAATATGGAGTCAGGAGACACTGTACAGCCATCTGGTTTATGATGTTTCCTGAACCACTTGATCATGCACACAGATTAATTTTCCATCATTATATATTCCGGGGTGCAATGGGGAGAGGTGAATTATGAGTGTTGCGCTAATGTAGTATGATGCCACTGGTGATATAATTCATCGTACCATGAGATAGTTGGACGTGGCTTAGAAGCCATGTTTTCACATATAGTAAACTCCTAATCTGAGGCAAGGTGGTGAGTGAAGATAAGGAACTTCCTCACAGAGAACGAGGGCCAATCACCCTGGGTCACTCTCATACCAGAGTTAAGATCAGAAGTTGTCTCGGACCAGATCTCCAATGCACGTTCCTAGCTGGGAAATGATAAGTATCTTGGGGAGACTTAAAGCAGGGACAAGAATATAAAGTAACTACTTTTTAGTAATGTGCTGATAACCATCCTGCAGCTGAAAAATTGAAGAATAAATGGTCTCTATCTTTATTTCAGAACTTCTCTATTACACTTCTCTGACTGGATCAAAGGGAAGAGGATTTATCTGAAATTTCTGCTTGATGCCTGAGCATGTTGGTGCTCTGATGTTAATGTTACTACATTACTAAGTGTTAGGACAAGTTGTACAGCAGAGAGACACAATCGGAGGCTGGCTCAACCAAGGGCTCTGATCAGACCCCTCTTAGCTGCTTAATGGCAATGTCAGAAGGTCGCAACAAGCCACCCATCTGTCCTCTTGGTTGGGGAACGGTTGGTTGGTGAATGGTTGAGTAAAGTTTGGGGAATTGTTGGCACTGGGAACTAAATGTACTGAGAAGGGCAAGTGGCTGGGAGGAAAAATAGCTTCAAATAAATAAATAAAATGTGGCCGTTTCAATACTGCAGTCCATGTTCGAAACTAAACAACTGGCTGTAACAGGTTAGCTGGCAGTCTACTCATAATCGGACACAAAATGTTAAAAACAAAGTAGAAAACAGGGTAAGGGGAGAGGGAAATTACAATTTAGTAAGAGCTAGCTTTAATATAATAAACATTGGCAGGGATATTTTGTAATGGGAGTGGGAGCCCTCGAGTAACTGCAGTTGAACAGGACTTCAAAATGGACTTGCAATGAACCATGAGGAATAAGAGGATAGGATGAAGTTTACTGTGTGACTGTTTCTAACCCTCCTCAGAGCGGAACATGGAACATATTTCTCCAAGAAAGCGTGCGGATAGATATTGCTGCCTCTCGCATCATCTGTTCATCCCGTTTACTTTTCTAGACTTTGTAATTGAATATTTAATCTTCGCTGATCTTTCGGTATTATCTTTTTGAGCTTAAATTGTTCCTGAATTTGGGGTTATCAATATCTACTGCCCTAATTTCAGTGGGAGATTGACAGAAACGCCTGTAGAATTCAGGGCCGCGTTTCACCAGAAAAATATCTGTGATTCAGATAAAATTCACATATAATTAAGATAGATCAGTATCCTCATCCAAGAATCTCAGTAAATAATGCTTACTTGACCAGTTGGTTTAGATCTATGATAGATGTTGAAAAAAGTAAATAATAGATCATTCTCCTCTCCTTTTCTCTCAATAACACTGCATCTCTTTTCAAATACAAGGGGTACATACCAATACCATTTGTCACGTTTAAGTCTATTTGCTTCCGTTTCCCCTTCAAGTTCACAGCAATGTGCCCTGCTGGTAGTCTGTAATAAAGTTGGTTTCTTTGCAATATTCCATAAAAGGTCTGAATAGAAATTCCCACGAAACAGACAAAGCAGAATATATTTACACAGTTTCCTTGGGCTTTGATAGGTGAAGGTAGTCAAAGTCATTCTAGAACAAGCCCATCACAAGAACTGTCATCCAGCATCATGTTGGTGCAGAAACAGCACTCGTCAAAATGGCTGAAGCCTCCATCCGAAGCACAAAGTAATAAAGGAATGTACAGTGTGTCTAAACGTATTGTAATAGCCCTACTACACCCAGAATGGCCACTGACAGATTCTTTCCTATTCAAATGCAGATTTTCTCTTCAAGCAGCCATGGAAATACTTGTCTCTCTTTTAATAAAAAAAAATACAGGGAGCACTGTTGAAATTTTTAAACAATGTAACCATTTCAAGTTAGTTTCCCACCCCTCCACCCCCCCCCCCAATCATTTCATTGTGAGAGGATAAATTATAGAATTGCCGTCATCTTCAGATACCCCTGCAGGATTCACAGCAGCGTAGTTTGTACTGGGACAGGAGGCAGAGTTTTAGTCGCTTAACCATTTCACAGTATCTGGTTGTGTCTCTGCATTCGGCTGTGGGCAAGTGAAAGCATAAATTATACACAATAGCAAACTCCATCTTACTACAAATGCCAATAAATTAGAATTCATTATAGCCACACAATGGTATTGATCATTCACACAGAAAGTTTCCAGTCAATGTGACGCTGTTATCAACAAAGTTGATCAAATCCTAGGATGGTAGTCATTATTTTAACTTTGTGTAGATCACTGGTGAAGTCACATGGGAATATGAAGATGAATTCCTCAATCTTACTCCCCAATAGGGATCTGCACTCAAAGGGAGTGAGGGTTGGAGACAAGGCTGCAATACTCTACTGCCAATTCTCCAACTTGTGCTGTCTTCGAACCTTCTCACTGGGTGCCTGGGAGCTACAAATTGACCCTATTGCCTGCAGTTCCGGGTGCGCTACTTTTATACAGGATTTTGATGCACTGGAGAAAGTTTACAGAAAAACAAGATAGACGATTCCGGGACTTAGGGTTCTAGGTGATCAGGAAAGACTAAGAACCTTTCACTGGAGGAAATAGGATTTAAGGAGACATAATCTAGGTCTTCAAAATGCCAAGAGTAGGTAGGCTATTTGGATTGTTAATTTTAAACATCTAGTTCTGCACCAAAAAGCTTTATATGGACCATTCCCTCAGGAGATTCAGTAAGTGAGGTACGGTTCATGTTAGGGTAGAATGTACATGTTCTTTGGGGGCACCAGCCTAGATTCCCCTTCGTCATTTTGTGCTTTCTTATGTTTTCAGTGATTCGCGTCACACAATATAAAGAAAGACTAATGTCATGTCATGCCTTTCACCAGTCTTTGTTATTTTATCAACTGTCACTTTTAGAAACTTTGGAGACAGTGAAAGCACTGCTTTTCTATCAGACACGTGATATGGTCACCAATTGCCGGTCCCCCTCATGATTTTAAAACTTCTTCCCTCTGTAGCAGTTGATACTCTATTACTGAGTCCCAGTGACTTGTCTTCATTGTTTAGGTTGTACTGAGTCCTAAAAGTTCTCCTATGGTCTCCCAAAGTATATCGCATTGACACCCCTGCTGTAGTTATTCAAAAGACTGTTCCTTTAAACAATTTAGTGCTGTGCTCACCAATGCATTTTTGCTAACTTTCCAGTCATTTTGAACCAGCTTTAAATGAGAAAATAAATGCGATGTGAGAACAAACTTAATACTGACTAAATTTTCACATTAATTACTGTGAAAAGAGAAGTGTTAATGCCAGGACTGTGTGTTAAAGTGTGTTACAAATAATTAACTCTGAAACAAATTTAGAAGCATAGGCAAAAGATGCTAATATTTTGTTAATGTTAATGCATCAAATTAAAAGGGTGCAGGAGAAGGACAGGGAAATGGGACTTTTACACAACTTTTTATTTGGCAAGGTCATTACCATATTTTTATCCCATCTACTTCTCCACACACCATTCCTAGGTGTGGAGGCAGCTGGGTGAATTACCACATATAACTGCCCTGTGACTTACAGTTACTCGCCCTCCAAGTTTCTCTTCCTGTGGAGAAGCTTCTAACCTCAGTCGTGCTTGACTAATCTACTGGAATTTTTTGAGGATGTAACTAGTAAAATAGATAAGGGAGAACCAGTGGATGTGGTGTATTTGGACTTTCAGAAGGCTTTTGATAAGGTCCCGCATAAGAGATTAGCGTGTAAAGTTAAGGCACATGGGATTGGGGGCAAGGTATTGACTTGGATAGAGAACTGGTTGGCAGACAGAAAGCAAAGAGTTGGAATAAACGGGTCTTTTTCCGAATGGCAGGCAGTGACTAGTGGGGTGCCGCAGGGATTGGTCCTTGGACCCCAGCTATTCACAATATATATTAATGATCTAGACAAGGGAACTAGATGTAATATCTCCAAATTTGCAGACAACACAAAGCTGGGTGGGCGTGTGTGCTGTGAGGAGGGTGCCGAGAAACTACAGGATGATTTGGACAGGTTGGGTGATTGGGCAGAAGCATGGCAGATGCAATATAATGTGGATAAATGTGAGGTTATCCACTTTGGTGTCAAAAACAGGAAGGCAGATTATTATCTGAATGGCAATAGATTGGGAGAAGGGGAAGTGCAACGAGACCTGGGTGTCCTTGTGCACCAGTCGCTGAAGGTAAGCATGCAGGTGCAGCAGGCGGTTAAGAAGGCAAATGGTATGTTGGCCTTCATAGCGAGAGGGTTTGAGTACAAGAACAAGGATGTCTTGCTGCAGTTGTACAGGGCCTTGGTGAGACCACATCTTGAGTATTGTGTGCAGTTTTGGTTGCCTTATCTGAGGAAAGATGTTCTTGCCATGGAAGGAGTTCAGCGAAGATTCACCAGGCTGATACCTGGGATGGCAGGAATGACGTATGAGGAGAGATTGGGACGATTGGGCTTGTACTCGCTGGAGTTTAGAAGAATGAGATGGGATCTCATTGAAAATTATAAAATTCTGACAGGACTGGACAGACTAGATACAGGAAGGATGTTCCCGATGGTCGGGGAGTCCAGAACCAGGGGTCACAGTCTAAGGATAAGGGGTAGGCCATTTAGGACAGAAATGAGGAGGAATTTCTTCACCCAGAGAGTGGTGAACCTGTGGAATTCTCTACCACAGAAGGCAGTAGAGGCCAATACATTAAATATATTCAAGAAGGAGTTGGATATATTTCTTAAGCCTAAAGGGATCAAGGGGTATGGGGAGAAAGCAGGGACAGGGTACTGAATTTGGATGATCAGCCATGATCGCATTGAATGGCAGAGCAGGCTCGAGGGGCCGAATCACCTACTCCTGCTGCTATCTTCTATGTTTCTATGTTAACCTCCACTCAAAGCCTCTCCTCAGCAGGGTGGCAAGACTACTGTTCGGAACTGGCTGGTCAGGCAAACCATTGCTGCGAACTCACATTCTACCATTTCACAACACTTTTAATCAACAGTTTTCAGGCTGATAATTTGCCAACAGCATAAGCAATGGATCAAATATTTTTTTTCTTAAATTTCAGTTTGTTGCTGAGCTGGGACTCACATTTTTCACACGGGATGATGTTACACCTCTGCCAGTTCACTGGCCTCTGCTTCCATAAGCAGAATTGTTCCCTCACTTGTTTGTTTGTGTGCAGATGCACACACTCCACCCGCCTGGACTGAAAGCCATAGTTCCCGCAGGAAGAGGTACATGGTGTCCAGGAACTACTGCGCCATTGGACAGTACAAACATCTGAGGTACAGTTCCGTGTGCTGAGTGGCCTAAGATCAACAAAATATGTTCATGAGAACATTATAAAATAAACAATGTATTTTCATGTGTGTTCTGGGCACTGCCATTTTTGCATTCTAGGTCCAGCATCCTCTGTCTCTGAGTGCAGTTGCCAATTAGAACTAAATTAGGCACAGTTTTGTGTCGTGGGGTTCTAGGAACTTGATTGAAACTGCTCAAACTTATTTCACATAGGACCTCTCCAGCAAGCAGGTAGAAATGTTCCTCCTGGTAGTCTGGGCTGAACTTGAACTCAGCCTTTCAGTGCTGAAAAACCAGTGTCCAACCTACTGCCTAAGCTTCAATCCAAAAAGTAAATGGCACACTTCCAATTCCATTGAAATTAAAATTGATGAAGCTCTGATAAGAGATCTCACCTGAAATGTTAACCCTCTCTTTCAGTTACCAACGGATCCACAATGCATTTTCAGGATTTTCTGTTTTAATTTCAGATTTGCAGAATTGCGCCGTTTGTTTAAACAATTCCATTACTTTGCGTGAACTCTTACATTTGTGGTTTTGGGGTGTAGCCTATAATGTACCAGAGCATGAAACAGAAATGGCCACAATGTGAGCCAGTAACAGTTCCTGGGCTAAAGGGTCAACATCCCAGCTGCAGGGCATATTTTAAACAGAACTATAGGGGGGAATTTTAATCCCAAATAATAGGTGGGTTGAGGTCGGGTAGGAGGTTAAAGAGTTAAAAAACTGAATTCTGACCCCCAACCCGCCCACTTCTGGTTTTAACAGAGGTGGGATGGGGGGCGGACAGCCAACCCGCTTGCAGGAGGTGGGTCGCCCATTTAAATATTATAATGAGGCTGGCGTGCCTCATGGCGATCCACCATTCTAAATTTAACTCTGGCTGGCTGGGTTTCCCAGGCCTTGGGGAACCCAACAGCTAAAGGGAGGTGAGGACTGCTGGATTCAGGAGAAAAGTGCCTTTCCACTTACCTTTGCTGGATCCAGTGTCCCTGCCTCTCCCAACCCCCCCGAAAAAGGCATCCGATTCCCCACTGCACCCCCTCCCCGAGGCCTGCGATACACACCCCCTCCCCCAGCCCGAGGCTTCTGATGCCCCTGGTCCTCACCAGGAGGCCTCCAATCCCTACCCCACGAGGCCTCCATTCACCCCGACCTCCCTTCCCTGAGATCCCCGATGAGGCTTGCGATCACTACCCCCCCCCCACAACAAGGCCTCCATTCACCCTCTGACCTCCCCTCCCCGAGATCTCCGATCCCCGAGGAGACTTCCGATCACACCCCCATGAAGCCTCTGAATCCCCCACCCCAACGAGGCCTCCATTCACCAACTGAGGCCTCCGATCACTACCCCGCCGGCCACGCACCTCCGATCACCCCTCTAGCTTCCGAGCTACCCCCTCCAGCCCTTCCCCCTCCGGCTCCGAAACTCCTCCGACCTGGACCACCACCGATCCTCCATTGGCCCCAATTCACACCCCCCCCCCCGATGCTCCTCCGGCCTCGATCATCCTCCGGTCCTGATTCTTCCCCACCCCCCCCCCCCCCCCCCACCCCCCCCGCCCAACCCCGATCCTCCTCCGGCCCCAGTTCACAGCCCCTGATGCTCCTCCGGCCTCTATCGTACCGAACCCACTCCCAACCCGCCTCCGTGCCATCTTCCCGGGAGGCGGGTCCCCGACTCGCGTAGAGACCTGTCTCCTTGAGGCGGGAAGGGGATTCCAGCCATTTAACTGCCCGTTAACAGATAGTTAACAGGCAGTTAAGAAGCTTATCCACATTTTACCAACACAAGTGCAGGCTTCCTGACGTCGGGAAACCCCACCAGGGTCAGCGAGGCGAGCAGTGGATCTGTGGGGGTGAAAGGGGTCGAAAAGTGCGCTGTGGAGGTGATTGATGGGTGCAAGTGTGGAGAGGTAAGTATGGGAGGTGAGTGAAAAGTGTTAGAAAAGTTTCATTACTTTTGTTTTTTCCTGCAGGCTTCAACTGTTGGGGATCCGGAGGCTCCACATCTCAACGGCAGAGATGCCAGAATGGCTGCTGCATTCTCCGATGTAACAGCCATCTGATTTCTGCTCAGGAAAGAGGTCTGGTGAGTCTTGAGTACAAGGACTCACAAAAGAACAGAGATTGTCAGTGTTTGACAGCTTCTCAAAGCTGTCAAATGATGACAATTCATCTGTCAAAAATTTTTGGACTGAAACCCGACAACCAGCAGTCCCGCCTCCAATGCGCGCCTTCATTGATAAAATCCAGCCCCAAGAATTACTTTGGAAGTGCAATCGATGACTGATCATAAACAATAAAGGGAAAAAAAGAATTACACAGCTAATAAAAAAGAAAGACAGACATTTCTATAACTCCTATCACGACCTCAATACGTCCCAAAGTGTTTTACAGCCAATGAAGTACTTTTTGAAGTGTTAGTCACTGTTGTAATATAGGAAACGCAGCAGCCAATTTGTGCACAGGTCCCACAAACAACAATGTGATAATGACCAGATAATCTGTTTTAATGAGGGTTGAGGGATAAATATTGGCCCAGGACGCCGGGGAGAACACCCCTGCTCTTCTTCGAATAATGCCGTGGGATCTTTTATGTCCACCTAAGAGGGCAGACAGGGCCTCGGTTTAACTTCTCATCCAACAGATGGCACCTCTGAGTGCAGTTTTTCCTCAGTACATCCCCTCCGACAGTGCAGTGCTCCCTTAGTACTGCACTGGAGTGTCATCCTGGATTTGGTGCTCAAGTCTCTGGAGTGGGATTTGAACCCACAACCTTCTGACTCGGAGGTGAGAGTGCTACCACTGAGCCATGGCTGACACCAGTTGTACTGGCAAAGGCCTGGAGATGGTCCCTTGTCACATTCTCAATGGAAAATGGAGTGAGAGGGAAGGTACCCAAAGAAAGAGAGAAAATACCAAAACATGTGTGGGAGTGGGAAAAGCATTTTTCTTTAAAATACAGTGAAAAATCTTGTGCGCAAATAAACAGGGTAATGTCAAATCATATTTGTTCCAATTATGTGACATTGATTGTGAATTATTTGATGTTTGAGTGATAAAAAATCATTTGATGCATAGGTGCTTCCTGCTTAGAGTATGTTGAAACATTTATCAACAGTATTTAGAGTCTTGGCTGATTAGGAAAAAGCCACATTATATTTTAGAAATCCGTCACATTACATTACAATGTACCGCATTATCTGTCTGTTTTATAATGTTACTAGCTGGGGTGCCCGGCGTTGCCGAGGCTTTTTTGTAAAACTGTTTATGAGACTGTTGGGATTGAAGAACTCTTCCTAAGCACCCAGGAGGTGGTTGTTTAACTTCATCTTTTGTTAATGGGGATCGCCAGTAGCCATATACTCCAGGTTTTACAGTTTTGGGTATGTCTCGCCTGGTCACTCTCCTCTCCCTCCCTCCCCCTCCCCTCCCCCTCTCTCCCCCCTTTCCTCTCTCTCCCTCCCTCCCCCTCTCTCTCTCTCTCCCTCCCCTTGTCTCCCCCTCTCTCTCTCTCCCTCCCTCCCCTGCCTAACAATCTATCTCTTGCAATTGTGCGTTCAGTGTCCTTGCCCGCTCCATTATGCGATAAGATAAGATACGATAGATAGATAGATAGAAGAGGGGGAAGGAGAGAGAGAGAGAGGGGGGGGAAGGAGAGAGAGAGAGAGAGAGAGAGGGGGGGGAAGGACAGAGAGAGAGGGGGAAGCAGAGAGAGAGAGAGAGAGAGGGGGGAAGGAGAGAGAGAGAGAGAGGGGGGGAAGGAGAGAGAGGGGGGAAGGGGAGAGAGAGGGGGGGAAAGAGAGAGGGGGGAAGGGGGGAGAGAGGGGGGGAAGGAGAGAGAGAGAGGGGGAAGCAGAGAGAGAGAGGGGGGGAAGGAGAGAGAGCGAGAGAGGGGGAAGGAGCAAGAGAGAGGGGGGAGGAGAGAGAGGGGGGAAGGAGAGAGAGAGAGAGAGAGAGAGGGGGGGAAGGAGAGAGAGAGAGGGAGAGAGAGAGAGAGAGAGAGAGAGAGAGGGGGAAGGAGAGAGAGAGAGAAAGCGAGAGAGGGGGGAAGAGGAGAGAGAGAGAGAGGGGGGGAAGGAGAGAGAGAGAGACAGCGCACCCTAGATAGGGCCGAGGGAAGCCACGTCTGCTGAGAGCAAGGATGGGTTCCGGACTGAGTCTTATAAAGGCCCCAGACCTCAGAGGGAGGCAAGGTCTTCAATCCCAGATGGGATCAGTTATCTCACAGTGCCAAAAATTCCATCTCCTGTGGGAAACTTTTCTAAATGATCTCTTCAGACTGTTAAGTGCCATTCTGATAATTTGCCACCTGGGGAAGGGCTTGGAAAATTGAGCCCGGCTGCGGTGGCCGTGCGCGGCCTAGCGCTTCAGGCCCGGCCGGGCTCTTGGGCCGCGACTTACCTCAGCTGAGCTCCCGCTTCGAGAGAGAGAGAGAGAGGGGGGGAAGGACTTAGAGGCAGGCCACGGTGACCGTGCGTGGCCTAGCGCTTCAGGCCCGGCCGGGCTCTTGGGCCGCGACTCACCTCAGCTGAGCTCCCGCTTCGGGAGAGAGAGAGGGGGGGGAAGGAGAGAGAGAGAGAGAGAGAGAGAGGGGGGAAGGAGAGAGAGAGAGAGAAATTCCTGAATCAATACTAATCAATCAACAATTTCCTCACCTCCATTACCTTTTTTTAGCTTCAGGCCCGGCCGGTCTTTAATGGCCGCCACTCACCTCAGCTCAGCTCCTGCTCCCGCACTAACGGCAGTTTGAAGGATTAGGCCCCGCCCACAAATGGCATAAAATGCCCCCCCGTGCCCCTGTAGGATTGGTCAACCATCACGTCACTCAACGCTAATGAGCGGTAGGATTGGTCAACCGCTAATGAGCGGATTTTGTCCATTTTTTGAATGTTTTTTGTATACTGTCCGAACAATTTTTGTCTGACCAAAAAGTAAATATGCCTATGACACTCCCCTAATCATAAGCTTTCTTTTGATATAACATATTTGTAGGTACGCTCTATAGCTTTTGAGTGATGCCCGGACATACACACAGACAGACACACGCAGACAGACGGACAGACGGATCCTTTTATATATATATATATAGATAGATTACTGAATAAGATAACAATTTCAGCACTAGAATACTGTCACAAAGTCTCATTATAAGTAGAAAGATAAGGTACCTTGTGCTACTGCTGCATTGCTGAGAAGGTAACTTGGTCCCATTCTGTGCCCGGCAGAGGGCGCGACGATGTTGAGTTCCCAGCCTCAGCCCCACACACTGGCCATTGCACTACAGAAAGGAACATTTTGTGCCACATTTTAATTCAATTTTATTCCTATCACTCAAATCTTTATTGGATATAACAAGAATAGCCAACACGATTCTCAGCAAGTCCACCCCTTCCATATTGATGAATTGTTAGTTAAGCATCTACTATTTAATCTCCTGTAGTCCTGTTGTGTGGATAGAGGAATTTATAATGGAAAAAGTTGACAGGAAGTGTTTGCAAGTTTTTTAATATATTATTAATTGATATCCAATTAATTGCACATGGGGAGTTAAGACCAAGTGCAATTTTTGGGTGAAGCAGGGTTAACGGGAGGGGGATAACTTGACAATGGCATGCAGGCGTAACTCCCTTCCCATTATGAACTCATACATTCTGTCCTTATTTTTATATCTCAATTATAAATTACAAAGTCTGCATTTATAACGGAAACTGCCTGTGTAAACGGGTCATGCTGTAATTACACCCTTCCACCAGTGGTGGTGCTGCAGTGGTTCCACTGACAGGAGGTATAATTACAGTGTCACATGTTTACATAGACAAATTCCAATATAAATATGGACATCAAATAATAATGAAAAAAGTTGACAGGAAACTGCTGGACTACTTTCTTGTTCTTTTTCATCTCGTTACTTTAAACGTCAGATTACACACACACTCAGTTGTAGCAATGCAGGATCAATCTTTATTGAAACCTCATACTATCCACAATCAGTATGAGAGCTCAGGTCTTTTCATACTACACCATTCCAGTATGAGAGCGAGCTGCTGTTGAGACATCACACTTCACGATTCTAGTGTGAGCTGCTAAACACTCGTTCACTCACATTTCTTATACCAAATTTCACCTTTGATCACAAGGGGACGATTTTCTGATGTCAGAGGAGATGGGTTTGGAGGTGGGAAAGGCTGGAAAATCAGATTCAAAGAGGTCGGGTTCAGAACCCGCCTCCAACCCATCTCTGCGGGATTTTGCCGCTGCTGCTTTTGGAGGCCGGGAAACACTCCCGCCTCCAGCTGGCCATTGCGCTATTAAAGATCCTTAAATGCTCGTTAAGGGCCTCTCTAAGCCCTCGTGATTTTTGCAGCTTTTCGCCGTGATCCACGCTACTCCTGAACCACACCAGGTAAACCTGGCGGATTGACTCGTGGGTGGCCTCCTCACTGCTGCAGGTCTAACAAGACATCATTTATTGCAGCAAGGATTGCTTGCAGGTGCCAGACCTTGGCTTTAAAAGGTCTCTGAGCACTTTTAGAAGGCCTTCCGAAGTCAGAGGTCCTGCAGCTTGACTCCATCAACTGTGGGACCTCCTTGGAAGACCCTCTCCCCGCTTGCAATGAGTGCTTCCCCAAAGGAGGCATCTACAAGCAGCATGGGAACCATTCGTTTTCTTTCTGCATGGACCTCAGATGAGGAGGAGGAGGAGGTCAGAGCGCCGGTGTATCGACCAGAGGCAGCGCGCGAACACATGGCTGCCCGGGATGCAATTATCATGCCCAGATTTGTATAGGTTGCCCATGTCCTTTGCTCCATCCTAGGACATCATTGACAATGGACATGATTCTTTGGTGTCCTTTTACTCAGGCCACCAACCTGACAATGCAAGTGTGGCGGTGCCCACAATATGGAGCTGCCTTACGCGAAAGAACAGATGGCATAACGCCAACATTTGGCTTCAAATCATTTTAATGCTTTCCAACAGGGATGGCATTTCATCAACACACAGAAACAGTCTCCCAATCTGCACACAGACCTGGAGGTTATATCCCTTGCCAGCTGTACCCACACAGCCTTGGTTTCTTTGGCAGGCCTCTTCCTCCGAGATGAGTGGAAAGAGCACCTCCATGCTAGCTGTCACCCCCACCAGCATCATTTGCAGCGCCTCATCCGAGAGCCTCAGGTAGGCCCTTGCCTTGGAATTGGACATAGGTTTCTCAAAGGATGTTGGAGGTGGTGCAGGAGATGCAGAAATGCTGTGGAATGAGCCAAAGGAGCAAGAAGCCATAAAATCACTGGAAAAGTGCTGTCAACAGAGGCGCGTTTCAGTCCCAAAACACTAATTGAGCAAGGGCATCCCACACCTCTGAAATCAAGTGGCCAATCATGGGAAAATCCCACATTTTTGAAACCTATCAGTGGAGGCAGATTTCAAACCCACCCAAACTGAAACGCGCCTCTATATCACCTCCAGTGAGAAAATCGCCTCCTACATTCCATGCATACCACCAATAAATCATAGTACATCAAAGATACATACAATAGCAATAGAATAACATAAACCCAACAAATATGCGCTTAACTGTTCTAATTATTTTATTGCTGTAATAAACTCTTCCCATTCCCTAAACACAAGTGACCAAGCTGACACATTCCAGACCATTATATATGGCTAAATGACTCTTACACATTCTACTATTTTACTGTCCTGTAAAGATATCCTTGCTTTAAAATCCCCTTACACAATTTACAACCCATGCTAAGCAGAAAACAGTTTAAATTTTTAACTCATTGTGTGCTGGTCTCTCAGTCTGTGCAGAAAGAACATTTGATACACTCAGGTAATGTGAACCTCGTACCCACAAAAACGGGTGCAGTTGTAAGGTTTTTGATATACTTTGTATAATTAGTAGATTTGTTGATTATGGTTATGATAGCTCTCCCCGACCTCCCATGCCCCCCACCCCCAGCCCCTCCCCAGCCATGCACGATTCCATCTCCCAGTAAAATACCCCCAGCCAAGATCTGAAGTATTAAAGTGACTTCAAAGTTATAACTTTGGGGGGGGAGGGGAAGGGAGGGTGCGGGGGAGGAGAAGGGAGGGTGCGGGGGGGAGGGGAAGGGAGGGTGCGGGGGGGAGGGGAAGGGAGGGTGCGGGGGGGAGGGGAAGGGAGGTGCCGGGGGAGGGGAAGGGAGGGTGCGGGGGAGGAGAAGGGAGGGTGCGGTGGGGAGGGGAAGGGAGGGTGCGGTGGGGAGGGGAAGGGAGGGTGAGGGGGGAGGGGAAGGGAGGGTGCGGGGGGAGGGGAAGGGAGGGTGCGGGGGGGGGAGGTGAAGGGAGGGTGCGGGGGGGAGGGAGGGTGCGGGGGGGGGGAGGGAGGGTGCGGGGGGGAGGGGAAGGGAGGGTGCAGTGGGGAAGGGAGGGTGCAGGGGGCGGGGGTGGGAGGGGAAGGGAGAGTGCGGGGGGCGGGGGTGGGAGGGGGAGGGTGCGGGGGGAGAGGGGAAGGTGCAGGGGGAGAGGGGAAGGGAGGGTGCAGGGGGAGAGTGGAGGGTGCGGGGGGGTGGGGAGGGTGCAGAGTGGGGGAGGAGAGCATTCCTGCTTCTCCTGGCCCACAAGCAGTGCTGGAACAAGTACTAACTTTCTGGATCCGGCGGCTCCCGCCTCCCTTTTGCTGCTGGGTTTCCTGAGCCCTGGAAATTCCAGCCAGCAACTGTCAAATTTAAATCAGACTCCCAATCGTGTTTTCAGGCACAAATGAATAGATGTTGTGGCCCGTCAGTGCCTTTGTGAATAACACTGAAGCAGCTATTGATTAAGAGCTTGGGATCTTTCTGTGTTGAATGTGGGGCTAGTGAGTGAGAGTTTGGGATCTTGCTATGCTGAATGTGCGGCTGGTGAGTGACAGCTTCGGATCTTGCTGTGCTGAATGTGGGGCTGGTGAGTGAGAGTTTGGGATCTTGCTGTGCTGAATGTGCGGCTGGTGAGTGAGAGCTTGGGATCTTGCTGTGCTGAATGTGCGGCTGGTGAGTGAGAGCTTGGGATCTTGCTGTGCTGAATGTGCAGCCAGTGAGTGAGAGCTTGGCATCTTGCTGTGCTGAATGAGTGAGCTTCTCCCTGCGTGCGAATGTCTGGACTCTGAGTAATTCCAGGCTTGGCATCGAGTAACCAAGCTAAAGGAAAACTAATGTTCCTTGATATTTTGTAATGCACTGAATGAAGGTTACAGCTTTTATTGATCTCTGTTAATAAAAGAAACCTGTTCAAACTTGGACATAGGGTCCAAAGCGGAATTAATGCAGTGGTGTTGAATCAGAGCCGGTCATGGAATTTTTTTTACTGTGCAATTATGAGATTGGGAAAAAACAATGATAACACCTGGGGGAATAATCCTCCCGTTTAAATCAGCAATTTAAAACACTGAGCTTACCTGCAATTGGGTAACACTCCATTTCATTTCAGTTAGAATTGCACGGAATGATTACATTCAAGTTGACTTTTACATACGACAGTGATTAAAACAATGCAGGTGGGAAAATATAAAGAGGCATGGATTCAAATTCAGCTTTAAATTCCTATTAGGATAACCACACAAAAATGTTCAGAAAAATGCCTCAGGGTCTTTTATGAAGTTAATATAAAAATTCAGGTCAGGCAGCTGGCGTCATGGGAACTCCCACTGTTCAGACAAGCAAGGAAACTAGACTTCACTGGTAACCACTTACTAGGTTACTGAAGGACAGCCTAGTAAATTGTAATAAACTACAGACAAGAGCAAAATAATCACATTGTGGCGGAACCACCAGAGGATTACGGACAATTGTATATAATTCCTTTTACAGCAATGTAGTACAGCTGGGGGCTGCACCTTTAATGTATCTGTTAACTGTACTAGGGCTTCTTTCCTGTACTCTGCGTGATGACGTCATGCCGTCCGTCACGTGATCTCTCAACGGCGGGAAGAACATGATGACGTCATGATGTCAGAGCTCGGAACCTGCTAGCAGTTGAGCTCGGAACCTGCTGGCAGTTGAGCTCGGAACCTTCTAGCAGTTTCCAGAGAGGCTTTCAAGCAGACCAGACCTATTTGCATTGTATCCTACAGTTTCCTGTACAGCGTCGTTTGTTCATTAAATTTTATTGTTTTTGATTTTCTGAGTCGATCTCAATTCTTCAGCTAGGAACCCCAGTTCCTACAACATCATCCATTATGCCAAGAACTACGCATTTTGATACTTTTATCTCCTTCACAACACAGATGTGAACAAAGGACGAGGGGTGAGGAAAGACTTTTAGATGTCTCGGTCTCATCCTAGCTACTTGGCAGCGCAACTTGTATATTTCCTTCCCCAATCATTGGTATTTCCAACTCCCGGGAGAAACAAAAAGACAAAGGGCTCGATTTTAATAGCCCTGAGGAGACGGGTCAGCTGCAAAAATCGGAAAAAATGGCTTCAGACACTCAACCCGCCCTCACGCGATTCTCGTGACTGTCTGTTCAGCTGCTCCCAAACTGACCCGACTCCAACCGGTGGGACAGGTAGTTAAGGCAGTTAAGAGCCTGTTAACTGCATTGATAATCCTATTTTGATAACGGTTTCCCATTTTTGTGCCTCTGGCTCCTGTTTCCTGTCTTGTCAGAAACAGGCCAGCTGCAAGGAGACAAGTTGGTGGAGGACATGATCTGCAGTCATTATTGGTGCAGAACTTTAAAAGCGCTCCTGTAACATGGCTGGCATGCAAATGCAACAATTTTGTTGTTGGAGGTTTGGGTTAAGATTTTGCAAATCTACTGACCTTGTGACTGGTCAAGCTGACACACATCTGCTGTTTGAACTGATTGGAATAATTTCAGGCCACTGTGAGTGTGCGCTTGCAAGCTTCTTGTCTCAACTGAAATCTGTAATGGGATGGGAACCATTTACATCCTCTCATCCTGGTCACCAGATTTGGAGGAAGAGCAGCGTGGCTTAGTGCTGCCGGATGAACAAGTGGCTCAGCATACAGCCTCCTTGGAGGAAGATGAAGAGGACGAGGACGAGTAGGAGGACGGGGAGTGATGCCTTGCGAGGCTGGATGTGGTCAATCCAGCAGCAGCTGACCACATTGATGGCCGTCAGGCAAGGGATGCACTCACCCTTTCCAGATTCGCGTAAGCCAACGGTTCAACCACAGGTGGCTGGGACATGGAGATGAATATAATTCCGACAGTCTCAAACCCCAGGCATCATCTGTCCAATAAACAGTGATTTGCGCTCAGTGTCACCACCATCATTCTACATGTCATTCTCCCTGAGCCCTCCCTCTTGAACTTCCATTTCCCAGAACACAGAGGCCACACTTTAGGAGATCTCAGCAGATCATTAAACCTTTTTCGACCCTGAAACCATGTGCGTCTGCACACAGACCTCGAGCTCACCTCCTCAGCAATTTGCAGCCAAGCTGCCTTGGTTTGCTGAGGAGGCCGCCTCCTTCCGTTTCCAGGGAAGAGGAGCTCCCGACGTCCTCTAACTCCCTCCACAAGAGCATGGAGAGAGCCCTCATTGAACCTGGGTATAGCCTTAGTTTTTGGGGCTGCCATTCCTGCAGCTTCCAGTATCTTTAAGAGAAAAAAGCGTTAATATTACTAAGCAAATGATTGGAACACATCTGGGTTCTTTTTCATTTCATAGTCAGATAATAAAGTCATATATCAAAAAATCATGAATCTCTTTCTGGAATAATATGACCAGCAATATCATTCATTAAATTTTGCTGTCAACTCCCCTTTCTAGATAATAAAGCACCAAGCCATCCCAATGACATATGTATGCAAAGGGGACATGGCCTTTTTCAAACAAACAATGCGTCATCAGACGCGAGAAACTGACATCCTCCAAGCAATTGCCTGGAGGGACCCTCACGTCGGCCATAACGAGGCCAATGAAGCCAAAATCGGAAGTGCTGGGAGGCAGCAGCCGGGTGCGGGTCCAAAAGCTGCTGAGCGGCGAGCCCGCCCTCAACCCGCATCTGTTATTAAAATCGAGCCCAAAGAATGAGAAGCAAACCTGTGGCCAATTTCATATAAAACTCTGGGAAACTCCATAAAACAATCATATATGCTCTGCATGATTTCAACTAACCCACATTATGGTCATCAATAGGTTGAATACTAAACACTAAAGAGTTAGTATAGGTTTGTGGCGGAGACCACATAGGGACAGTAACACAATTCACTATGTATAGCCAATGTTGTTATCGCTCCACGTTATGTACGGAACTTGGTTGGGTTATCGGGGCAGGGTCCCTTTAAGAGTCGTCGATTGTGTGACGACGTCATAGCCCTGCGACGAGGCCGAGTCCCTCAGTCCATGTGGAGAGTTAATAAAGCTAACACGCGTTTTTCATTGCTGCTATGAAAGTCTCGCAGTCTGTTTATTTCCAGCGACTCCTACATTGGAAACGTCCAAAAGAGAAATGGGGTCACCAAAGACTTTATCCGAGATTGTAGTGTATGTACCCGTCTACCTTTAAGGGAACTATTGAATGTAACCGTTCACCTTTAAGAGAACTACTTTAGGTGTGGCACTATTTGTTTGGCTTCTGTATACTGTAATACCGACAGTGACCACACCAGTATATAAGTGTTGTGGCAGGATAACTGGGGCAGATTCGCCCTGACCTCTGAATAGTAAAGACCTGTTTGTTTGTTACTCCTGAAGTCTGTGTCGTTATTAACTGTACAACCCACAGACTTTACAGTGGCGATGAGTCCGATCGTACCCTGCGGCAAGACTACCAAAGCAAGAAGAGCGTCGAAGAGAGGCAACCGCCCTCGTCGTTCTGCTGGGAGAGAACACGAGGCTGCAGCAGGAGAAAGGTGGAAGACTTTAGCAACAAAAGCTTCCGTCTGCAACAGGCACTGACTACCCTTCTACCACGGTGCGGAGTGAGCTGATCAGCAGGGAACAAGGCGGCCGAAGAGACTGTGAGTAGGGGAAGGTGTAGAAGTATCCGGAGGATAAGGGCAGAGCACTCGACCTCGGTCGAGGGGGAGCTGAGCCGGTCAGAAGTCGGGTCCAACGGCGTCGGGTGACAGCCGGACCGCGATCGGCGGGAAAGATCCGGGCGGCGACAAAGCCGCGGAGCGCTGAAACCGAGCGTGTGGGAGAGGCAGAGCCGAGCAAAGGAGGCTGCGCGAGAGCCAGCCCAGCGGCTGAACTGTTCTCCACCAACGGGGTACCCAGAGCCGGTAGAACCGAACGTGCGGGAGTGGGAGAGAGACACAGCCGAACAAGGGGAGAGAGACTGCGTGAGAGCCAGTCCAGCGGCTGAACTGTTCTCCACCAACGGGGTACCCAGAGCCGGTAGAACCGAACGTGCGGGGGAGAGAGCGACAGAGCCGGGTACGGAGAGAGAGACTGTGCGAGAGCCAGTCCAGCGGCTGAACTGTCCTCCGTTAACGGGGTGTACCCAGCGCCGGTAGAGCCGTGCGGGCGGGAGGAAAAGACAGAGCCGAGTAAGGGGAGCTGTGCGAGAGCCAGCCCAGCGGCTGAACCTGTCCGCTGTGGGGAAAGCGTACCCCTTCCATCAGGAAGAAACGCGGAAAGCCGCCATTAGGCGGAGAAGACGACAGAGGCGGGAAACCGCCATTGAAGTGGGCGGGGAGAGAAAGGAAGAGCGGGAAACCGCCATTTTCGCGGGAAAAACCGCCATCTTAACTGCCATTGAAGTGGGCAGAGAGAGAGAGAGAGAGAGAGACGGGAAGAGCAGAAAACCGCCATTTTCGCGGGAAAACCGCCATTTTAGAAATAAACAGATAATAAATAATACTTAAAGAAATACTGTGCTGCTCCAAGGAAAGGAAGATGCCTAAGCGAGGGAATATTAACGATTTTAATTCTGAGATAGAAGACTGGGCCACGTACGTGGAACGCATCGAGATCTATTGTGAAGCCAACAAAATAGAGGAAGACGACAAGGCGATAACATTGTTAAACTCGATGGGCGCAAGGACATACGGGCTCTTGAAGGATTTACTAGCACCAGCTAAACCGGCGGATCAGTCTTTCGAAGAGATTGTGGCTGTTCTGAAGGACCACTTGAACCCCACACCGTTGATGTTGGCTGAACGATTCAAATTCTATGCAAGAACGCAACGGAAAGACGAAAGCAACGCAGAATACTTGGTCGAACTGCGTAGGCTAGCGAAATACTGCCAGTTCGGAGGGAATCTGACAGAGGCACTGCGAGACAAGTTCGTAGGCGGATTGTCCAAGGAAGGGACGCAAAAGCGCCTACTCGAAGAGAACGACCTTACACTTGACAGGGCTGTCCTTATAGCCGCATCACACGAAGCCGCAGCGAAAGGAACGGCGGAAATGCAACTAAAGGCGGCGGCACTCGGGGTGGACCAAATTACCTCGAGTACAACAAAATGCTATCGTTGTGGGAAGACAACACACGACCAGAATCAATGCTGGTTTAAGAACCAAGAATGTAGGAAATGTGGCAAACTGGGTCACATCGCTAAGGTATGCCGGTCAGGGAAGAAGACCAACAACCAAAGGAAGCCATCACAAGAAGAGTACAACAAGGTATACAAGGGGGCTGAGAAGAGTTCAGACGAACAGAATCCAGACTCAGATCCAAACGGCCAGGAGCTGGGTAGTCTGAGTATCCACCATGTGAGTAAGGAAGCTGACCTACAAACTATCTGGGTCATGCTAAAAATAGCTGGAGTCCAAGTGAAAATGGAGTTGGACACTGGATCAGCTGTATCAGTCATAAATCGAAGGGATTACCACCGGCTATTCCCACACATACCCTTAAGAGATACCAAGTTCGTATTGCAGACATACACGGGGCATAAAGTATACCCCATGGGAAAAATAAGAGTCAAGGTGAGAGATAGGGGTAAAGTACACCCAAGAATGAACTTGTACGTACTACCTGAGGGAGGACCACCACTTCTAGGACAGGAGTGGATCAAGAAAATAGACATGGAATGGCACTACCTACAAGCAATGACGAGTGAGGACTCGGTGCAGACAAGCAGCTCAGACTCTGAGCCGGAAGACGATAAGTCCAGCCCACGTATGAAAAACAAGGTTAACATGAACTCACTGACTAAGGTTGGAAAAACGATGGCGTGCATAAAGACAGAGAATTCTGAGTCTGTTCAAGTTACAGACATATGCATTACGGAGGAACACCGGGCTCGAACTCAACGTTATTTCAAAGTACGACAACAATTAGAACAATTAAGTTACCGTCTCGTACAAGAGATGAAAACAATGAAAAAGTTCTATGACACCGAATGGGAGAGTCTGGAAAGACAACAGAACCTGCTGGCTCAAGCAGAGAGCGACCATAGAGCCATCGTGACCAATTACCGATCACATCTCCCTTATGATGTTCAGGAGTTAGAATATTTGCATGATCTAGAGATACAGCATAAAGGCAAACCACGCTACACTGAGGATTTTGTTCTGCAATTGGAGACGGAGCTGTTGCAGGCAAGGTTAAGAGAAGCTGAATCGCAGTGTGCACTTAAAGAGATGCAGAAAAAAATCTTGGACATGGAAAAGAGAAACGCTTCTTTACCTGATGTGAATAATGTGGCCATGTTGCAAGAGGAGCTTATAGGGGCGAAACTGAAAGAAGCTAAGCAAAGGATGTTGGAACTTGAAACACAGAACCAAATCAGCAGTAACCAGCTATGTCGAGCAGAGAAGGAGTGCTATGGTCTACATGAGAAGGTGCAATATCTCTCAGCCCAGAATAAGGGTCTACTCACTCAGTTAAATGAAAGTAAACGGAAAATGGCTGAGATAGACTGCAAGAATAAAGAAGATTTGATGGCAGTGAGACTTCAAGAGGCAGATAGCATAGCAGCCTTGGCTGATCTCCAACAGGAAATTGCGAAAGAAGCAAATGAAGAGGAATCTTCAGGAAGCCAGGATTTTATTCCAGTTCTTCTCTACGACTCCTTACAAGCAGAGTGTGAGAAGTTGAAAGAACAGTATGAACAGGCCCAGGCTACAATTCTGGAGGGGATTAACTCGGCAACCTCCGAAAAGCTAGTTTCAGTAGAAGCATATGAACAACTAAAGGTTGAACATGAGCAAGAAGTCCAAAGGCTGCAGGAAATTCTTGATGAGCTCAAGGCCAAGACAGACTCATCGGTAGAAGTTCCATCCATAGATGAGAATTTAGAGGTGAAAGACATGGCAGAACATGAAAGACAAGATGTCCAAGAACTCATAAAAATATTGAAGGAAACCCAAGTCAAATGTGAGGCGGCAATGACCGAGGTTCAACGACTTGAAGAACAAATTCAACTGGGAATCCTTTCAGTGGAAGGAAAGGAAACTGTAAGAAACACAGAGACTGTAAGAATGGGCCCTGAACATGAGCTAGGGAGCATCAAGGCGCAACTTCTTCGAGCGCTTGAAACCAAAGTACAAGAGGAAAGGAAGGTGAAAGCATTGGAGGGAAAGGTGGATGAAATGGTGAAGACTCTGATCCACAGAGTCCCCGTGGAAGAGTTAACGGTCAGCCAACTCCTTCACATGCTGAGAGACAAGGCTCCACAATGGGAACACGAGCTTCAATCTTCAAAGGGAAGGAATTCGGAGCTCCCAAAAGTTACGGAAATAACTGAGGTGGCAACACAGATTTTGTATTACAGTTTACTCTATGAAGAGTTCGTTGAATCACGTCAATGTGAACAGAAGAATGTTGAAACAGCTGCTTCAGTAGAAGGATTAAATAGCCTGATAACGCAATCCCCGATGGAAGGGAAGGTATTGAACTCACAAATGAGGTCAGTAGTGAAGGAATGGCAGACAACCCAGGAAGAGCGGGATGAAATTGAATGCATGAAGAAGTCTTTTCAAGAAAGATGTCTAGGGAAGGAACCAAAGTCAGCTAACGTCCAGATGGGTAAGGAGGAAGTAGAAGGCTCTCTCACTGGCCTAACTCAGGACGAACCCGAGTATTACCATGACCTGTTGAGTGACACTGAATATTACGAGGATCTGGTCTGCTCAGTTTGTGATGAAAACTCCCAAAGTGCTGAAATCCGGATGAAGCACTTAAGGTCTAAGGAACATAGAGAGTTGGTGGCGCTACAGCTGGCAGCCGAGAAAGGAGCTCCGAGAGTTTCAAAAAGGCAGAAAAGAAAAAGAAGAAGAAGATAATAACCGTCTAAAATATTATCACTTCTACCATCTCAGGCGGGACACTACGAAAGGAGCTAAATTAGTTGAAAACCCGGAAATTATCAAGACAGCCAGTTGGTTGTAAAAGTCCGCACTGCTGGTTCAACAGGACGAAAGTTCAAGCTGTTACGTCAAGAAAAAGGCTATGGAGGAGTCACGCTAGCCATGTGAACCGGCTACACCAAAGAGATGCTGTTCGGAACGAGTCAAGATCAGAGACTGAATCTATGAACTGTTCCCACCGAGATTATATCTGTAAATTGTTTTATATGAAGTTGAAGATATGTATGTTTAACGGGGACTCTAAGTAATAAGCTAAAAAGGGAGGATTGTAGTGTATGTACCCGTCTACCTTTAAGGGAACTATTGAATGTAACCGTTCACCTTTAAGAGAACTACTTTAGGTGTGGCACTATTTGTTTGGCTTCTGTATACTGTAATACCGACAGTGACCACACCAGTATATAAGTGTTGTGGCAGGATAACTGGGGCAGATTCGCCCTGACCTCTGAATAGTAAAGACCTGTTTGTTTGTTACTCCTGAAGTCTGTGTCGTTATTAACTGTACAACCCACAGACTTTACAGAGATGGCGCCGAACGCCGTTTCTCTCAAATTACCGGAGTTTTGAGAACGGCAGGCTGCCACTTGGTTCGCCCAGGCCGAGGCTCATTTTGCACTCCGGGACATCACCGCGGACGACACGAAGTATTATTACGTCGTCTCTGCTCTCGGCAGCTCCATCGCGACCAGAGTTGTGAGCTTGCTCGAGGTCCCCCCGGAGCACCACAAATTTGCAACGCTGAGAACGCACCTCCTAGAGACTTTTGGACTAACTGAACCCGAGCGCACACGCCAGCTTCTCTCTCTACCCGGGCTTGGCGACTCCAAGCCCTCAGAACTGATGGACCACATGTTAACCCTCCTGGGCAAGCACAAGCCGTGCTTCCTCTTCAGAGAACTGTTCCTACAACAGCTGCCAGGGCAGGTACGGTCGGCTTTAGCCAACTCTCATATTAGCGATTTCTGCGCCCTGGCCAAGGAGGCCGACAAATTTTTCTCCGCCGGGCAACAGTACTGAGCGGCCATGCAGGGCCCTGCCCCTACCGCCACAGCCCAACGGCGGCAGCCCACAAGCATGTGCTTCTACCACGCGCAGTTTGGCCCCAACGCTAAGAAGTGCTGGCCCCCGTGCAGCTTTACCGCGTCGGGAAACACGAAGGCCCATTCATTAGCTACCATGGCTGTCGGCCGTTCAGGTAGTCTGTTATTCATTACGGACACTGACTCTGGACATCGTTTCCTTTGCGACACGGGTGCCCAGGTGAGCGTCCTGCCCGCGTCAACCGTAGACATACAGGGGGGGGGGAACCACGGCCCCACCCTCGAAGCTGCCAATGGCAGTTCCATCCGTACTTTCGGGAAACGGAGCATGGCGCTGTGTTTTGGCGGGCAGCGTTTCGCTTGGGACTTTGTTACAGCGAAAATGTCCACCCCCCTTCTCGGCGCTGACTTCCTCTGCGCCAATGGCCTTTTGGTGGACGTCAAGAACTGACGTCTCATCAACGCTGAGACTTTCAGTTCGCTCCCGTGTTCGCTCAGTGGTTCCAGCACGACGAAGTTGTCCAGCGCACTCTCGGCCTCCGACGAGTTTTCCCGCCTCCTCGCCGGGTTCCCGGACCTCACGAAGCCCACTTTCTCGTCCGCCGCCACCAAGCACGGGGTAGAACACCACATCCTGACCACCGGTCCGCCTATCTACGCTCGCGCTCGGCGCCTCGACCCGGGGAAACTCGCCATCGCTAAAGCCGAGTTCGACACGATGGAGCGCCTCGGCATCATTCGCCGGTTGAACAGTCCGTGGGCCTCGCCCCTCCACATCGCACCGAAACCAGGCGGCGGTTGGCGCCCATGCAGCGATTACCGGCGCCTCAACGACGCTACGACCCCCAACCGCTACCCGATTCCACACATCCAGGACTTTTCCGCCCGCCTGGCCAGGAAAGTTGTTTTCTCTAAAGTGGACCTCGTTCGGAGTTACCACCAGGTCCCTGTTCGGCCGCAGGACGTCCCGAAAACCACGGTGATCACCCCGTTCGGGCTGTTCGAATTCCTCCGCATGCCATTCGGTCTCAAAAACGCCGCTCAGGCTTTTTAACGCCTAATGGACACCGTGTTACGGGACCTGCCATTCCTGTTCGTCTACCTGGACGACATTCTCATCGCCAGCGCCTCCAGGACGGAGCATGTGTCCCACCTCCAGACTCTCTTCGAACGCCTCAGCCAGCACGGCCTAATCGTCAATCCGGCCAAGTGCCAGTTTGGGCTGTCCTCGATCGACTTTCTCAAGCACTGCATCAGGAAGGATGGGGCGGTGCCACTGCCGTCGAAAGTGGAGGCCATGAAGGATTTTCCGCGACCCCTCACCGTGGGCATGGTGAACTTTTATCATCGCTTCGTTCCCCGGGCAGCCCAGCTTATGCGGCCCCTTTACGAGGCCCTCAAAGGTAAGCCCGCCAAGCTCGCCGTCGACTGGTCCGAGGAGATGGCCAATTCTTTCACGGACACGAAAAGGGCCCTGGCTAACGCAACCATGCTGGCGCATCCGTTGCCCGATGCGCCGATCGCTCTCACCACTGACGCTTCGGACTATGCTGTCGGCACTGTCCACGAACAGTGGGTCAACGGCACCTGGCAGCCGCTCGCCTTCTTCAGCCGGCAGCTCCGCCCCAACGAGCGGAAGTATAGCACCTTTGATCGCGAGCTTCTCGGCCTCTACCTCGCTGTCCGACACTTCCGTTTCCTGCTGGAGGCCTGCCCGTTCACGGCGTTCGTGGACCACAAGCCATTGACCTTCACCATGGCCAAAGTTTCCGAGCCGTGGTCGGCCCGTCAGCAGCGCCAGCTTTCCTTCGTCTCTGAGTTCACGACGGACATCCAGCATGTGGCTGGGAAAAACAACCCTGTCACCGACTGTCTCTCCCGGGCCGCCGCCAGCGCCGTACACCTGGGCATCGACTACACCCGCATGGTGGCCGACCAGGCCTCCGACCCGGATGTCCAGGCCTACAGGTCGGCTGTCACGGGCCTTCAGTTAGCGGACGTCGCGTTTGACGATGCCGGCACCACGCTCCTGTGCGACATCTCCGCTGGGCAGCCACGCCCCGTCGTGCCCGACAGGTGGAGACGGCAGGTTTTCGACGCCATCCATAGCCTTTCCCACCCGGGCAGGAAGCTGTCGCAGAAGCTGGTGGCGGCTAAGTTTGTCTGGCACGGGCTCAAGAAGGACATTCATGACTGGGCCAATACCTGCGTGGTATGCCAGCGCTCGAAAGTGCATCGCCATACTAAGGCCCCGTTGGCACCTTTCGCGGTGCCCGAGAGGCGGTTCGACCATGTTAACGTGGAGCTGGTGGGGCCCCTGCCGCCCTCCCGCAGGTTCACCCACCTCCTCACGATGGTCGACAGAACCACCCGATGGCCGGAAGCCGTCCCGCTGTCGTCATCAACGTCCGCCGATGTGGCTCGGGCGTTCATCAACACTTGGGTCGCCCGGTTCGGCGCCCCATCTGACGTCTCCTCCGACCGGGGGCCCCAGTTCACGTCGGAGCTCTGGAACGCTGTCGCCCAAGGCCTCGGGTTGAGACTCCACCGCACCACCACATATCACCCTCAGGCTAACGGGCTGTGCGAACGGTTTCATCGCTCCATGAAGGCCGCGCTACGGGCCAGCCTCCGGGACGACAGTTGGATCGACAGACTCCAGTGGGTCATGCTGGGACTCAGGACTGCCCCCAAGGAGGACCTCCAGTCCTCATCCGCCGAGCTCGTCTACGGGCAGCTGCTGCGGGTTCCCGGGGATTTCGTACCCAACGCCACGGACCCTTGGTCCACAACCCATCAGCGGTCCACCCTCCTGGACAACGCCAAGGTTTTTGCGCCGGTGCCCATGTCGCAGCACGGTCTCCCTCAGTCCCATGTTCTGCCTGACCTTCGTGCGGCGGAGTACGTTTTCGTCCGCCACGACGCCCACCGGGGACCTCTTCACCCACCCTACGACGGACCATTCTGCGTCCTGGAAGCCGGGGACAAGGTCTTCGTGGTGGATGTCGGCGGTAAGCTGGACTACATTTCCGTGGACCGTCTTAAGCCGGCCCACCTGGATCTGGACCGACCTGTTAGGTTGGCTCAGCCCCCGCGGCAGGGCCGACCTCCGGCTTCTGCACCCTCAGTCCACCTGCGACCCCCCCGGTCCCCGCCCCGGACTTAAGGAGCCGTTTTGGCCGTGTGATCCGGGCCTCTCAACGACTGACATTGCCAGTTCTAGTGAATTCTGGGGGGACGTATTTGGCGGAGACCACATAGGGACAGTAACACAATTCACTCTGTATAGCCAATGTTGTTATCGCTTCACGTTATGTACGGAACTTGGCTGGGTTATCGGGGCAGGGTCCCTTTAAGAGTCGTCGATTGTGTGATGACATCATAGCCCTGCGACGAGGCCGAGTCCCTCAGTCCATGCGGAGAGTTAATAAAGCTAACATGTGTTTTTCTTTGCTGCTATGAAAGTCTCGCAGTCTGTTTATTTCCAGCGACTCCTACAGGTTGACAGTTTAGTGTCAGCTCTAACTATTGTCAAGTGTATTACTTCCCCGAAGCTCCCACATCATTGCTCTGAGGTCACTGCCCCAAACTAACCATCCTGACCTCAAAAACCCCATCTTCTGATTGGCTGATGTGAACAAATAGAACTGCTGAATCTAAAGCCAGCGGCCTGGAGAATGATCCGGTTTATACGTGCCTTAGTTTCTGATGCAACAATTGGCTTCCTCTGCCTGACTCCTTTCGCTAACGCATGAACCTTTCTTCCCTCTACCTTTTTACATTTTGGCTGTGTTTCCTTTTCTACAAAGAACTGGTAAAATCTGTCAATCTCAGGCAAACTGGATTAATATCAACCCTAGGCTTTGAATTTGGAATTCAGGAGTTAGAAAGCAGATTAATTTGTCTGACTTTACTAGGAAGACTGGCTCTGAAAGAGATGCTGAAATGCTTTTCTCATCTGAAGCCAGGATTTCAGGTCAGGTCTTGTGTCTGAAAGTTTAACCCTTCAATGTGTTAGTAGAGTTTATTATTAGATGCTAATTGGTAAAAGGCAAAAAAAGAGACCAGAGCTAATAATGCACTTTTTAACTGTGCAGCTATCTTATATTTGTATACAACAGTTATTAATCATATAAACTAAGTTCTAGGCCAGCAGGAACAGTAAGGGAACTTCCTGTACCTTACCACTAAAGCAACATTTCAATTGAATACACTAATTACAGAGATGATGTTCCCAGAGTGATGTGCTTTAATCCAGCTCTCTAGAAATTGTGATGAAATATGCCTTCAACAACCCACGTGTTTTACCTGCTTGTATTTTACCTGCTTGTATTTTACCTGCTTGTATTGTGAACCGCCCCCTTTTGTTCCTATTGTGTGTATTGGCTACGCCCCTGTCTTTTGCCATAAAGGTCTCAGGAGCTGTATGAGTCACTTACTACCAGACGAACCTGATGTGGGAAGACCTGCTATACTGCTATGTTCTTAGTGATTAAAAGCCTTCAGTTGAATCCTTGTCTTTGAGTTATTGATGGCATATCAATTTTAATCACTAAAACACCAAGATGGATCGACTCCTGAAACCAGAGCGCTTGGATCTGGACCCCCATGCCTCAGACGTAGCCACAGTTCGGACACTGGTTCCAATGCTTCGAATTTTTCATTGCAAACTCATCCACTGCCATAGCCGCAGCCGAAACCGCTACCGGAGACATGAAACTGGGAATCCTGCGAAACTGGGTGAGCCATCGGGTCTCCCCTCTCATCCAAGATGCCACCAGCTACGAGGATGCCTGCACCATCCTGAAGGCCCACTACGCGCGGCCGATAAACGTGGTGTACGCCAGGCATCTTCTGACTACTCGCATGCAGCGGCATGGTGAGTCACTAGAGGACTTTATACTAAACCTAAAAGTACTGGGCCGAGACTGTAACTGTAAGGCCATGTCTGCCATCGTGTACACGGAGGAGCTGATTCGAGACTCCCTTATTGCGGGCCTCAGTTCAAATTATATTCGGCAGAAACTGTTTGAAAAGGAGGGATTGGACTTAAAACAGGCTATAGATATAGCGCGATCGCTGGATATGGCCCAGAGGAACTCTGAATCCTGTTCCTCAGACCACGCGGCCCACTCCGCCTCGTGCGCGCCGTGGGGGCCGCCATCTTGGAAGCCATCTTCACCTCCCAGGTCTCAGGCCAGCCCAACACCATCGGAGCCCCAGCACCCACCCAGGAGCCCCACTACTGCTGCGATGCATCGGGGCCCGAAATGCTACTTCTGCGGCCAGGACAAACACTCCAGGCATCTGTGCCCAGCGAAGGGCACCACCTGTTTTAAATGCGGGAAGAAAGGACATTTCAGCAAAGTCTGCAGAGGGAACCCCGCCTCCAACTCCACCACCGCCGCGTGCGCGCCGTGGGAGCGGCCATCTTGGAAGCCATCTTGTCCACCCTCATGGAGTCCACCATCTTGCCCCGACTACACAGACCTCCAGGACCCACTGGTGGCCTCGATCACAGTGGATCAATCCAGGCCACATCCGTTGTCTAAATCGATGATGGACATAGAGGTAAACGGGAACAAGGTTAAATGCTTGATTGACTGCGGGAGCACCGAAAGCTTTATTCATCCTAGCCTGGTAAAACGACTTTCTCTAACGATAGTCCCCACACAGGGCAAAATCGCCATGGCCGATAAGACTCATACCTCAAAAATTACAGGTTTCTGCGCGGTTATGTTGTCGGTAAAAGGCAATGATTACAGAGATTTTAAACTATTGATAATGCCAGATCTCTGTGTGAGCGTGATCTTGGGTCTGGACTTCCAGTGCCACCACCAAAGTATCACTCTTACCTACGGTGGGTCCCAGCCGCCCCTCACAGTGTGCGGTCTGGCTACCCTGAAGGTCAAGCCGCCCTCTCTGTTCGCCAACCTCGCACCCAACTGTCGACCCATAGCGACCAAGAGTAGGCGGTACAGCTGGGAGGATAGACGGTTCATTGCGTCGGAAGTAGAAAGACTCAAGCGGGAGGGTATCATCGAATGCAGTACCAGCCCGTGGCGTGCCCAGGTAGTAGTAGTTAAGGGTAGCGAAAAGAAGCGGATGGTGATAGATTATAGCCAGACGGTTAATCTATACACCCAGCTAGACGCCTACCCTCTGCCCCGCATAGCGGATATGGTTAACCAAATCACGCAATACCGGGTGTTTTCCACCATCGACCTAAAATCGGCATACCACCAGCTCCCCATTAGGCCGGAGGACCGTCCATACACCGCCTTCGAGGCGAACGGACGTCTCTACCACTTCCTCAGTGTCCCCTTTGGGGTAACGAACGGGGTCTCAGTCTTCCAGCGGGAGATGGACCGCATGGTCGATGAGAACCAGTTAACAGCCACCTACCCATACCTAGACAACATCACCATCTGCGGCTACGACCAGCAAGACCACGACTCGAACCTCGCGAGATTTCTGAAAACCGCCCTCAGACTCAATCTCACCTACAACGAGGATAAGTGTGTCTTTAGCACCACGTGCCTCTGCATCCTGGGCTGCGTGGTGGAAAACGGGGAAATCGGTCCGGACCCCGACCGATTGCGCCCCCTACGGGAGCTACCCCTACCAAACACTCCCAAGGCCCTGAAAAGGTGCCTGGGGTTCTTCTCCTATTACGCCCAATGGGTCCCCAATTATTCCGACAAGGCCCGTCCCCTCCTGAAATCAATGTCCTTCCCGCTCACGGCCGAGGCCCACGCCGCCTTCAACAGCATTAAACACGACATTGAGAAGGCCGCGCTGCGGGCAGTGGACGAAAACATCCCTTTCCAGGTCGAAAGCGATGCGTCCGACTTCGCTTTAGCAGCCACCCTCAACCAGGATGGGCGGCCCGTAGCCTTTTTCTCAAGAACCCTCCAAGGGCCCGAGATCAGGCACTCCTCGGTAGAGAAGGAGGCCCAGGCCATAGTGGAGGCAGTGCGGCACTGGAGGCACTACCTAGCCGGCAAACGCTTCACCCTGCTTACCGACCAGCGGTCGGTAGCCTTCATGTTTAACAACAAACAGAGGGGGAAGATCAAGAACGACAAAATTCTCAGGTGGCGGATCGAACTCTCCACGTTTGAGTACGACATAATATATAGGCCGGGGGCCCTCAACGAATCCCCCGACGCCCTATCACGAGGGATGTGTGCCAGCATCCAGGGGGACAGGCTACAGGGCCTCCACAATGGCCTCTGCCACCCGGGGGTCACCCGGCTATTCCACTTTATAAAATCCCGTAACCTGCCCTATTCCATCGAGGAGGTCCGGTCTATGACCAGGGACTGCCGCACCTGTGCGGAATGCAAGCCCCGTTTTTTCAGACCCGACCGAGCCCACCTGATCAAAGCTACACGGCCATTCGAGCGCCTGAGCTTAGATTTCAAGGGACCACTCCCCTCCACCGACCGCAATGTGTACTTTCTCAACATTGTGGACGAGTACTCCCGCTTCCCATTCGCCTACCCCTGCCCAGATATGACCAGTGCCACGGTCATCAAGTGCCTCGGCAACCTGTTTTGCACGTTCGGCATGCCTAACTACATCCACACTGACAGGGGGGGCGTCGTTCATGAGCGATGAACTGCGCCAATACCTGCTGTTGAAGGGGATAGCCACGAGTCGGACCACTAGTTATAACCCCCGGGGTAATGGGCAAGTGGAGAGGGAAAACGCAACAGTGTGGAAGGCGGTCACCTTAGCACTAAGGTCTAAAGGCCTCCCCACCTCCCGCTGGCAGGAGGTCCTCCCAGACGTACTCCACTCGATAAGGTCGCTACTGTGTACTGCTACTAACGCCACTCCCCACGAGAAGATGTTTGTTTTTCCCCGCAAATCAACCTCAGGAGTATCCCTACCCTCGTGGCTCTCCACCCCAGGGACAGTCCTGTTACGGAAGCATGTGAGGGGCCACAAAACGGATCCCCTCATGGAGGCAGTACACCTACTCCACGCAAACCCACAGTACGCGTACGTCAAGCACGCCGACGGGCGTGAAGACACCGTGTCCATAAAGGACCTCGCCTCGGCAGGAAGCGACGACGACGACCCATCACCACCACCCCCAGAAGAACCTCCACCACCCCCAGAAGTACCTGCAACACCCCCAGCACATGGGTATGCCCAGGAGGGCACCACGGACTCCCGGTCGGAACCCGAGGTACTGTTGCGACGTTCAGGAAGGACTATCACACCCCCGGACAGACTAAATCTGTAGAAGGGGTGAATGTGATGAAATATGCCTTCATCAACCCATGTGTTTTACCTGCTTGTATTTTACCTGCTTGTATTTTACCTGCTTGTATTTTACCTGCTTGTATTGTGAACCGCCCCCTTTTGTTCCAATTGTGTGTATTGGCTACGCCCCTGTCTTTTGCCATATAAAGGTCTCAGGAGCTGTATGAGTCACTTACTACCAGACGAACCCGATGTGGGAAGACCTGCTATACGGCTATGTTCTTAGTGATTAAAAGCCTTCAGTTGAATCCTTGTCTTTGAGTCATTGATGGCATATCAGAAATATTCATCACCAAATGGATGTAGAAGTCCCGAAATTGCTCGACCATTCTGGCAGACTCACGCTGCATGTTTGCTGGGGACCCACTGGCAACGGGGCTTGCCTGGACCCCAAAAGATCAAGGGCAGAATTTTCTGTTATATCTTTAAAGCAGCTCTATGATACAGGGCAGCAGGATCAGCTTTCTGGAGGTGCAGGATGGGGCAGCAGGAGAACAGACCCGGGACCTGGACCCCCTCCACCCCCCCATCCCTGGGCTGACAATCAGTTCCAGTGGGGGTGTCAGGAATGTGCGTGTCCCCTCACTGCCAAAGGCCTGCTGCTCGGGGTCCCGACCCCTGAGTGGGGTGCGCTCTCAGGGTGACTGTCAGAGTTGCGCCCCTGGGGGCCATGCCTCTATCTTTTCGTGGAAGAAATTACATCTGACCTCATCCTGAACTGCTCAGGTTTTAGAGATACCTGAATATGATGCCAGTGAGCTCGCAATGAAACTATAAACTTTGTTAAATGGCCCAACAATACGGCACTGATGCACATTTCAATTTGCCAGAATATTATTTGAGAACAAGCTTGATCTAAAATGAAGTAACTTAGCGCTGTTTCCGATGGACTGTAGACATCACCTTTAACATTACTTTGCACAGTTGGTACAAACCTGCCCCCAGTTGGACGTGACCCATTCTGAACACGAGTGCCTGTTGCAGGTCTGGGAATCTGCTGGTTTCTTTCCTGATGGCGCACAGACGTCAGGTGACAGATCGAGAAGTATTCCAGCCGCCGTTACCTTCTGACAACTGACCAGACGCCTTTGCGTCCCTCCCCCACAGCGCTGGGGGCAAGGGGACCAGCTGCTCACAATCCACCTAGAAAAGGTCATTACAAGAAAGAGGTTTCTTTCATCAGAACTAAGTTATGTCATAATAGACAATCCCTATTTAAATCTCTGTCTCCATGCTAGCCCCATTTCCCCTTGTACTATTGCTCTCTGATTGCAATCTCCATTAGCCAGGAGAACAAACCACTCCCCCAAATCCCTCTGCTTTTGCTCCCATATCTGTTCTGCATAAATCACAGTTCAAGCACCACAAGCTATTTAATGATAGATTTTCTTCTCCTGAGTTCAATTGCCTTGCCACATGTGTCAATCTATCAAGCAGCCTATATTCACCCAACTGAGGCAAACACATTGGAGTGTGAGGTAGTGCTTGCACTTGAACTTACCACCTCGCAGCTACTGAACTAACATTCACTTCACTGCTGTTTCACCTCAAATTTCCTCCCCTCTTCTCTTGAAGGTGCCGACTCCTGCTGGGGTACATTCTCAGACACCTGCAGCACCTCCTTCGAGTATCCATCCTTCATTTCAGCCTAGATAATAAGTCTTGGCAGGCTATTGTGCATATCTCACACACACACTTCAGTATTCAGTAGGGGTACTAGATAGATTGAGGTTAGGGAACAATGGGTAATCCTTTAACCCGCGAACACTGTGGACAATCGATGTTCCCCCACCACTGTTGCAGTTGAGTTTAGGTAACTCAGCACAGACCAGCGATTGATCCTGGACCTTCACCTCTTTAACTGCAAACATTGCTGGAAGTCCCTTGGGTAATACTTCGCAAATTAAACTTCTTAGTCTATTCTCTAGTGGGTAATGAATATCTTTCTGTGATTTGAACGGCTGTAGTCCAATGAAGGAGTTCAGCTGTTGTGATGAATTGTGAAAGCAAAGCTTCAGTAATTGATGTTAGTCATATAAACGCAGAGACTGGTTGCTGGTTTAAATTCATAGGGAAGTATCTGTTATTGTTTAGAAAAATGCAAGGCAGTGAACTTCCTTTGTGGTTATTTTTCTTGCCTTCAGACTGACCTGTTTATTATTCGTGATGTATTTGATTATTTTTGATGTAGGATGTGAAATATTAATTTTTATGACTGAGCCCTGAATTTATATTGAATTTGTGATGCAGGAGTGTGCAGTTTTAACAGGCAACACTTGATAACCCCCTGGACTAGCCTGAAACAAACACTGATATTAAAGTATTAAAGACAGTCAAATATTAGGAGCAGTTGTGTTAACATTAACCCTAAACTACTCAATTCAGCTTCTCCTTTGGCCCTTCCCACGTTCAATCCAAATCCTTTTTCTGTGTAGTTACTCGATTCAATACAATCTAATCTCATTTTCTATACTGAATGGCCATGGTTTTCAGCCTGAGGTTTCCCTCATTTATTGGAGTGAAAAATGCACAAGTGGAAAACTCTGACCTATTTTATAAAACACATCTTACCTTTATCTCACTCTCACTCTCCTCCTCCTGGCTCACACAATTCAACTTGGAGGCACGGCCACTTAAAACAAAAAGCTCCATTTTGATTGGCTTGAAGGGTGTTTTTTTGCAGCCAATTGTAAGACTAAAGAGTGAAGAGTGACCTGTCGCATCATCCACCCATTTACACCCATCAAAACAAGAAGGGGCAATAATCACAGAGTATTGTCAACAGACTCAGAGCAAAAGTGCACCTGGACAGGTAAACCCACCTGTATGGGGCTAAGGATTAACCTAACTTTATTCATAAACAATTCTATATCTTTAATTATTATCAATTAATGAACATCTTTGAGTTCATTATATTATTTAAAACTGCATTACACTAGAATGCACCATGTTATGTATAATAAGAACGGGCTATCTTACCTAATTGTTGCTTAAAACAAACATGTCTATAATTTTCTGTAAAATAAGGATTAGGCTCCACCCATTGTTTAACCCCTTAAACCGCAGGACCCAATGTTGTAGAGCTGCTCTCTCTGTCTCCGTGTTATCCTGGCTCTGTCAGCAACCTAATGTCGGAGGAGGATTTCCTCAGTTTACTAATTAGAATCATACAACAGTTACAGCATGGAAGGTGGCCATTCGGCTCTCTGCAAGAGCACCTCAGCTAGTCCCACTCCCCCGCCCTTTCCCCGTAGCCCTGAAAATGTTTTTCCTTCAGATACTTATCTAACTCCCTTTTAAAAGCTGTGATTGTGTCAGCCTCCACCACTCTTTCAGGCAGTGCATTCCAGATCCTAACCACTCACTGAGTAAAAAAGTTTTTTCTTACATCACCTTTGGTTCTTTTGCCAATCACCTTAAATCTGTGTCCTTGACCCTTCTGCCAATGGGAACAGTTTCTCTCTATCTACTCTGTCCAGACCCCTCATGATTTTGAATACTTCTATCAAATCTCCTCTCAATCTTCTCTGCTCCAAGGAGAACAACCCCAAATTCTCTAGTCTATCCACGTAACTGAAGTCCCTCATCCCTGGAATCATTCTCGTAAATCTTTTCTGCACCCTCTCTAAGGCCTTCACATCCTTCCTAAAGTGCGGTGCCCAGACTTGGACACAATACTCCAGTTGAGGCCGAGCCAGTGATTTATACAGGTTCATCATAATGTCTATGCTTTTGTACTCTATACCTCTATTCATGAAGCCCAGGATCCCGTAAGCTTTTTTAACTGCTTTCTCAACTTGCCCTGCCAGCTTCAACGATTTGTGTGCACATACCCCCAGGTCTCTCTGTTCATGCGCCCACTTTAGGATTGTACCCTTTAGTTTATATATCCTCTCCTCATTCTTTCTATCAAAATGTATCACTTCACACTTTTCTGCATTAAATTTCATCTGCCACGTGACCAGCCTGTCTATGTCCTCTTGAAGTCTATCACTATCCTCCTCACTGTTCACTATACTTCCAAGTTTTGTATCATCTGCAATTTTGAAATTGTGCCCTGTACACTCACATCCAGGTCATTAATATTGTATCTAAATTATAACTGTAATTATACATAAGAATATAAGAAATATGAGCTGGGGTAGGCTGTTCAGCCCTTTGAGCCTGCTCCGCCATTCAATAAGATCATGGCTGATCTTCAGCCTCATCTCCACCTTCTTGCACTAGCCCCATATCTCTTGATTCCCTTAGTATCCAAAAATCTATTGATCTCTGTCTTGAATATATACAATGACTGAGCATCCATAGCCCTCTGGGCTAGATAATTCCAAAGATTCACAACCCTTTGAGTGAAGACATTTCTCTTCATCTCAGTAAAAAATGGCCCACCCCTTATTCTGAGACTGTGACCCCTGGTTCGAGACTCCTCAGCCAGGGGAAACATCATCCCAGCATCTACCCTGCCAAGTCCCTTAAGAATTTTATATGTTTCAATGAGATCACCTCTCATTCTTCTAAACTCTAGGGAATATAAGCCTTTTCTACTCAATCTCTCCTCATAGGACAATCCCCTCATCCCAGGAATCTGTCCAGTGAACCTTTGTTGCACTCCCTCTAAGGCAAGTATATCCTTCATTAGGTAAGGAGACCAAAACTACACAATACTCCAGGTGTGGTCTCACCAGGGCCCTATATAATTGCAGTAAGACTTCTTGGGGGAGAAATTCGGTATTACCCCGTTTGGGGTGCAATTATCGGCCGGGCGCAAAGTTTAGCGCCTGGCGCTAATTATCGCCTCCGACTGCAAACTTGGCTTCTATTGCCCCTGGAGGTGATTGGAGCACTAAATCAGGTGCTGCACACCTCTCTTAAGGCGCTAACGCCGAGGAGCGAGGTGCTAAATCAGAGCGCTGGCGAAGCTCGTGCGATGTCAATCAGCAATGGAACACAGACACACTGGTGCCGGCCAGTTCTTAAAGGGGAGGGTCGATCTTGCCCTCCATCCACATCCTGCTCATTGCAGCCTTGCATCTTGGCCTGGAGAGACCTGTACATCAAATCTGCTGGAAAGAACAATGGAGAGGCCCAGGGAAAGAGCTCAGAGTGCAGCCCCCATAGTCTCTTCTAAATCGATGCAAGGAAGGTCAAATCAAAATGAACCTGCAAAGTGCTGCTCAGTACCCAAAACTCCTTCACACAGCGTTGAATCTCTCCAGAAGTCTCTCTCTCTCTCTCTCTCAGAATGTGTGGTGCAAAAATGTCACCGACAAAAAAAGGCAGGCAGCAGTCGCCTTTAAATAGTGCTCCCCCAGTTCCTTCCCGACTACAAAATGCTCCCCTCAACCTGTCGTTGCTAACGGCAGGCAGTAAGGCAGGGGGAGCCACTCACTATCCAGTCCGGGGCGCTACCGGGGCGTTGCACGCTCAACTGACGTCACGATCTGCGGGCGCAGGACTTTGCGGCGGTAGTGTTTAGTGCCGCCGCAAAATGTCTGGTCAATTTCGCGACTGCCGCAAACATTGCCATGCCCGGGTGTTAGTTGCTTTGCGCCCCATTAGCGCCCTCTTAGGGTGTTAACGGGAGGCGCAAACCAATCGAATTTTTCCCTCCTTTACTCTTATACCCCAATCCCTTTGTAATAAAGGCTAACATACCATTTGCTTTCCTAATTGGTTGCTGTACCTGCATGTTAACTTTCTGTGATACACGTACAAGGACACCCAGGTCCCTCTGAATACCAACATTTCCTCGTCTCTCACCTTTTAAAAGATATTCTGCTTTTCTATTTTTCCTACCAAAGTGGATAACTTCACATTTCTCCACAGGGCAGCACGGTGGCATAGTGGTTAGCACTGTTGCCTCACAGCGCCAGGGACCCGGGTTCGAATCCGGCCTCGGGTGACTGTCTGTGTGGAGTTTGCACATTCTCCCCGTGTTTGCGTGGGTTTCCTCCGGGTGCTCCGGTTTCCTCCCACAGTCCAAAGATGTGCGGGTTAGGTTGATTGGCTATGATAAATTGACCCTTAGTGTTAGGGGGATTAAATACGTGGGGTTACGGGGATAGAGTGGGATATGTGTTGGTGTAGGGGTTACGGGGATCGGGTGGGATATGTGTCGGTGCAGGCTCGATGGGCTGAAATGGCCTCTATCTGCACTGTGGGGTTTCTGTGATTCTGTGATATATTCTATTTGCCACATTTCTTTTTTTTAAGAACATAAGAGCATAAGAAATAGGAGCAGGAATAGGCTACTTGGCCCCTCGAGCCTGCTCCGCCATTCAATAAGATCATGGCTGTTCTAGGGCTCAAAGCCACTTCCCAGCCCGCTCCCCATAACCCTTCACTCCCTTATCTTGCAAACTTTTGTCTATCTCTACTTTAAATGTATTTAATGACCCAGCCTCCACAGCTCTCTGGGGCAGAGAATTCCACAAATTTACAACCAGCTGAGAAAAGAAGTTCCTCCTCATCTCAGTTCTAAAAGGGCGACCCTTTATTCTGAGACTGTGCCCCCGAGTTCTAGATTTCCCCTGTCAAGCCCCCTCAGTATTTTATATGTTTCGATAAGATCACCTCTCATTCTTCTAAATTCCAATGAGTATTGGCCCAGCCTGCTCAACCTTTCTTCATAAGTCAAACCCCTCATCTCTGGATTTAACCTAGTGAATCATCTCTGAACTGTCTCCAATGCAAGTATATCCTTCCTTAAATAAGGAGACCAAAACTGTACGCAGTACTCAAGGTGTGGTCTCGCCAATACCTTATACAGTTGTAGCAGGACTTCCCTGCTTTTATACACCAACCCCTTTGAAATAAAGGCCAACATTCCATTTGCCTTTTTGATTACTTGATGTACCTGCATGCTAACTTTTTGTGTTTCATGCACAAGGACCCCCAGGTCCCTCTGAACTGTAGCATTTTGTAATCTCTCTCCATTTAAATAATAGTTTGCTTTTTTATTTTCCCTGCCAAAATGGATAACCTCACACTTTCCTACATTATACTCCATCTGCCAAATGTTTGCCCACTCACCTAGCCTGCCTATATCCCTTTGCAGATTCTTTGGGTTGGATTTTCATTGGGCCGTGGAGTCGGGATTGGAGGCGTGTGGGGGTTTAAAATCCCGAAATCGGGGGTCCCGACCCCATTCCGCCCCCCAACCCGCCTCCATGCCAGTTTCAAAGGAGGCGGGTACCCACCCCGCACTGGGACCCGCCTCCCTGAGGCGGGAAGGGGATTAGTGCCAATTAACTGCCTGTTAACAGGTAGTTACCAGGCAGTTTTTAGCCTAATCCCTATTTTCATTGTTGAAATGTGGGATTCCCGACGGCTCCAAACCACGCCAAGTTAGCGAGGTGTGCCGTCGGGATGAAGGGCTTGGAGGGGTCGAGAAGTCTGGTGTTCAGGTGAGTGATGGGTGCATGAGTGCAGAGGTAAGTGTGTTTGGTCTGTGTAAAGTTTTTAAAGAAGTTCTACTAACCTTTACTTACCTTTACAGCCTTCCTTCCTTCAGGTCTCAGGAGTCCCTCATCTCACCGGCACAGAAAGCAGAATGGCCGCCACAAAATCTACAGCCTCTGCTTTCTGTACCGGGGAGATCTGTAACTCATCCTGAGAGGAAAGAATTAACCTGGAGTACAGATTGTCAGTGTTTGACAGCTTCAAACACTGATATTTCATCTGTCAAAGGGTCTTGACAGATGAAATTTCAATCTGTGACTTCACCTGTTGCCGGGTGGCCCTTAATTGGCCTGCTGAGCGTGGGCTCAAGGTCAATCAAGTCTAAATCGCGTGGGTTGGCTAGAACTCGATGGAGGTGGGACTACAACCCCAAAAGTTGTAGTCCCGCCTCCTACCCGACTCCTCAATGAAAATCCAGCCCTTTGAGTCCTCTGCACAACTTGCTTTCCCACTCATCTTTGTATCATCCACAAACTTGGATACAGTACACTCGATCCCTTCATCCAAGTCATTAATGTAGATTGTAAATAGTTGGGGCCCCAGCACCGATCCTTGTGGCACCCCACTAGTTACTGTTTGCCAACCAGAAAATGACCCATTTATCCCGACTCTCTGCTTTCTGTTAGTTAGCCAATTCTCTATCCATGCTAATATATTACCCCCAACTCTGTGAGCTCCTATCTTATGCAGTAACCTTTTATGTGGCACCTTATCGAATGCCTTCTGGAAATCCAAATACACCACATCCACTGGCTCACCCTTGTCCACCCTGCTTGTTACATCCTCAAAGAACTCCAGCAAATTTGTTAAACATGCTTTCCCTTTTCTAAAGCCATACTGACTCTGTTTGACTGCAGTATGTTTTTCTAAATGCCCTGCTACTGCTTCCTTAATGAAGGACTCTAGCATTTTCCCAATGACAGATGTTAGGCTAACTGGTCTATAGTTTCCTGCTTTCTGTCTCCCTCCTTTCTTAAATAGGGGTGTTACATTAGTGGTTTTCCAATCTGCTGGGACCTCTCCAGAGTTCAGGGAATTTTGGTATATTGCAACCAATGCATCCACTATCTCTGCAGCCACTTCTTTTAAGACCCTGGGATGTAAGCCATCTGGTCCAGGGGACTTGTCGTCTTTTAGTCCCATCATTTTACCGAGTACTATTTCCTTAGTGATAGTGATTGTTGTAAGAGCCATAAAAGCTTAAGAAAATACTTTAAAATATTGGTTAAATAGCATAATACAGTTAATTTACCTGATTGACTTATTGTATTAAGAAACCCCCTATTTTCTTGCTCCAGTAGTATAGTCCGAGACACCCCCTTCATTCTTGCCACAATGGTACAGTCCCTAAGCCACACATGGTATGCAGCCATTTTACAGTTTAAACTCCACGTGGCTGAAGGAGGCAGAAGTTGTGAGGTTTGGAGCAATACAGTTTTTGACCGTGTTCGTTTATACGTGTTTGCTTTGTAATTCCGTTTGTGAAGTGTTATAGTAAACAGTTTAAAAGACAAAGCTACGTTTGGGAACGTTTTATTTCGACACGCGTCTACTCGTTGTTAACAGCCCCACAGCTCAGTGGCTGCCTGTTTGGAAACTAAGAAGCGCCACTACAATTGTCTTTAGTTCCCCACTCCCTGTGGCCCCTTGATGATCCATTATTGGGATGTTTTAGTGTCTTCTACAGTGAAGACAGATGCAAAATATTTGTTCAGAGTCTCTGCCATTTCCCCGTTCCCCATTATTTATTCTCCAGTCTCATCCTCTAAGGGACCAATGTTTACTTTAGCTACCCTCTTCCTTTTTATATACCTGTAGAAGCTCTTACTATCTGTTTTAATGTTTCTTGCCAGCTAACTCTCATAATTCATTTTCTCTATTATTTTTTTAGTCATCCTTTGCTGGTTTTTAAAAAATTCCCAATCCTCTGGTTTCCCACCAATCTTGGCAACATTGTATGCCTTTGCTTTCAATTTGATACCATCCTTTACTTCCTTAGTTAGCCACGGATGGCGTTCCCTTCTCTTAAAATCTTTCTTTGTCACTGGAATATATTTTTGTTGAGAGTTATGAAATATCTCCTTAAATGTCTGCCACGGCATTTCAACTTCCTTACCCTTTAATTTATTTTTCCAGTCCACTTTAGCCAGTTCTGCCCTCATGCTATTAAAATTGCCTTTGTTTAAGATCAGGACACTGGTTTGGGATACAACTTTCTCACCCTCCAACTGAATTTGAAATTCAACCAAGCTATGATCACTCTTTCCTAGAGGATCCTTTACTATGAGATCATTTATCAATTCTGTCTCATTACATAGTACCAGATCCAAGATAGCCTGCTCCCTGGTTGGTTCCATTACATACTGTTCTTGGGAAACATCCCGGATGCACTCTATGAACTCCTCCTCCAGGCTACCACGGCCAATTTGATTTGTCCAATCAGTATGGAGATTAAAGTCACCCATGATTATTACCATACCTTTTTTACAGGCCTCCATTATTTGTTGATTTATACTCTGTCCAACAGCATTGCTACTGTTCGGAGGCCTGTAGACTACGCCCACAAGAGACTTTTTCCCCTTATTATTTTTTATCTCCACCCAAACTGATTCTACATCTTGATCTTTTGAGCTAATATCACTTCTCACCACTGCACTGATCCCATCTTTTACTAACAAAGCCACCCCACCTCGCTTTCCTTTCTTTCTATCCTTCTGAATTATCATATACCCTGGAATATTCAGTTTCCAGCCCTGGTCGCCTTGCAACCACGTCTCTGTAATGGCGATCAGATCAGATCATACCCATTTGTATCTATTTGTGCCGTCAACTCATTTATCTTGTTACGAATGTTGCATGCATTCAGATATAGAGCTTTTAACTTTGTCTTTTTACCATTTTTCCTTGTTTTGGCCTTTTTTTCTGTTACACATTATTTTTAAACATTCTGTCCCTTCCTGTCACACTCTGGTTATTATTTCCCCCATCTCTAGCCTGCTCTATTGCTTTCTCATTGCTCATTGACTTTTTATTTTCCCGCTTACCTGAATCCTCTCCCCCACTATTTAGTTTAAAGCCCTCTCTACAGCCCTAGTAATTCCATTTGCCAGGACTCTAGCCCCAGCATGGTTCAAGTGAAGCCCGTCCAAACGGAACAGCTCCCTCTTATCCCAGTACTGGTACCAGTGCCCCACAAATTGAAACCCTTTTCTCCCACACCAGTCTTTGAGCCACTCGTTCATTTCTCTGATCTTATTTACCCTATGCAAATTCACTCGTGGCCCAGGTAGTAATCCAGAGATTATTACCTTTGTGGTTCTTGCCCACTCACCAGTCTATATCCCTTTGCAGCCTCTTTGCATCCGCCTCACAATTTACTTTCCCACCTAGCTTTATATCATCAGCAAACTTGGGATACATTAAACTTGGTCCCCTCATCCAAGTCATTGATATAGATTGTAAATAGCTGAGGCCCAAGCACTGATCATAGTTACAGCCTAGTTACAGCCTGCCAACCTGAAAATGACCCGTTTAGTCCTACTCTGTTTTCTGTCCATTATCCAATCCTCAATCCATGCTAATATATTACTCCAATCCCATGAGCCCCTAATTTTGTGTAATAACCTCTTGTGTGGCACCTTACCGAATGTTTCTTGAAAATCAAAATACACTACTTCCACTGGTTCTCCCTTATCTACGCTGCTAGTTTGAAACTCAAAAAACTCTAACAGATTTGTCAAACACAATTTCCCTTTCATAAAACTATGTTGACTCTGCCCAATAATATTACGATTTTCTAAGTACCCTGTTACCACGTCCCTAATAATAGATTCTAGCGTTTTCCCTATTACTGATGTCAGGCTAACTGGCCTATAGTTCCCTGTTTTCTCTCTCCCTCCTTTCTTGAATAGCAGGGTTACATTTGTTACCTTCCAATCCATGGAGACAATTCTAGAATCTAGGGAACTCTGGAAGATCAAAACCAATGCCTCCATTATCTTTGTAGCCAGCTCTTTTAAAACCTTAGGAGGTAGGCCATCAGATCCAGCAGATTTGTCGGCCTTTAGTCCCATTAATTTCTCCAGTACTATTTCTTTACTAATTTTTTTTAAGTACCTCATTCTCACTAGATGCTTGGTTCCCCACTATTTCCATAATGTTTTTTGTGTCTTCTACCATGAAGACAGATACAAAGGGGTTGATTTTCATTGACCCGTGGAGTCGGGATTGGAGGCATGTGGGGGGTTAAAGTCCCGAATTCGGGGGTCCCAACACCATCCCGCCTCCATGTAAGTTTCAAAGGAGGCGGGTACCCGCCCCACACTGGGACCCGCCTACCTGAGGCGGGAAGGGAATAGTGCCAAATAACTGCCTGTTAACAGGTAGTTAACAGGCAGTTTTTAGCCTAATCCCTATTTTAAAGCTTGAAGTGTGGGATTCCCGACGGCTCCAAACCACGCCAAGTTAGAGGAGTCGGGCCTTCGGGTTGAAGGACTTGGAGGGGTCGAGATGTCGGTTTTCAGGTGAGTGATGGGTGCATGAGTGCAAAGGTAAGTGTGTTTGGTGTGTCTAAAGTGTGTAAAGAAGTTTAAATTACCTGTACTTACCTTTTCAGCCTTCCTTCCTCTAGGTTTCGGGAGTCCATCATCTAACCGGCACAGAAAGCAGAATGGCTGCGAACTGTCAAAAGTGACAGCCTGCAGCTTTTTGTGCAGGAGAGATTTCTAACTGAGTCTGTGTAGAAGGACTCATGTCAGAAGTAAGACTGTCAGACCTAGAAATTCGGTGGGCTGTGCCACCAGTTAGTGCCTAAAGAGGGCACTCAGTGGCTTTAGCGCCACTGGCCACGCCTCCCACGATATTTAGCGGGGTGCTAATGGCAGCGTTAGCCTGTTGCGCTGCGCCGCCACCGATGATGTCATCGGTGTGCGCAGCGCCCCACTACCGCCCCGATCGCGATATTTGGTAGCGTCCGCCTCTGTAGCGCCGTTCGCAAATCACGCCCAGTTCACGGAGCCTACCTGTGGCGGCAGTGGTGCAAATTAAGGTGGAGGTGCGGGGCGGCCTTTTTTTCCAGTGGCCGCCTGCCAGCACCTCCATCCCCGGCCTCCTGATTCCCCCCCCCGGGGCAGTGCCGCTGTGTCCCGAGAGCCCGGCACTTCTCCTCGGTGCCGGGCTCTTTTGCCGGCAGTCGCGATCGGTCATCACGCTAGTGCAGGCCCCTCCCCCTTAAGAAGCGGAGGAAGGCCTGCAGTACCGCAGCGCACCGTGCCACGACATGTGGCGCGGCGGCACTTTGCGCTGCGATATTCAGTTTCAGCGCCCTAAGAGGGATGCGGGGCGCCTTGAGCAGCGCCCCGAGTCCCTCTTGGGGCATTCAAGATGAATTTCCGGTGGTCGCAACTGCTCCGATCGCAGCGGTAATTCCGGCGCCCAGGCGAGCTGGGCGCCCCGTTTGCGGCTCCACCGAATTTCTCCCCCTCAGTGTTTGACAGCTTCAAACAGCTGTGAAACGCTGATATTTCATCTGTCAAAACGTCTTGACAGATGAAATTTCAGTCTGTGATGTCACCTGTTGCCGGGTGGCCCTTAATTGGCCTGCTGAGCCTGCTGGGTGGGCTCAACAAGGTCAATCAAGTTAAAATCGCGTGGATTGGCCGTATCTCGATGGAGGCGGGACTACAACCCCGAAAGTTGTAGTCCCGCCTCCTTCCCGACTTCTGAATGAAAATCACCCCCAAAGTATCTGCCATTTCCTTATTCACCATTATAATTTCTCCTGTCATTGCCTGTAAGGGGCCTATGTTTACTTTTGCTAATATCTTCCTTTTTACATACCTATAGAAGCTTCTACAATCTGTTTTTATGACTCTTGCTAATTTACTCTCATTCTATGTTCTCTGTCTTTCTCAATTTCTTTTTCATCCTTTGCTGAATTCTAAAATCCTCCCAATCCCCAGGCTTACTACTCTTTTTGGCAACATTAGAAGCCTCCTCCTTTAATCTAATACTATCTTTAACTCCTCTTGTTAGCCATGGTTGGACCACTTTACCCGTGGGATTTTTATTCCTTAAGAGAATGTATATTTGTATAAAGATGATGTTTATGATTTAAATACAAATTGCTAACACAGGATATCTTCTCACCCCTTGGAATCCAGCAACAGGAATCAATCTCACTGCACTCAGCCTCTGACCCCTGTAATTAATCCGCACCTTCAGTTTGTCCCATTAATCTGTAAAAATCTCATCTCCTCGCCAGACATAACATTCAACAATCTTGGATCAATATTATGTTGCAAACAGACTTAATATCAATTAGTGAGCGACCGGCCCACACGGGAGTGAGAGGGAGACCCACACAGGAGTGATAGAGGGAGATCCACCCGGGATTCATAGAGGGAGATCCACCCGGGAGTGACAGGGGGGAGATCCACCCGGGATTCATAGAGGGAGATCCACCCGGGAGTGATAGAGGGAGATCCACCCGGGAGTGACAGGGGGGAGATCCACCCGGGAACGATAGAGGGGAGATCTACCTGGGAGTGATAGAGGGAGATCCATCTGGGAGTGATAGAGGGAGATCCACCTGGGAGTGACAGAGGGAAATCCACCCAGGAGTGATAGAGGAGAGATCCACCTGAGAGTGATAGAAGGGAGATCCACCCGGGAGTGATAGAGGAAGATCCACCCAGGAGTGACAGAGGGAAATCCACCCAGGAGTGATAGAGGAGAGACCCACCCAGGAGTGATAGAGGGAGAGCCAGCCCATTCTAATGGCAGAGTCTCATTAGCATGCTGGAAGGACAGAATTGTGTGAGCATCAATGGATGAATCAGCTCTGAGGACAGTGAATGGCGAAATATGTTCTGGAATAAAATAGATATAAAATAAACCAGAACACAACAATAACAAATCAATCTGAAATGTAAATACACGAACCACTGCACTCCAGGCCGTGCATGTGTAAACCCATTTACACCAGGTGCATCTGCTAAGTTATGACCATTTCAAAGTTAGTAATATACTATCAATGCCAAGGTATATGAATAACCAATTTGCTACAGTATATTCCAGCGTATGGACCAATTGCAATGTTTGGAATATCAGAACACATACATTAAAATATGGCACATTGATTATTTTTCAAAGTTATACAGAGAATTATGTTCAGCTGCTATTGGGAAAAGTAAGTGATAAGATATTTCATGACACTCAGATATTTAGACAATTTACTCACCTTGGAGGACAGTCCCTTATGTTGCATGTAACGGCATGGATGTCTGGTTGAGGCTTGCCCTTGCAGTGAGACTTGTCAACCTCAATGCTGTTGTCTTGCAGACACTTTAGCTTTGGAAACTGCAAGCCTTTATCCCCACATGGTGCTGAGCACGGTGTCAGCTCGCCGATCAGCCACTCATACTCTAACATATAAAGACATGGGAACTGAAATTGTCTCGATAATGTAATATTAATGGAACCCATCTCAACGTTCACCAGAACAAATGAATATTCTCAGTACTGCCCCTCGAATTCTTCACTATGTTCACTTAAAATCAAGTGTTCTTGGGATATTTCTGATGTTACTCAAATGAGTGATCTTTTTATTATTGTGATATTAATATTATAGTAAATACTATAATAGTTTAACAATTTTGCTTCTGTATTAATTGTCTCCATTCTTTCTTCTTCCCCATTCTTTCTTATATTTTTCTAATAGCAATATTAGTTTCACATTGTGATATTTTGTACCTTAACTTTTCTTTTACACTTTTCTGTTTTTCTAGATCTCCATTGTGAAGCTCCAATCCATAGCTTCAAATATTGATCTGCGATTGGCTGAAAACAAGCTCCAAATGCTGCATTTTCACCCAAATAAAAGTAAGGATGTTGTAGTTTTACCATTATTAAAGCAACCAAGTCAAATATTTGCATGTGTGTGTTCCCACTGCTTGAAAGGTTCTGTTGTCAGTGCAGTGGGCTCCTCAAAAATTAGTCACCTGTTCAGTAGCCACACAGGTGTCAGGCAATGACTATCTCCAACAGCCCCTTGACATTCAACAGCATTACCATTGCCAAATCCCCCTCCATCAACATCCTGAGGTCACCATTGACCAGAAACTCAAATGGACCAGGACATAAATGCTATGGCTACTAGAGCAGGTCAGGGGCTAGATATTCTGCGGCGCGTGACTCACCTCCTGACTCCCCAAAACCTCTCCACCACCTACAAGGCACAAGTCAGGAGTGTTATGGAATACTCGCCACTTGCCTGGATGAGTGCAGCTACAACAACACTCAAGAAACACAACACCATCCAGGACAAAGCAGCCCGCTTGATCAGCACCCCATCCACCACCTTAAACATTCACTCCCTCCACCACTGGCATACCGTGGCTGCGGTGTGTACCATCTACAAGATGCAGTGCAGCAACTCACCAAGGATTCTATTGCAACACCTCCCAGAGGGGAATAATAATTTAAAAAGGCGCGTACAGCACTAAGACCAAACCACTGCATCCTGGATTACTTTGGAAAGGTGTAGGTTTTGTTCATCCAAATATCTCTTCAGCTAAAAACTAAAGATTGTGGGGATGGAAAAAGACTCTCAATTTCCAGCACTGCTATGAACTGATAATTTTATGAGTATATGGGGAACTATTAATAAAATAACTAGAAATAATGTTAATCAATAGCAGCTGCTAATGAACGTTATCAAATTTTATTATTTGCTTTTGAAAATGTTCACTTCAGTGAGGAAGCTTTCGCAGGAGGGCATAATTTTGATGAGAGCCCCTGATAGAGTTTAAAATGTAGGCTATTTAGCTTTAAATCAAATTAGCTTTAATGTAAATCAGCCAATATCTGAGACACTTGGACAAGTGACAGACATCTATTGCGACTATTGGACAGGGAGGCGGTGGGCTTGGAGTCTAAACAATCACTGTTGTTGTGTATGTACCTTTAAGGGAATAACTGGTCTTAGACTGCAGTACCGGCAGTGACCACCCCTGTATAAAAGGCTCTAGCAGGCTTCTGTAGTTTCAGTTTCAAGCTGCCTCTTGTTCAGTAAAGTACCTGTTAAACTGTTCTCCCGAAGTCCGTGTATTATTGAGGCGCGGACATTACAGTGGCGACGAGTAAGTTCGAACTCACCTGCAGTGTGGCATCATCTCACGGGGATCTCGCCTGAAAGGAAGGTCCTGGAAGGTTGTAGTCTGAGCAACGGGCGTCGACCGAGGGCAACCGCCCAAAGAATCCATCGGTGTTTGGAGAATTGCGGGAGAGACTGTGGTTCCAGCGAATCGTGCTGGTAGCAGGTAGCACGCTGACCCTTCCGGACTGCGGCGGGCTCAAGCTTGATCGAGCGGCTCTACAAATCGGGCCGCGCAGCGTCGCCGGGAAAAGAAAACGAGAGAGAGGGTGGAGTGCACAGGGCGCGGTCGGTGCTCGAGAACAGGACAGCGGAGAGAAACTAAACGGGGGGGGGAAGGAAAGCGAGGCGTGCCGAAGCTGCGGGTCGCCGCCATTACCCCGTAGAACGCTAGGAGCAGCGTGGCAGTAAGGGGAAGAAGCAAAAGCGCGGGAGGCGCCATTTTATCCCGTTGGGGAAGAAGCAAAAGCGCGGGAGGCGCCATTTTATTCCATTGGGGAAGAAGCAAAAGCGCGGGAGGCGCCATTTTAAATTGCCCAAGATGCCGAAAAGTGGCAGTATCACTGCTTTCGACAATGAGGTAGAAGACTGGACCACGTATGTGGAAAGAATTGAAGTGTACTGCAAGGCAAATGAGGTGGCTGATGGAAAGAGGGCGTCGGTATTATTAAATCTGATGGGTGCGAGTATGTACGGCCTATTGCGGAATTTAATTACCCCAGCTAAACCAATGGAGAAAAGTTTTGAGGAGATTGTTCATATCTTACAGGAATGTCTAAGCCCTACACCACTGCTGATAGCAGAAAGATTCAAATTCCATAAAAGAAACCAGCACAAAGATGAGAGCAATGCTGACTATATTACGGAACTACGCAAGTTATCGAAGCACTGCCAGTTCGGAGCAGGACTGGCAGACACCATACGGGATAAGTTTGTCTGCGGGCTCCAGAGTGAAGGAACCCAGAAACGACTACTTTCAAAAAAGGACCTGACGCTAGAACAGGCTTTCAGCGTGGCAGTATCCTACGAAGCAGCAGCACGGGGAGCTGCGGAAATACAACAGAAACCACAAGAATACAGCGCTAACGAAATGGCGTATGGAGCCAAAAAGTGCTATCGCTGCGGCAGAACAACCCATGAGCAGAAGGACTGCTGGTTTAAGGACAAAATATGCAGGCAATGCGGGAAAATGGGACATATAGCAAGAGTCTGCAGGTCGGGAAAGAAGACCAACATGACAAGAACTACTAAGGAACAGTACAGGAAAGTAAAGAAACTGACAGATAGTAGTTCAGAAGATCAGGAGAGTGATAAGGACTCCGGGAGCAGGCGACTAAGTTGTTTAAAGTTACACAACGTGATCACAAAAGAAGATCACCGAACCATCTGGGTCACCCTCATGATAGCAGGGTCCCCAGTGAAGATGGAATTGGACACAGGATCAGCCCTAACTGTCATGAATCGACAAGACTATGAGCGGCTATTTTCACACATACCCTTAAAGGACACGTCCATTGTATTGAAGACATACACAGGGCAAAAAGTCTACCCCAGAGGAAAAATAAGGGTGCCAGTTGAATATAACGGAAAGGAAACACAGAAACTATACATGTATATACTACGAGATGGAGGACCATCATTATTGGGACGTGAATGGATCCGAAGACTACAATTGGATTGGCATTCTATTCTGGCACTAACTGTGACTGACAAAAAAGATGATGACGTCGCACCTGGACGTCTGTCACAAATTCTATCTGACGCGGAAGAGGTGTTCCAACAAGGACTTGGGACTCTAAAAGGAGTAAAGGCAACCATAAAGATTGAGGATAACACAACCCCAAAATTTTTCAAGGCCAGACCAGTGCCATACGCGATACGCCCTGCTGTGGAAGCTGAACTGGAGAGTCTGGAGCGTTCGGGGGTGCTGTCTAAGGTGGACTGGAGCGAGTGGGCCACACCCATCATTCCTGTAATGAAGAAAGCATTGAGCAGCACGCCTGGGGAGCCAAGGAAGGTTCGCATCTGTGGGGACTTCAAGGTGACTGTGAACCCAGTCCTGCACACAGTACAGTATCCGCTTCCGCGGATAGAAGATATTTTCGCCTCACTATCTGGAGGGAAACGTTTTACAAAGATTGACCTGGCTCAAGCATATCTACAAATGGAGGTGGAAGAAGCATCTAGGAAATACCTCACGATAAACACTCACAAAGGCCTTTACCAGTACAATCAACTGGTATTTGGGGTAGCATCGGCCCCGGCTATGTGGCAGAGGGCAATGGAACAAGTCCTGCAAGGGATCCCGGGGACCCAGTGTTATTTGGACGACATCCTGGTTACGGGCGAAAATGACAATGAACACCTTGCCAACCTGGAACAGGTGCTCACGAGATTGCAGGAATATGGGCTACGAGCCAACCGTCCCAAATGCGAGTTCTTCAGGAGACAAATCTCGTATTGTGGCCACATGATTGATGAGGAAGGGTTGCATAAGTCGCCGGACAAGATTGAGGCTGTAGTCAAGGCTCCAGCACCAGAAAATGTGTCGCAACTGAGGTCGTTCCTCGGGTTGGTGAACTACTACCATAAGTTCTTGCCGAATTTATCTACAATTCTGCACCCACTGAACGCCCTCCTTCAAGCTGGTGTAACATGGAAATGGAGTGATGAATGTAAGCGTGCCTTTCAGGAATATAAATGCCAAATCACTTCAAAAGAAGTATTGGCCCACTACAACCCAACACTACCGATTCGGTTGGCATGTGATGCGTCACCTTACAGCATTGGAGCGGTGCTGTCACACAAATTCCATGACAGTTCAGAGAGGCCAATAGCCTTTGCATCGCGCTCGCTAACCTCAGCCGAGCGTAACTACGCCCAGATTGACAGGGAGGCCCTCAGCCTGGTGTGGGGGGTGAAGAAGTTCAATCACTATCTGCACGGGCAGAAATTCACCCTACTGACTGATCATCAACCCCTGGTCTCAATTTTTAACCCAAAGAAGGGCGTTCCGGTGATGACGGCGCAACGGCTGCAAAGATGGTCACTTTTTCTAGGGGCACATCAGTATGACATCGAGTACAAAGGTACGAAACAACATGGAAACGCTGATGGGCTGTCGCGCCTACCGTTGCCTACGGCGGAAGAAGCACCTGCAGTGGACCCGGTGGAGATATTCCATGCGACCATAGTCGAATGTTTGCCTGTTACAAATGCAAGTATTGAGAAGGAAACCCGAAATGACCCGACACTCTCTCGGGTCTATGATTTGACGGTGAAGGGATGGCCAGCATATGGCGACTTACTGTTGCCAGCATTCTCACCAAGGAGGGAACAGCTGTCATTGAGCCGGGGAACCTTGATGTGTGGATCCCGAGTGGTAATTCCACCCAAGTTGAGAGATAGAGTACTCAATGAGCTTCACGAGGGCCATCTGGGAGGGGTAAAAATGAAGAGCCTAGCCAGGGCGTTTGTGTGGTGGCCGGGAATCGATAAAGAAATCGAGGATATGACCAAGAGATGCACAGGATGCCAGAAGGTCCAAAACGCTCCACCACAGGCCCCGCTACATCCATGGGAGTGGTCCTCATCTCCATGGCAATGGGTACACATTGATTTCGCTGGTCCATTTATGGACTCAATGTTTCTAATCGCTGTGGACGCCCATTCGAAATGGCCAGAGGTCATTAAAATGTCCTCCACCACCACGGGGAAAACTATTGCAGTCCTAAGGACCATCTTCGCCAGGAATGGGTTGCCAGAACAGATCTGTTCCGACAATGGCCCACAGTTTGTGTCTGAGGATTTCCGGAGGTTCCTGAAGAATAATGGGGTGAAACATTACACATCTGCCCCACATCATCCAGCCACAAATGGATTGGCTGAGAGGTTTGTTCAGACCTTTAAAAAGGCCATAAAGGCAATGTATAATGACGACATACCACTGCAACACAAGGTGGATAACTTCCTGTTTGCTTACCGGAATGCGACACATGCAGTAACCAACCAAACTCCAGCCGTACTGTTTTTCAACCGGAGACTAAGATGTCGCTTGGATTTGCTCAAACCAAACATAAGACGAGATGTTGAGGATAAGCAGTTCCAGCACATAAATGAGAAGCCAACCAAGAGCTTCAAGATAGGGCAACCAGTCTTGGCCCGCGACTACCGAACAGAAAAATGGCAGCCAGGCACGATATGCACACAGCAGGGACCACTAATGTACACAGTCGACGTTGGAGAGAGCATCGTGAGACGCCATGCTGACCAGATTCTAGAGTCACAGGAACAAGCCAAACCTGTACCACAAGCATGTGCACCTGGTAATGAGCCCGAAGTACAGATTGCGTCTACCTCAGAAGCAGGGGTATTGGAAGCTGACGAACCAACCAATGACAATGAGCCAGAATTGACTCCACCACCAGAACAGGATACTCGAGAAAGGCGCTATCCAGTCCGGATCAGGAAGCCTCCTCAAAGACTGAACTTATAAATGACTATTTCAATTGATGTATATATTACTGAGAAAATTGTAATTGTAATTAGTTATTATTTAGTTGTTAAATGAATGTTATGTACTGTTTATCTAAAAGGGGAGGAATTGTTGTGTATGTACCTTTAAGGGAATAACTGGTCTTAGACTGCAGTACCGGCAGTGACCACCCCTGTATAAAAGGCCCTAGCAGGCTTCTGTAGTTTCAGTTTCAAGCTGCCTCTTGTTCAGTAAAGTACCTGTTAAACTGTTCTCCCGAAGTCCGTGTATTATTGAGGCACGGACTTTACAACTGTAATAGCTGGATTTTATTAATGTTTATGGAAGTAAAAAAAAAACTTGTAGCACCAGTGGAAAGAATTACTAAGGGACCGATATCCTGTGCATTACTTCCAGTTAATGTCCAGTGGCAGAGGACATTGAAGCTCAGACATGACTGTTGCGATATAATTAAATAAACATTAACGAGCCCAGGGCATTAAAACAGATGTGAGGAATGTCATACAAACACTTTCAGTGCACCCACTAGTATCACCAACAGTAAGGTCTAGGCTTAAAGGGCATTTTTTCTATGATCCCCCCACCACAACGTCCAACTGTTAAATGATTGCAGAGTTTTTGCTTCCACTGCCCACTCCAGAGTTAATTCCAAGTGTCATCGCTCTTTGTATCAAGACCTTCCTGACACAGTCCTACATGAGGTGTAAACCGTGGCTCAGTGAGCACATGATCCAGGTCGACACTCCCACTGCAGATCTGAGGGAGCGCTGCACTGTCGGGGGGCAGTACTGAGGGAGCGCTGCACTGTCGGAGAGGCAGTACTAAGGGAGCGCTGCATTGTCGGAGGGGCAGTACTGAGGGAGCACTGCATTGTCAGAGGGGCAGTACTGAGGGAGTGCTGCAATGTTGGAGGGGCAGTACTGAGGGAGCACTACATTGTCGGAGGGGCAGTACTGAGGGAGAGCTGCACTGTCAGAGAGGAAGTACTGAGGGAGCGCTGCACTGTTGGAGGGGCAGTACTGAGGGAGCACTGCACTGTCGGAGGGGGCAGTACTGAGGGAGCACTGCTCTGTCAGAGGGGCAGTACTGAGGGAGCGCTGCACTGTCGGGAGGGGCAGTACTGAGGGAGCGCTGCTCTGTCGGAGGGGCAGTACTGAGGGAGTGCTGCACTGTTGGAATGGTGGTACTGAGGGAGTGCTGCATTATTGGAGGGCCTGTACTGAGGGAGTGCTGCACTGTCGGAGGGGGCAGTACTGAGGGAGCGCTGCACTGTCGGAGGGGCAGTACTGAGGGAGCGCTGCTCTGTCGGAGGGGCAGTGCTGAGGGAGCGCTGCTCTGTCGGAGGGGCAGTACTGAGGGAGCGCTGCGCTGTCGAAGGGGCAGTACTGAGATAGTGCTGCATTAGCATAACTTCTCTGCTTTTCAATTCTATCCCTCTAGAAATGAAGCCCAGTGTTTTGTTTGATTTCTTTTATTGCCTTATTAACCTGCGTCGCTACTTTTAGTGATTTGTGTATCGGTACCCTCAGATCCCTCTGCTCCTCTACCTCATTTAGACATTTATTTTCGAAAGAGTATACGGCCTCCTTATTCTTCCTACCAAAATGTATATTGAAGTTCATTTGCCGTAAAGCGCTTTGTGAAGTTCTGAGGTCATGAAAGGCGCTATATAAATGCAAGTCTTTCTTTTTTCTGTAACAAATTACTCATTTATTTTATCATTTCACACACAGTTTTGATCTGGAAAACTAAGTCAAAGATTGACATGATTATGTCATAATAGACCTTTGCCATTTGATTAACAAGGACAATGTTAGTTTTTGACCATTACTGCTTGCCCACACCTTTCCCCAGCTGGAGGTAGAAACCCGCACAACATACCCCATCTGGTGGGTAGATGGGTTGATCTAACATTCTAACATTCTTTCCTAATGGTTTGGCGAAGAACGGATGGAACTCATCCCTCGGGTTTGAAGGGAATGTGCTGGGAATCCAACTCTTGCCTGTCCAGCGGGAGGACAGCACAGTATTACCATTATTTTTTTTATAGAAGAAACATACCTGCTATCTCCACTGTAACCTTTAGTGTCAGAGTGCCGGCTTCATTCTGAGCTATACAGCTGTAATCGCCTTGAAGTCCTTTTGTGATGTTTGGGATTTGAAGGATGTGTTGTGAAGCTAGGATTTGATGTTCCTGTCCTAACACTGTGCTTATGGCTTTGCCATTGTATAGCCAGCGGATGCTGGGTTTTGGATGGCCTTTAACAGGACAACCTAAAGTGGGAAGTAAAGAATATTTTTTTTTATCAGAACTAGTATTTTGCCATATATAAAATTTGGTGTCATCCAATCATGTTCCACTCTCCTTAATTACCATTCCTATGCAGTCAAGTACTTCACTCCCAAAAATTGTTACTTTTAAAATTTCCTGGTCACATCCAACAAATTCTATAATAGGGTGCAAAATAGTTCAGTACTCCAGGCCAATCAAAATGGATCCCTTTACCAATGAATCACAGAATCATAGAAATATACAGCACAGAAGGTGGTCATTTGGCCCATCGTGTCTGTGCCAGCCGAAAAAGAGCTATCCAGTCTAATCCCACGTTCCAGCTCTTGGTCCGTAGCCTTGTAGGTTACAGCACTTCAAGTGCATATCCAAGTACTTTGTAAATGTGATGAGGGTTTCTGCCTCTACCACCCTTTCAGGCAGTGAGTTCCAGACCCCCACCACCCTCTGGGTGAAAAAGGTTCTCCTCAACTCCCCGCTAATCCTTCTACCAATTACTTAAATTCTATGCTGAATTTAAATATTTCCTCCGCTATTTCCTCCCTTGCTTCTCTTAACAGCCTAGGATACATTTCATCCGGGCCTGGTGATCTATCTACATTCAAAGATGCAAAACCCCTTAATACTTTAAATCAATGAACTGTTGCTATTTCATGCGATGTGCTGATAAATTCTTCAGTCTGCAGAAATGTCAGAAACTTTGGAAGGAAACTGGATTTACCATTTTAAGATTCAAAAATTCCAATAGGATTTACAATTTGATCCATAAACACAGGGTTATTCCAATAGCTTATAAGAATCTTATAAGGCCGGGATTACACACTATTCTTTCACTTCTGGCACTAGGTTTCAACATAGGAATTTGGGAAAGTATCGAATAAGAAAAAGCCATTCAGGTTAAGTTGCTGACCTACAGATGGAGCTTACAGGGACATATAATTGTCAAAGGGAGGTGCTCACATATGTTACTGGCATGTCAGTCACTCATGCTTAAAAACTACTCATCAAATCAAGCCAGGGAGCCTAATATTTGTGTGCAAGAGTCTCCCTGATGTGATGGCATGGAGTTCAACTTCAGGATTCTCTGGGAGTCTCCAATAATGGAAAATGAATCTCCCAAGCACTGCTACCGCCAACCCAAATATTGAGTGCGTAGTTTGCAGTGCGCAAGTGTAGTTTGCGTGCCTGTAGATTGTGAGTGGCAGTTGCGCCTGTCGATTGTGAGTGGAGGTTACACCTGTAGTTTGTGCCTATAGATTGTGAGTGGAGGTTGTGCCTGTAGTTTGTGCCTGTAGATTGCGAGTGGATGTTGTGCCTGTAGATTTTGAATGGAGGTTGCGCCTGCAGATTGTGAGTGGAGGTTACACCTGCAGTTTGTGCCTGTAGATTGTGAGTGGAGGTTACACCTGTAGTTTGTGCCTGTAGATTGCGAGTGGAGGTTGTGCCTGTAGATTTTGAATGGAGGTTGCACCTGCAGATTGTGAGTGGAGGTTACGCCTGTAGTTTGTGCCTATAGATTGTGAGTGGAGGTTGCGCCTGCAGATTGTGAGTGGAGGTTGCACCTGTAGTTTGTGCCTGTAGATGGTGAGTGGAGGTTGCACCTGTAGTTTGTGAGTGGAGGTTGCACCTGTAGTTTGTGCCTGTAGTTTGTGAGTGGAGGTTGCACCTGTAGTTTGTGAGTGGAGGTTGCGCCTGTAGTTTGTGCCTGTAGATTGTGAGTGGAGGTTGCACCTGTAGTTTGTGCCTGTAGATTGTGAGTGGAGGTTGCACCTGTAGTTTGTGAGTGGAGGTTGCGCCTGTAGTTTGAGAGTGGAGGTTGCACCTGTAGTTTGTGAGTGGAGGTTGCGCCTGTAGTTTGTGAGTGGAGGTTGCACCTGTAGATTGTGAGTGGAGGTTGCGCCTATAGTTTGTGCCTGTAGATTGAGAGTGGAGGTTGCGCCTGTAGTTTGTGCCTGTAGTTTGAGAGTGGAGGTTGCGCCTGTAGTTTGTGCCTGTAGTTTGAGAGTGGAGGTTGCGCCTGTAGTTTGTGCCTGTGTACTTTCTTTGCCTGCTCACAAGCGGCCTCCTGGTTCTCAGAGCTTCTCGCGCAACAGCTGCTGCCACAAAACCACAAGCAAAAATACTCAACTACAGGGGGCCTGACCTTTATAAGGTTAATGCAATAATATCTGCAGACATCACTTGAGCAAATGTCAACCCTCCAGGAATGTCTCCAACCAGAGTTGGCAACCGTCGTGCCTGTAGTCTGTGCCTGTAGATTGTGAGTGGAGGTTGCACCTGTAGTTTGTGCCTGTAGATTGTGAGTGGAGGTTGCACCTGTAGTCTGTGCCTGTAGATTGTGAGTGGAGGTTGCGCCTATAGTCTGTGCCTGTAGATTGTGAGTGGAGGTCATGCCTGTAGTCTGTGCCTGTAGATTGTGAGTGGAGGTTGCGCCTGTAGTCTGTGCCTGTAGATTGTGAGTGGAGGTTGCGCCTGTAGTCTGTGCCTGTAGATTGTGAGTGGAGGTTGCGCCTGTAGTCTGTGCCTGTAGATTGTGAGTGGAGGTTACACCTGTAGTTTGTGCCTGTAGATTGTGAGTGGAGGTTGCGCCTGTAGTCTGTGCCTGTAGCTTGTGAGTGGAGGTTGCGCCTGTAGTCTGTGCCTGTAGATTGTGAGTGGAGGTTACGCCTGTAGTTTGTGCCTGTAGATTGTGAGTGGAGGTTGCGCCTGTAGTCTGTGCCTGTAGATTGTGAGTGGAGGTTGCGCCTGTAGTCTGTGCCTGTAGATTGTGAGTGGAGGTCGTGCCTGTAGTCTGTGCCTGTAGATTGTGAGTGGAGGTTGCGCCTGTAGTCTGTGCCTGTAGATTGTGAGTGGAGGTTGCGCCTGTAGTCTGTGCCTGTAGATTGTGAGTGGAGGTTGCGCCTGTAGTCTGTGCCTGTAGATTGTGAGTGGAGGTTGCGCCTGTAGTCTGTGCCTGTAGATTGTGAGTGGAGGTTGCGCCTGTAGTCTGTGCCTGTAGATTGTGAGTGGAGGTTGCGCCTGTAGTCTGTGCCTGTAGCTTGTGAGTGGAGGTTGCGCCTGTAGTCTGTGCCTGTAGATTGTGAGTGGAGGTTACGCCTGTAGTTTGTGCCTGTAGATTGTGAGTGGAGGTTGCGCCTGTAGTCTGTGCCTGTAGATTGTGAGTGGAGGTTGCGCCTGTAGTCTGTGCCTGTAGATTGTGAGTGGAGGTCGTGCCTGTAGTCTGTGCCTGTAGATTGTGAGTGGAGGTTGCGCCTGTAGTCTGTGCCTGTAGATTGTGAGTGGAGGTTGCGCCTGTAGTCTGTGCCTGTAGATTGTGAGTGGAGGTTGCGCCTGTAGTCTGTGCCTGTAGATTGTGAGTGGAGGTTGCGCCTGTAGTCTGTGCCTGTAGATTGTGAGTGGAGGTTGCGCCTGTAGTCTGTGCCTGTAGATTGTGAGCGGAGGAACAAACTGCTATGAAACAAAATAATAAGAGACTGGACGGACCACCCGGCATCGCCCTCGGCACCGGCTAATTACATGGCAATGGCACACCCAGCCCAGTCGACCCTGCAAAGTCCTCCTCTGGGGACTTGTGCCAAAATTGGGAGAACTGTCCCACAGACTAGTCAAACAACAGCCTGACATAGTCATACTCACAGAATCATACCTTTCAGCCAATGTCCCAAACTCCTCCATCACCATCGCTGGGTATGTCCTGTCCCACCGGCAGGACAGACCCACCAGGGTCGGGAAGGAGTGGCCTTGGGAGTCCTCAACATTGACTCCGGACCATGAAGTCTCAAGGCTTCAGGTCAAGCATAGGCAAGGAAACCTCCTGCTGATTACCACCTACCGCCCTCCCTCAGCTGATGAATCAGTACTCCTCCATGTTGAACACCACTTGAAAGAAGCACTGAGAGTAGCAAGGGCACAGAATATACTGTGGGTGGGGGACCTCAATGTCCATCACCAAGAGTGGCTCGGTAGCACCACTACTGACCGAGCTGGCCGAGTCCTGAAGGACATAACTGCCAGTCTGGGCCTGCGACAGGTGGTGAGAGAACCAACACAAGGGGAAAACCTACTTGACTTCGTCCTCACCAATCTACCTGTCGCTGATGCATCTGTCCATGAGAGAATTGGTAGCAGTGACCACCGCACAGTCATTGTGGAGACAAAGTCCCGTCTTCACACTGCTAAATGGGATAGATTCAGAACAGATCTAGCAGCTCAAAACTAGGCATCCATGAGGCACTGTGGGCCATCATCAGCAGCAGAATTGTATTCCTGCACAATCTGTAACCTCATGGCCCAGCATATCCCTCACTCTACCATTACCATCAAACCAAGGGGCCAACCCTGGTTCAATAAGGAGTGCAGAAGAGCATGCCAGGAGCAGCACCAGGTGTACCTAAAAATGAGGTGCCAACCTGGGGAAGCTTCAACACAGGACTATATGCATGCTAAAGAGTGGAAGCAGCATGTTATAGACAGGGCTAAGCGATCCCACAATCAACGGATCAGATCAAAGCTCTGCAATCCTGCCACATCCAGTCATGAATGGTGGTGGACCATTAAACAACTAACGGGAGGAGGAGGCTCCATGAATATCCCCATCCTCAATGATGGTGAAGCCCAGCATGTGAGTGCAAAAGAGAGGGCTGAAGCGTTTGCAACCATCTTCAGCCAGAAGTGCTGAGTGGATGATCCATATCGGCCTCCTGCTGAGGTCCCCACCATCACAGAAGCCAGTCTTCAGCCAATTCGATTCACCCCATGTGACATCAAGAAACAGCTGAGCGCACTGGATACAGCAAAGGCTATGGGCCCTGACAACATCCCAGCTATCGTGCTGAAGACTTGTGCTCCAGAACTAGCCACGCCTCTAGCCAAGCTGTTCCAGTACAGCTACAACACTGGCATCTATCCGACAATGTGGAAAACTGCCCAGGTATGTCCTGTCCACAAAAAGCAGGACAAATCCAATCCGGCCAATTACCGCCCCATCAGTCTATTCTCAATCATCAGCAAAGTGATGGAAGGTGTCATCGACAGTGCTATCAAGCGGCACTTACCTATAACCTGCTCACTGATGCCCAGTTTAGGTTCCACCAGGACCACTCTGCTCCCTAGTAAAACTCAAGTCAATGGGAACCAGGGGGAAAACTCTCCACTGGCTGGAGTCATACCTAGCACAAAGGAAGATGGTTGTGGTGGTTGAAGCTCAATCATCACAGCCCCAGGACATCACTGCAGGAGTTCCTCAGGGCAGTGTCCTAGGCCCAACTATCTTTAGCTGCTTCAGTAATGTAGCATAAACTGTAACAATTACAATGGCTGGGATTTTCTTTACCTGGGTGGGTTGGGTGTGGGCGGTCAGTGTGGCAGGTCAGGACCCCGTTGTTCTTTTCATCGCGCGCCTCAGAGCGACTTTCCATTAATGGCGCCTATTAAGGCAGGCCTGCGTGTTTCCTGGCCTGATTAAATGGTGCAGGTCTGATGATGTCATCGATGACTCATTTCCAGCCAGGAGCCTTGGCCACATTGCATTTGAAGGTTCATCTAGGAGTGTGCAGGCACTACATTTTAGCTTCTGGGTCTTGCTCAGCCTTGCATACATGACTGCACAGAGGCACAGGGCTGCACCCAGGTTCTCCCATGACTCCCTGCATATGCTTGTGGAGGGAGTGAGAGCACGCAGGGAGGTCCTCTTCCCTTCTGATGGGCGCAAGAGACCGCCCCAGGAGACCAAAAGAGCCTGACTGGAGATAGCAGAGGAGGTCAACAGCAGGGGTGTTGTGATGAGGACCTGGGTGCAGTGCTGGAAGCGCTTCAATGATCTCATTTGATCAGGAAAGGTGAGTGCAAAGCCAGACTCAACTTCATCCTGCTGTGCCTGTCACCATATCACCATCACTCTGCCTTCCCAAACCTACTCCTGCACATCATTACTCACACCAACTTACCTTGCATGTCCACCCATCCCTCTCCCTCGATCTACATAATCACATCCCCATCTGACTTACCACCACTCACACTCACCCTCAACCTAATGCACTCATACCAATTAACACCACTCAAGGCTATTTGGCATTGGCACCCCACTCCCTCATCGTCACCCTCTACCTCTACAGGTGTAACCCATCCATTCCTTACACTCATTCCATCACTCTCACTCAAACTTCTCTTCCTTCCCTCCTTGCAGGAGAAGAGAGCCCACAAGGAGAGGGAGAGAACCGGAGGAGGCCCTCCATCATTGGCCATGTTGACTCCAGCAGAGGAGGTCACCCAGGACATCTCAGGAGTTGCAGAGCAGCTGGTGGTGGGAGATGGAGAGAGGGGGACATCTCAGCAACCTGGTGACAGAATTACATCTCATACAGCCACGTGACGTACAGCAGACACTCATATGGGGACTGACGTCAGCAGCCAGTGCATAATGGTATCGATACCCATTCTTGATATGACATTTCTAATTCATCTCTTTACTCTCCCACAGGTTCAAGAGGCCCCACTGTCCAGGCAGAAGAGGAAGATGACTCCTCAGAGGAGCCTCCAGCCTCTGAGGGCGCAGCATCACCAGACATGAGCACACCCAGCACCAGCGCAGATACACACACCTTGGTCCCACACAAGATAGAGTAGTGTTGTCACCTGGTCTGTCACAAGTGAGCAAGAGCAGATGGTGGAGACAGGGACAGCAGTGGAGACTCCTCGCCGGAGGGCGCAGGACACTACCAGCTCTCCTCAGCTGCATGCAGATGCTGAGCCTGGGGGACCATCTTGCAAAATTGCAAAACTAAATCTGTGCTGAAAATGCACTCAGCAAGAACCTTTCCCTTAGGCAAGTAAGCAGGTGTCAGGTGGCAGTATTTATTGTGCTTTCCATGCTCTGCAGTAATGACCTTGCTCAATGACCATTAAACTTCCGCTTCAGCTTGACAGACGTGGTTCCCGAGCTGCGTGATTCCCATGGTCATGCAGTGAAATTCAAAAGGTCTGGTTAAAAAGACGGTTAAGGATCTGACAAAAGCTGATAATGATCTAAATTAGATTGCCCGCCTCTGACGCTCGGGTCGCTGCCGCACTGGCAAACGCGTCCGAGTTAAAGGCGTGAGGAGGCGGGATCACGACACGCTCCGATTTATTTCCATTTTCACCTGCCTCCAATCCCGCATGCACGGACGAATGAAAATTCTGGCCAATGTTTATCAGGAGTCAAGATCCAGTAGCCCTATCACAAGCATAGCTGAGGGTCAATGGGGAAGGAGCTGGTTCATTCATTAGCTATTTCATATTTTTATATTTATTTTGTGTTGAAAATTCACTCAAAGAAAATAAATTTGTTTTTAACTTAATATTCAAAAGCTGGCACAAGTTCTCAATGCATAATATCAGCTGATTGGATCAAAAATCTCCAACAAGGCTGGAAGCAGCAATCTCTAAACTCTGCTGCTGACATGCTGTGGGTGAGGCTTCTCTGGTCAATATGGCCAGTCCTGCCCTTCAGCCCCTCTACCAAAAAAAGCAGTAATCCAGAGGATTGGGAGCAATTTAGGATTCAACAAAGGAGGACAAAGGGATTAATTAAGAAGGGGAAAATAGAATATGAGAGTAAACTTGCAGGGAACATAAAAACTGACTGTAAAAGCTTTTATAGATATGTGAAGAGAAAAAGATTGGTGAAGTCAAGCGTAGGTCCCTTGCAGTCAGAATCAGGGGAATTTATAACGGGGAACAAAGAAATGGCAGACCAATTAAATACATATTTTGGTTCTGTCTTCACAAAGGAGGACACAAATAACCTCCCAGAAATGTCGGGAAACATAGGGTCTGATGAAAGGGAGGAACTGAAAGAAATCAGTATTTGTAGGGAAATGGTGTTAGGGAAACTGATGGGATTGAAGGCCGTTAAATCCCCAGGGCCTGATAATCTACATCCTAGGGTACTAAGGAAGTGGCTCTAGAAATAGTAGATGCATTGCTGATCATCTTCCAACATTTGATGGAATCTGGAACATTACCCATGGATTGGAGGGTAGCTAATGTTACCCCACTATTCAAATAAGGTGGTAGAGAGAAAACGGGGAATTACAGACCGGTAAGCCCGATATCGGTAGTGGGGAAAATGCTAGAGTCCATTATAAAAGATGTAATAGCAGAGCACTTGGAAAACAGTCACAGGATCGGACAAAGTCAACATGGATTTACAAAAGGTAAATCGTGCTTGACTAATCTACTGGAATTTTTTGAGGATGTAACTAGTAAAATAGATAAGGGAGAACCAGTGGATGTGGTGTATTTGGACTTTCAGAAGGCTTTCGATAAGGTCCCACATAAGAGATTAGCGTGTAAAATTAAGGCACATGGGATTGGGGGCAAGGTATTGACTTGGATAGCGAACTGGTTGGCAGATAGAAAGCAAAGAGTTGGAATAAACGGGTCTTTTTCCGAGTGACAGGCGGTGACTAGTGGGTTACCGCAGGGATCGGTCCTTGGACCCCAGCTATTCACAATATATATTAATGATCTAGACAAGGGAACTAGATGTAATATCTCCAAATTTGCAGACGACACAAAGCTGGGTGGGCGTGTGTGCTGTGAGGAGGATGCCGAGAAACTACAGGATGATTTGGACAGGTTGGGTGATTGGGCAGAAGCATGGCAGATGCAATATAACGTGGATAAATGTGAGGTTATCCACTTTGGTGTCAAAAACAGGAAGGCAGATTATTATCTGAATGGCAATAGATTGGGAGAAGGGGAAGTGCAACGAGACCTGGGTGTCCTTGTGCACCAGTCGCTGAAGGTAAGCATGCAGGTGCAGCAGGTGGTTAAGAAGGCAAATGGTATGTTGGCCTTCATAGCGAGAGGGTTTGAGTACAAGAACAAGGATGTCTTGCTGCAGTTGTACAGGGCCTTGGTGAGACCACATCTTCAGTATTGTGTGCAGTTTTGGTCACCTTATCTGAGGAAGGATATTCTTGCCATGGAAGGATTTCAGCGAAGATTCACCAGGCTGATACCTGGGATGGCAGGAATGACGTATGAGGAGAGATTGGGTCGATTGGGCTTGTACTCGCTGGAGTTTAGAAGAATGAGAGGGGATCTCATTGAAACTTATAAAATTCTGGCAGGACTGGACAGACTAGATGCAGGGAGGATGTTCCCGATGGTCGGGGAATCCAGAACCAGGGGTCACAGTCTAAGGATAAGGGATAGGCCTTTTAGGACAGAAATTAGGAGGAATTCCTTCACCCAGAGAGTGGTGAACCTGTGGAATTCTCTACCACAGAAGGCAGTAGAGGCCAATTCATTAAATATATTCAAGAAGGAGTTGGATATATTTCTTAAGGCTAAAGGGATCAAGGGGTATGGGGAGAAAGCAGGGACCGGGTACTGAACTTGGATGATCAGCCATGATCGCATTGAATGGCGGAGCAGGCTAGAGGGGCCGAATGGCCTACTCCTGCTCCTATCTTCTATGTTTCTATGTTTACCATTGCCGAATGATCTGGGGTACAAGGTACATGGTCATTAAGCTGATGCACATCTAGCAGTCTAACAATAATACAATTCTCTTTGAGGGTCTTGGGCACTATTCAGACTTAAGGTTATGTAGCAAAGAATCATAGCAGTCTGACTAATTTATATATACATTAAAAAGGAGACATCTATGTTTGAGGCCACAGATCACTGACATGTCCAATATCCATTACATCTAGGTTTTAAATGAGCTTAGCTAACACTGGCTGATGAAGGAGGGGAGGAGGCCCTTAGCTGTGCTTACCATTTACCTTTTTGTCCAGTAATATTATCATAGAATCATAGAATGGTTACAGCACAGAAGGCGGCCATTCGGCCTGTCGAGTCCGTGCCGGCTCTCTGCAAGAGCACTTCAGCTAGTCCCACTCCCCTGCCCTTTCCCCGTAGCCCTGAAAATGTCTTTCCTTCAGATTCTTATCCAACTCCCTTTTGAAAGCCGTGATTGAATCTGCTTCCACCACCCTTTCAGGCAGTGTATTCCAGATCTCAACCACTCGCTGCGTAAAAAAGTTTTTTCTTACATTGCCTTTGGTTCTTCTGCCAATCACCTTAAATCTGTGTCCTCTGGTTCTCGACCCTTCTGCCAATGGGAACAGTTTCCCTCTATCTACTCTGTCTAGACCCCTCATGATTTTGAACACCTCTATCAAATCGCCTCTCAATCTTCTTTGATCCAAGGAGAATACCCCCAGCTTCTCTAGTCTATCAACGTAACTGAAGTCCCTCATTCCTGGAATCATTCTCGTAAATCTTTTCTGCGCCCTCTCTAAGGCCTTCACATCCTTCCTAAAATGTGGTGCCCAGAATTGGGCACAGTACTCCAGTTGGGGCTGAACTAGTGTTTTATACAGGTTCATCATAATTTCCACACTTTTGTACTCTATGAAGTCGATTTTAACTCAGGTGCGGGGAATTGTCGGGTTCCCCGAATTTGGTGTTTCCCACACAAATCTAAATGGGTCTGTGAGATTGAAGCAATTTTAACTCAATTGGCCAATTGATTTCCAACGTGTGGGAAGCCTTGGCAATTGAGTATTTCCAGTCAGAAAGTTGCAGAATATGACATCATCATTGCTGCTGCTTTTAGGGCCCAAAGCAAGCCCTGCTTCTTCTGCAGGCTTCCAAACTTCACCACTGAGATGGCACAGGAGCCTGCAGGAGCAATGGCCAGCGGGAGGGCAAGAGCTGCCCCCAAATTTGATGAGGCTTCACTCCAGGCATTTCTGGATGGTGCTAGGGCCCACAGGGAGGTCCTGTCCCCTTCTTCAGGGAGGAAGAGGCCTCCCAGTCAGACCAAGGCTGTGTGGCTACAGGTGGCTGGTGAAGTCAACTCCTTGGGGCTCACACGGCGCACCTGGATGCAGTGCAGGAAAAGATTCCATGACCTTCATCGCACTGGAAAAGTAAGTACTGTATGAAGTTTCCATCACCCTCAATCTGATGCCCATTGCCTTTCCTCACCAGCACTCAGCTTTAGCAATCTCTTCCTCCACATCCCACTTGACACTCACATCCATGCACCCTTACCTATTCCCTCTCTCTCTATGCTCACATTCACATAACTATTCCACCATGCAGCCCTCACACTCCCTCTCACTCTGATGCTTTGAACACAACTGACAACACACAGGGAGGGCCCTTGGTCTTGCAACCTCACTCCATCTTTGTCTCCTTCTAAGTATCTATGCTATGCAATCTCTGCACTCACTCCTTCATTCTCACTCAACCTCCACTTGTCTCCCTCATTGCAGGAAAAGAGAGCTCACAACAGGAGAGAGCGAGCCAGGATAGGAGGAGGGCCGCCCTCATTAGCCCAGGAGGAAGGCGCCCTGGAGATTGTCGGGGCTGACATAGATGCGGAAGTTGGGGAAGGAGAGACAGGTGCATCCCCGCAAGCTGGTGACAGAATAGTTTTCCATCTCTCTCATTGGCATTGCATGAGTCGCTGATAATGATTCTGAAGTTACATCATATGGACTTATGATCATCTGCAAAATGCAATGTGCAGGTAACCTTGGCATCACATCTCTAACTTTTTCCTTGACTCCCCCACAGGACCATCGAGAGCCCCCGTCCCCAGTGTGCAGGAGGAAGAGCCTGAGATGCCAGACTCCTCAGAGGAATCTCCAACCTCTGAGGGCGCAGCGTCAGCAGAAATAAGCGCACCCAGCACCAGCGCAGACACTCACACCTCGGTGGGACCTTCGGGCCATAGAGTAGAGTTGTCACCTGGTGTATCACCGCTCACAAGTGAGCATCAGCAGATTGTGGAGACAGGGACAGCAGTGGAGAGTCCTCGTCGGAGGGCGCAGGACTCTGCCAGCTCGGCTCAGCTGCATGTCAACCCTCTGCCTCTGGGTCCATCTGTAAGATCAGAGGTGATGGAACTCCGTGCACAGATGCAGGAGTCTCTGGCAGGTTTTGTCTCTAGGGTCGCTGCGAGTGTGGAGCGAATGGAGGAGTCTGTAGTGTATGTAACCGTTCTACCTTTAAGAGAACTATTGTATGTAACCGTCCACCTTTAAGAGAACTATTTTAGGTGTTGTGGCGTGTGTCATTTCGCGAATGGTGCTGGAGGTCCTCTAATGCCAAGAAGGGAAGGAAAAAAAGGCCTCCCATGCTTCTGGTAGATGCCTCAGTTGAGGAAGCGCTGAGTGAGGCTGGCGAGAGGGGTTTCGCAGGAGGTCACACTGGAGAAGTGTGTGAGGCTCCAACCTTCCACAGGTGTGGTTAAGCCTGGTGAAAGTTGCCCTAGGCCTGAAACAACAAAGTCCTGCCACCTGCAAATGATGGCTGATCAAATCTCCTCTTTAATGGTTGACCTGCAGCTGATAGTCAGTAAGCCAATAGTGCTCACACCAGGTTTCACAGGCGTGATCCCCACCAGGCATGTTTTACATGGGAAAAGGGTTAAACAGGCAAGGGCCTGTTAAAATGGGATTATAAAGGCCAATGAGTGCTGTTTAAGGGCCCTAAAGACCAGTCCCGCCTGTTGCAGGCGGGACTGATTTGGGACCATCAGACACGCCTGGGTTAAAATGGCTAGGTGTCGGGAACCAGGCGGATGGGGGGGGATCCCAACCCCCAGGTTTTGCGATTTTAACCCCCTAGACGCCTCAAAGCCCGCCTGGCGGCTGAGTTAAAATTGAGCCCTATACCTCTATTTATGAAGCCCAGTATCTCGTAAGCCTTTTCAATTGCTTTCTCAACCTGCCCTGCCACCTTCAACGATTTATGCAGACAGGTCTCTCTGTTCGTGCACCCGCTTTAGGATTGTGCCCTTTAGTTTATATTTCCTCTCCTCATTCTTTCTACCAAAATGCATCACTTCTTACTTTTCTGTGTTAAATTTCATCTGCCACGTGTCTGCCCATTTCACCAGCCTGTCTATGTCTTCCTGAAGACTATCACTATCCTCCTCACTGTTCATTATACTTCCAAATTTTGTGTCATCTGCAAATTTTGAAATTGTGTCCTGTACACCCAAGTCCAAGTCATTAATATATATCAAGAAAAGCAGTGCTCCTAGAACCGATCCCTGGGGAACACCACTGTATACCTTCCTCCAGTCCGAAAAACAATTGTTCACTGTTTTCTATAATTTAGCCAATTCCGTATCCATGCCGCCACTGTCCCTTTTATTCCATGGGCTTCAACTTTGCTGGCAAGCCTATTAAGTGGCACTTTGTCAAATGCCTTTTGGAAATCCATGTACACTACATCAACTGCATTACCCTCATCAACCCTCTCTGTTACCTCATCAAAGAACTCAATCAAGTTTGTTAAACACGATTTGCCTTTAACAAATCCGTGCTGGCTTTCCTTAATTAATCCACACTCGTCCAAGTGACTGTTAATTTTGACCCTGTTTACTATTTCTAAAAGCTTCCCCACTACCGAGGTCAAACTGATTGGCCTGTAGTTGCTGGGTTTATCTTTACACACTTTTTTGAACAATGGTGTAACAATTCTCCAGTCCTCTGGCACCACTCCCGTATCTAAGGAGAACTGGAATATTATGGCCAGTACCTCCACGATTTCCTCCCTCAATTCCCTCAGCATCCTAGGATTCATCCCATCTGCTCCTGGTGTTTTATCTACTTTAAGTACAGCCAGTCTTTCTAGTACCTCCTCTTTATCAATTTTTATCCTATCAAGTATCTCCACTACTTCCTCCATTATTATGTCTATGGCAGCATCCTCTTCCTTGGTGAAGACAGATGCAAAGTACTCATTTAGTACCTCAGCCATAACCCTCTACCTCCATGCATAGGTCTCCTTTTTGGTCCCTAATCGGCCCCACCCCTCCTCTTACTACCCTTTTACTATTTATATGCCTATAGAAGACTTTTGAATTACCTTTTATTTTAGCTGCCATTCAATTCTCATACCCTCTCTTTGCCCCTCTTACTTTCTTTTTCACTTCTCCTCTGACCTTTCTATACTGAAAGGTCAGAGGAGAAGACCCACTATCAGCCATGATCACATTGGATGGCGGAGCAGGCTCGAAGGGCCGAATGGCCTACTCCTGCTCCTATCTTCTATGTTTCTATATAGCCTGATTCTCAGATGTATTTGCAACCTGACAACATTACAGCTGTTGAAACAACCAGGAATATAATTCTGCAGTTTTTAGTCAGACCATAAATTAGTGGCTATGCTTGTAGTTACTAAACAAGTAAATAAGTAAAATTAAACCAATTCAAATTGAACTGTGGAGCAATTTTCAATTGTAATTATCAGCACCGTCTAACACAGCTGGGCTTTTGGCTCGAAGGGCCGAATGGCCTACTACTGCTCCTATCTTCTATGTTTAGCGTACCCATCGGCTGCCTGTTCCACGTTTATGGTTTCAGTCTATTATGTTGATGCTTTCCATCTGTCTGGAGAGGGTTAAACTTTTGGAAGCAATCTACCAATCCTTCAAAAAAACTTTAATTTTGTACAGTATTTCAATACGTTTTTGATTGAGCCCCCTTTTTTTTATAATCCAATTAGGGATGCTTTACACCGCTTTGTAATGAAATAGCATTTTCAGGTATTTGGATTGGAAAAACTGCTGAAAGATCTGAAGAAACACAGAAGGGTAACATGAAATCTGGCATCTCAGAGTCCCGAGAACAGAATGAAACCGCTCAGAGTCCCGAGAACAGAATGAAACCGCTCAGAGAGTCCCGAGAACAGAATGAAACCACTCTCAGGGCCTGGAGATTAAAGCGGTTGTACTGACCAGAGGCCTGAATCTGATTTGCAGATGTGCTTGAATTAAATTTCCTGTCAATAAAACCAAACGGTAATTTAAGTATTTAAATGAAATCGTTCAGCTGTTGAACACAGCTCACCCATAACTATTTACATTTGTAATCTTAGTGATCAATTTACAGTTGTTATATTTTGACTGGTAACACAGCCAGATAAAACTGCGCCAACATTTAGCAAAATCAACATTTACATTTCTGTACCAGATGTGCAAGAGCGTGCAGGTCACAGGCCACAGTCCAGTTTAACATCAATTACGACTATTACTTTCAGACATTAATCTGCTCACACACTATTGCCCTGTTTTTTCACGAGTGTTTGTCCTGAACACATAGCAGAATGGGACATCAATGAACATTTAGGCTGTGAATTACATCAATGATTCAACAGTACAAGTACAAGACCTTTGCCACTGGGCACTGAAGACAAAGGAATGGACCAAGTAGGACTTGGATAAGGCAGACTCCAAAACTGACTGAAGTTGTATGATGCAAGATAAATGAATGCATTACATTTTATGCTCAAAGTAGTGTTTCTTCCAGAGCTGCCAAATCTGTGTCTGGTGCAAAATGGAGATTAAATAGGATTTAGTTATTCATCTGTCTTTTGTTACTTTCCTTCTATTATCTTCCTGTTTCTTGCTTTCATTCTTTTCCTCAGTCTTGGCTTGCAATTCCATGTTGGTTATTCCCTTTCGCATTCTCTGCTTCTGTTTCCTTATTTTTTTTCGACCCTAGTGTTGTCTTCCTGCATTGTGGCTGCTCTTAACTCTCTGGCCCAGCCGACAACATGATCTGGAAGTAACCACCCTGCTGCTCACGTCTGTCACCTTACACTCACTTCACATTACAAATTTACACCAAACTGAGTTTTAAAACTTCCAAGTGATGTGCCTTCTGTAAACAGTGAGCAGTGTGAAATCAGGAGATTAATGCTCACACTGGGAGACTTCCCAGCTCTGGATTGAGGTATAACTGTTGCTATGATTGCCTGACTACTCTCTCCCCAATGATGGTCTTCACTTCATTTTGGGAGCATTTTTAAAATTCATTCTCGGGATGTGGGCATCGTTGGCAAGGCCAGCATTTACTGCCCATCCCTAATTGCCCTTGAGAAGGTGGCGGTGAGCCGCCTTCTTGAACCGCTGCAGTCCATAAGGTGAAGGTACGCCCACAGTGCTGTTAGGGAGGGAGTTTCAGGATTTTGACCCAGCGACGATGAAGAAATGGCGATATACTTCCAAGTCAGGATGGTGTGTGACTTAGAGGGGAACTTGGAAGTGGTGTAGGGAGTGAATGTTTAAAGTGGTGGATAGGGTGGCAATCAAGCGGGCTGCTTTGTCCTGGATGGTGTTGAGCTTCTTGAGTGTCGTTGGAGCTGCACTCATCCAGGCAAGTGGATAGTATCCATCAAACTCCTGACTTAGGCCTTGTAGATGGTGGAAAGGCTTTGGGGAATCAGGAGGTGAGACGCTCACTGCAGAATACCTGGCCTCTAACCTGCTCTTGTTGCCACAATATTTATGTGGCTGGTCCAGTTAAGTTTCTGGTCAATGGTGACCCCCAGGATGTTGATGGTGGGGGATTCGGCGATGGTAATGCAGGTGAATGTCAAGGTGCAGTGGTTAGACTCCCACTTGTTGGAGATAGTCATTGCCTGGCACTTCTGTGGCACAAATGTTACCTGCCACTTATCAGCCCAAGCCTGAACGTCGTCCAGGTCTTGTTGCATGCGGGCATGGACTGCTTTATTATCTGAGGAGTTGTGAATGGCACTGAAAACTGTGCAGTCATCAGCGAACATCCCCATTTCTGACCTTATGATGGAGGGAAGGTAATTTATGAAGCAGCTGAAGATGGTTGGGCCTAGGACACTACCCTGAGGAACTCCTGCAGCGATGTCCTGCGGCTGTGATGATTGACCTCCAACAACCACAACCACACCTTTGTGCTAGGTATGACAACAGCCAGTGGAGAGTTATCCCCCCGATTCCCATTGACTTCAGTTTTACTAGGGCTCCTTGATGCCACACTCGGTCAAATGCTGCCTTGATGTCTAGGGTAGTCACTCTCACCTCACCTCTGGAATTCAGCTCCTTTGTCCATGTTTGGACCAAGACTGTAATGAGGTCAGGAGCGAGTGGTCCTGGTGGAACCCAAACTGGGCATCAGTGAGCAGGTTATTGGTGAGTATGTGCCACTTGATAGCACTGTCAATAACACCTGCATCAAGTTGCTGACGATTGAGAGTAGACTGATGGGGCGGTAATTGGCTGGATTGGATTTGTCCTGCTTTGTGTGGACAGGACATACCTGGGCAGTTTTCCACATTGTCGGATAGATGCCAGTGTTGTAGCTGTACTGGAACAGCTTGGCTAGAGGCGCGGCTAATTCTGGAGCACAAGTCTTCAGCACGATAGCCGGGATGTTGTCAGGGCCCATAGCCTTTGCTGTATCCAGTGCGCTCAGCCGTTTCTTGATATGACGTGGAGTGAATCGAATTGGCTGAAGAATGGCTTCTGTGATGGTGGGGACCTCAGGAGGAGGCCGATATGGATCATCCACTCGGCACTTCTGGCTCCACCATCATTGAGGATGGGGATATTCATGGAGCCTCCTCCTCCCGTTAGTTGTTTAATGGTCCACCACCATTCACGACTGGATGTGGCAGGACTGCAGAGCTTGGAATTGGATAAGGAACTGAAGGGAAAATATTTGCAGGGCTACAGGGAAAGGGCAGAGGAGTGGGGCTAACTGAAGTGCTCTTGCAGAGAGCCGGCCTGGGCTCGACGGGCCAAATGGCCTCCTTCTGTGCTGTAACCATTCTATGATTCTAAACATTAAATCTGTCTGCAGCAGAGCACTTTTCTGATGATCTCAAATATGAAACTTAACCAATCCTGACTGATTGAAATATATATCAGGAAAGCAACCAACTTCAACATTGCAATTTCAATCAATCTCATTGCTCAATTTATCTCTTCAAAGTTGTTCCAGCTAACATCCTGATTTCTCACCCAGCTGACACGATAATAAGCTCATCAGAAATTACACAATTCAACAGATTCATTAACTGAGCAATTAAATTGGTCTTTTAGAAATGACTGAAAGAAGACTGCTCCACAGAGGCCTGGCCCTCTCTATGACTATGGTGTTTCTTTAGATGTGCTTGTTTAACACAGAAGCTGTAGATATTGAATGATTTTTCTCTCAGATTCACCTCCGTCCTCAGAATTGGTGATTATCACCGGCTGTTGGGAATTTTCAGCTCATATTGACAAATTGGCGGGAATTTTAACCTAAAAGAATGGGTGGGTTTAGGTCGGCAGTGCAGTTAAAGTGTTAAATGTCTGAATCCCAACCTGAACCATCCTCCAACCCGCCCAGTTTCAGTTTTAACAGAGGCGAGATGGGGTGCGGGTGGCCAATCAGCTGCCAGGAGGTGGGCCGTCTATTTATAAATATTATAAAGAGGCTGGAAGCCTCTGCTTTAACCTCCATTTTGAATTTAACTTTAGCTCCTCGGGTTTTGCAGGCCTCGTGAAACCCGCCAGCTAAAGCAAGGCGAGGACTGCTGGATCCAGGAAGTAAGTGCCTTTACACTTACCTCCTGGATCCAGCATCCCTACTTAACCCACCCCCCGCAATCGGAGAACCCCCCCTCGAGGCATCTGATTCCCCCCCAGGCCTCACCCCCAAGCTCCCCCAGCCCTCCCCGTACTTCTCCCAGCCCCGATCGCTTCAGACTCCCTCCCCATGCTGGTCCCGGCCCCCTATCTCTTCCGCCCCAGGCCCCACTCTGCTAGTCCTGGCCCCAGATCTCTTCAGACCACCGCCCCACTGCTCCTCCAGCTGCACCCCCCCCGGCCCCCACGTGATTCCTCCCTCCCTCCTTTCTGCGGCCTACTGCCGCAGGCCTACCCGCCCGGAGCCAGCCAGCCTTTCAATCTGTCTGGCTGCGGGTGGGAAACGAAGGTTTCCCATGCAAATCAGGCCCTGCTGTTAAATCCAGAAGGGCCTGCGGGAAGCTCATTCTCCCGGGTTTCCCGACCGCTTCGGAGCCTTCTCCATTCAAATTAAGCTCATTGTGCATGTGCATGGAGAGTGCACCATGAGAGCTGGATTGTTCACCTTGCACGTTTGGAGGTACAGTATTCAGATAGTGTAGCATGTCACACAACAACAGGGCAGAACAAAATTCTGCAACTTGGTTGGGGTTGGGGGTGGTGGTAGTGGGGAAGAGATGATGTGTGTGTGTGTGTGTGTGTGTGTGGCGGAGTGGGGGGGGGGGTCATCTGTGTGTGTGTGTGATTGAGTTTCCCCCCTGCTCTAAGTGTGCATTGCGCAGATCAGATCAGATGACAACCAGGAAGAACTGACGAAAGATCATGAACCTGAAACATTAACCCTTTGTTTCTTTCTCCACAGATCCTGTCTGAGTGTTCCCAGCCTATTCTATATTTATTTTTCATTTTTAACATGTTGGATTCTTCTATTTACCAAGTTTATTAGGCAACGATGTGAGCTGTGTTTAAGTTACTATTTCAGCTCCCAATGTATTGAGGCACATTAGGCATATCAAACCTTTAAAATTACTGTTGGTCTGGGAGATTGTGGGATATTGATGGCTTGCTGGGGGTCAGGCTAGATGCTGATAGAGATTTCAAACTTTTGTCCATAGTCTCAATAGTACATTTGGATTTTACAGGTTAATCTTGACATATTCAAACAAGTCATTCTGATTTCGCTCATTTAAAACTAGACAAAATATTTCAAGAGAGGTGTGGAAATATGTAGTGAACTTATTTCATGACCTTAATTGCTTAAGTTTATCTCTAGTTCCTAGTCCTACAGACAGGATACTTCATTACCAGAAGTGGCAATAGAATGCTATAAAACCAACCCTTGGCGTAAATTGAGATTGCTTGATGTAGAATGAGACTAATAATATAAAGTGTGTAAGTTCGATAGATTTCTTGTCATTATGACTAGAGAGCGAGTAAGAGAGCTCGAGGGAAAATTGGAGGAGGATCGACGGAGGCCCATTTATTTTGATGGATGACAGGGAAGTTGGAAACAGCCCAGGCTCCTGTCTGCAAAAAAATCCAAATACACAGCGAAAATATTCCACAGATGTTACCGCACATATTTAACATGAAACTAATGAATAAATGCTGAAGAGAATGTAGGAAGAGAGATGCCCATGATATATTTTTGTAATTGTCCTAAAAATAATCACTTGGGATGGACAATAATTAGTTTGGTCTATGAAGAATGCCTTATGCAGATTGTGGTTATGTCAGTTCAGAAATTTATTTTGCTGAGTTGCAGAAACATAGTTTTGTGCAAATGGATTTCTCAAACTTCTTTCTCAAACTTCTTTCATTCTTACACAATGAAAGATAATTGGCCCATAAATTCCGTTCCCTATGGGTGCGTACGCGCTGTGTACTCACCCGTAGTGCCAACGGAAGTGCCGGTTTTACGCATGCACTGCGCATGCGCTGGAAACCGTAACTTCCGTTCTTCAAAGAAAAGGCTTCACAGGACAAACACCTGCGCCGGATAGGCAGGGCGTACGGCTGGAACTTCCGTTTTTTCAACAGTTGCTTCAGTCCAGGTAAGTCTGAAACAGCTGCGCCTGGAAAAGCAGGTGCAAGGCTTGCTTTTAACAAGGTAAGAGGTAAAGAAAGTAAAATAATTTTTTTTTCCCACTGATTCATCATTTTAAAATACTTTAAAGAAAGGTAAGTTTATTTTTAGCCCCGTTAAAAACTTTAATTATTATTTTCAAAAATTTAAATTTTTGTTTAAAATAGCTAATTCATGTAATTTATAGTCATTTTAAAAATGTGATGTTTTTTTAAAATTTATTTAAAGTTTTACTTATGTTTTGGGGCTGATCTCTATCAGAGAATGGAGATTCCCTGCTCTGATTGGCTCCCCATGGCCCACGTGATCCCAGGGACGCTGCGAACTAGCTGCGCCCCTGGGATACGCATGCCCTGTATACCGACAGTTTGAGGAGGCACATCAACGGAATTCTGTGCCACCTGGGAGCCCTCCGGTCCAGACGCAGATTTTTCAGGATCGCTGCCCTCCGCCGCGGGAAGGCTGCGAACTGAATTTCTGGGCCAGTGTTTAGTTACAATGTTATGAGATTGATACTTAATATTAAACTTGACGTGCTTGTCCCACAGTTTCTTTGCTTTATTTTTGTCCAATTTATTCCTGTAAGTGGTGATTAATGTAGTGTTTGACTTCCAGGACAGGTCTTTCATTAAAAGACAATGAGCAGTTGAATCCTTTTATCTCTTCTTAGTTATATGCCTGATATTTGTATTGATTTGTAAGTGGGTTCAATGATGACACATTGATGAAAGAGAATGTCTTTTAATCTAAAGTGTTACAACTAAGTTAACAGCTCTACAGGAGACACCATCTTAGAGAGCCATCTAAAACGAAACTAAAACTAAACTCTCTCTCTCACATGCCCTCTGCTGGTCAGGCATAAATAATCAAACAGGCAAATATGCTGGTAAGGCATAATAATCAAACAGGCAAATACCATCACTATTTGCTGATATCATTACATCTCCCTTTCTTAAAACAAAAGTATTTTACTTTTATCTAACATGTTTTCTTTGTATTACTCTGCATTTTAACTGTAACACTTAATGAACTTACATTATCATTATCATTATCAAGGTTTTTTAACCTTGTTTTGTGTGTTCACATGAAATATGTAAATACACTAGAACTTGAAGAGAGAATAAGATAACATTACTTCCTTCTATAACAATAGTCCTTAAACTTGCTCAATGAGTCTCTCAGGAGGCTTCACGCGTCTTGAGGATTTTCTGATTGATTGTCCTTGAATCTGAGTTGTTGCCTCAGATGATGATTTCTCAGCTGTGTGATCAGGTTGTTCAACAGTATCAGTCTTTTGACCTGCTGTGTGATCAGGTTGTTCAACAGTATCAGTCTTTTGACTTGCTGTGGCTGGTCTCATGAGAAGATCCCGACGATTTCTTCGCAGAACAGCACACTCATCTGTCTGAATGGTGTATGATCTTGGTTGAACTTCACTCAGGACAGTTCCCTTCTGAGTCCATCTGTTTGTTTTGTCTTTGAACCTTACTTGGTCACCAGTGTGGAGTTCAGGTAGGTTTTGTGTTCCTCTGTCATAGTAGTACTTTTGCTTTTCTTTCTGTTGTTCTTTGAACTTCCTCACTTTCTCCCCCTCTTTTGTTTTCAGGAGGTTCTCCGGGATGGGTAGGTTTGACCTTAGCAGACGTCCCATAAGGAGTTGGGCTGGTGACATACCACACTCGAGCGGCGTTGTGCGGTATACAAGCATGCTCTGGTAGAAGTCAGTTCCACTGTCTTTTGCCTTGTACATCAGTCTTTTCACTGTCTGGACCGATTTTTCCACTAGTCCATTGGACTGTGGAAAGTGAGGACTTGATGTTGTGTGGACAAAGTCCCACTCTTTGGCAAAGTGTCGGAAACTTGCATTGTAAAACTGGGGTCCGTTGTCTGTGAAGACCTCGCTTGCCACGCCATGTCTGGAGAATATGGCTTTCATACATGTTATCACAGCATCTGCAGTGGTGGTGTACAGTCTACAAACCTCTGGATACAGGGAGTAATAGTCTGTGACTACAAGATAGTCCTTCCCTTGACATACGAATAGGTCAGCGCCTACCTTCTGGTAAGGTATGTCTGGCGCTGGGTGTGGCTTTAGTGGTTCTACCGGATTGCTTGCTCGATATTTCAGGCATATTTTGCAGTTTGACACCTCATTTGTCACATCTTGGTTGATTCGTGGCCAGTACATCACCTCTCGTGCTCTTTTCTTACACTTTTCGATTCCCAGATGTCCTCCATGGATCCTTTTTAGCATCTCTTTTCTCAGACTCTTTGGGATAACTATTTTACTTCCTTTGTAGATGATGTCTTCAACCACTGATAGTTCCGCCCTGCAGTTCCAGTACTCTGCCATGTCAGGTGAACAGTCTTGCTTCATGTTGGGCCATCCATCCAAGATGCTTTTCCTCAGTCGTCTCAGTGTTTCATCTTTGTTTGTCTCAGTCTTTATGAGCTTCATTTTTGCATCTGCTATGGGCAGTGCACTTGTGATCATGTCCACGTAGGCGTTCACTTTTTCATCCCTTTTGGTGTTTGCGGGCTCTCTTGGGTCAACAGCTCCGGACAACGTGTCTGCTGTATACATCAGCTTACCCGGTGTGTACGCAACATTCAGTGTATAGCGTTGCAGCCTGATCATCATTCTTTGTATTCTAAGCGGACAGCTATTTAGTGGCTTTTGGAACAATGCAATCAAGGGCTTATGGTCAGTCTCTACACTGATTGCTTGTCCTGACACAAACTGGTGAAATCTTTCACAGGCGTATGTGATGCTGAGCAGCTCATTTTCTATTTGAGCATATCGCGTCTCCGCGTCTGTCATTGAGCGCGATGCATATGCAATAGGTTGCCAGTAGTCATATTTTTGCAGAAGAACGGCACCGAGTCCACTCTGTGATGCATCTGATGATATCTTGATGGGTCTCGCTGGGTCATAAAACCTCAGAACTGGTTCCTCTGTGAGCAGTTTCTTTAGATCGCTCCATGACTTCTCATGCTCATGATTCCATTCCCATTCTATGTTCTTTTCAGTTAGTCTTCTCAGTGGCGCCATCTTTTCTGAGAGGTTGGATATGAATTTACATGTAGTTGATCATTCCATTAAACCTCTGCACGTCCTTTTTGCATTGTGGCTTTGGCATATTCTCAATGGTGGACACCTTTCTGGGATCTGGTCTGATGCCCTCACTGCTAAGGATATCTCCCACGAATGTCAGTTCTGTCACCCCGAGCTGGCATTTCTCTCTATTCAGCTTCAGGTTTGTTTTCCTTGTTGCTTCCAGCACTTTTTTCAGTCTCTCGTCATGCTCAGTTCTCGTGGTTCCCCATACTATGATGTCATTCATTGATGTATCAACTCCCTCCAGGTGCTCATAGATCATATGGATAGTTTTGTGATACACTTCAGGAGCTGAGGCAATGCCAAATGGTAACCTTAGGAATCTGTATCTGCCAAATGGACTGTTGAACGTGCAGTCTTGAACTTGCCTCGTCTAGTTTCATCTGCCAAAATCCTGATGATGCATCTAACTTGCTGAAATACTTTGCATTTGCAAACTGTGACATGATTTCCTCGCGTGTAGGAAGCTTGAAGTGCTCTCTCTTTATTGCTCTGTTTAGATCTCTTGGATCCAGGCAAATTCTGAGCTTTCCATTCTTTTTGTCCACAACGACGAGGGAACTCACCCACTCAGTTGGCTCATCTATCTTTTGAATCACGTTCAGGCTTTCCATCCTGTCCAACTCTGCCTTCAGTTGCTTTTGAAGAGCAAACGGAACTTTTCTGCATGGATGTATGACCGTTGGCATACTTTTATCTACTCTGATCGTGTGTTCTCCTGGAAGGCAGCCTAGACCCTGAAATAGGTCATTGTACTCTTTCATGAGTTCATCATAGACTGTCTCTCCTTCGCTTTCCACAACGAGGACTCTCTTTACCAGGTTCAGTCTCTCACAGGCTATTAAACCTAGTATGGCTTGCACATCCTTTGGCACCACGATTAATGCTAGCGTGTGCTCTCTGTCCTTGTGTGTCACTTTGACAATGCATCTTCCTTTCACTGGTATATTAGTACCTGAGTATCCTGTCACTTTCACTTTTATTCCATGTATCTTTGGTCTGGGTCTAATCTTCTTAAAATCCGTCTCTGATATCACATTAACTTGTGCTCCAGTATCCAATTTAAATGGAATGCGTATGTCATTCACTTTTAGTGTCAACATCCAGTCTCTTTTTTCTTTTCAGACACGACATCCACATAGAACTCCTCTATCTCGCCTTCCTCTACTGCATGGACCTTGCTTTGTTGCGCTTGGTTCTTACAGCAACGGGCATAATGGTTGTTTTTGTTGCAACTATTGCATGTTTTACCATATGCTGGACACTTTTTTGGTGGATGCTGTGTACCGCATCGACTACATGACTTTCGATTGCCCCTTTCATTTTTGTTCGCTGGCCACGCCTCTTTTTTCACATTGGCGCTTTTTTTGTTAAACGGTTTGTGTCCGTTCTTACTCACTGCATCCATGTTGCAGCTACTGTCACTGAACAGCTCCTTTGCCTGCGACTTCACAGTCTCTGTAGCCCTACACAGTGCTATGGCTTTTCCCAGGTCTAGATTTTGCTCTCTTAGCAGTCTTTCCCTTAGACCATTATCTGGAATACCACACACCAGTCTGTCTTTTATCAGCGAGTCTGTCAGTCCCCCAAATTCACACGCTTTGCTTCTGTTTCTCAGTTCAGTCACATACTGATCAATAGTCTCTCCCGTTTTCTGTACACATGTGAAAAATCTGTGCCTCTCAAACGTCACGTTACGTTTAGGTATGCAGTAGGCCTCAAACTGTTCAATTATTTTATCCAACTTCATTTTGTCTCCATCAGCAGCGAATGTGAAGTTATTATACACCTCCAGCGCTTCATCACCCACGACATGGAAGAACACTGACGCTTTCATTTTATCACTTTTCTCGTCAGCTCCGATTGCTGCTAAATACAACTCCAAATGTTGTTTGAAACTCTTCCAACTTTCAGCCACATTACCTGTCAACTGAAGCTTCGCCGGTGGGTGTAATCCTACCATTTTTCACTTCGTTAGCTATTCTCCAAAGGTAAGTAACGATGTTCTCTTTTGGCTTGCTAATATGTGGAGAGCTGATTTTGCTGGATAGCTTGCTTGCCACTATCTCGTCGAGTTGCTAACTTCAGATTTTTCCTCTTCATCTCTTTCAATCACTTCTGACATCATGTATTGATTTGTATGTGGGTTCAATGACGACACATTGATGAAAGAGTATGTCTTTTAATCTAAAGTGTCTTCAAGCATGTTAACAGTTTTACAGGAGACACCATCTTAGAGATCCATCTAAAACGAAACTAACACTAAACTCTCTCTCTCACATGCCCTCTGCTGGTCAGGCATAAATAATCAAACAGGCAAATATGCTGGTAAGGCATAATAATCAAACAGGCAAATACCATCACTATTTGCTGATATCATTACAATATTCAGGTGCAAAACTCCACGGTAATTTAGACACATTCCCCAAACAACCATCTGATGGGGTTTGGCAAATCGTAGCTATGCTTTTGGGTGTGACCTCCAACCATGAGGCAAACCTAGCTCCTCCCTCGCTCACATCACAGTGTAAACAGCGCCTATTGGCTAAACTATGGCAACGATATTGTTGGTAGTATAAGTCATACCAACTAAAGGAAAGAGTAGTGGGGATAACTGCTTATAACAGACACAATGGCCTAGAAATTCATTTGTAAGCGCCAGCCGCTAGCGCCTTAGGAGGAGAAGTGGGGCGCTAAGCGGCTAGCGCCCGGGCGCAGCGCGATCTGCACCTCTCGCGAACTTCACTTAAGATTTAGCGGCGGCGCAAAACCGTAGCACCCGCTCAGCTGCGCGCGCAGATCCTGACGTCATTTCATGGTGCAACGCCCTTGATGCGCCCCGAACCGGAACTTCAGTGGCGCCGCCCTTATGTGCGCCTGGCGCCCCCAGCGACTGGTAGAGGGGAACGGTTCCCAGTCGCTGCGGGGCGCGCTACTTAAAGGGGACTCCTCCTGCAGTATAAGTGGCAGCCATTTTGTTCCACTCCTTCTTTGTGAGAGACGGATATTTGGAGAGAGACAAAGGGAGAGAGCTTTCTGGTTTGACTCAACGCTCGCACAGGTACTTGTGGCTTCAGGCCAGAGCTTTGCACCTGGATTCAACTTTCAGTGCCATAGCCTTGAATTGAAACAAATAATGGGGGCTGCAATGGGTGGAAACGTTGGCTTACTGCATTGCAATCAAAGGGCTCAGAGACACCGTGAGAGAGTGCCAGTCATGGCCAGACGGAGAAGGGCCAACAGGCATCGGCACAGGAGGCCTTACCCACCCAGGGTATACCGCCAGCAGTTCTCATATCTGAACATGTCTGAGGAGCAGTGTGTTCGGAGGCTGCGATTCAGAAGGGAGGTGGTCAATGAGATCTGCCACCTGCTTCGCAGAGATCTGCAGCCACAGCTGAGGAGCAGGACGTCTCTGTCGGTGGCAGTGAAGGTGACGGTGGCTCTCAACTTCTATGCCACCAGCTCCTTCCAATCTGCTACTGGGGACATTGCCAACATCTCCCAGTTTGCGGTACATTGCTGCATCCGCCAGCTGACCAATGCCCTTTTCAGAAGGAGACGTCAGTTCATCTCCTTCTCCATGACCCTGGACAAGCAGCAAGAGCGTGCAATGGGATTTGCAGCATTAGCGGGCTTCCCCATGGTGCAGGGCGCCATTGACTGCACGCATGTGGCTTTGCGGGCACCTCTACAGAATGCCGAGGATTACCGCAACCGGAAGGGCTACCATTCGCTCAACGTGCAGTTGGTGTGTGACCACAGGCAGCTCATACTAGCTGTCAATGCCCGCTTTCCAGGCAGCAGCCACGATGCCTTCATCCTGCACCAGACTTCTGTGGCAGGCATTTTCGAAGCCCAGCCTCACCCACGAGGATGGCTTCTCGGGGACAAAGGCTATCCTTTGTGCACCTGGCTGATGACCCCGCTCCGTGTGCCCAGCACCCCTGCTGAAGAGCGATACAATGACAGCCATCAAGCAACCAGGAACATCATTGAGCACACAATCGGCATGCTCAAGCAACGGTTCCGCTGTCTGGATCGTTCCGGAGGAGCCCTACAGTACTCACCTGAGTGAGTCTCCCATTTCGTTGTAGTGTGCTGCATGCTGCACAACCTGGCTATCCGCAGGACTCAGCCACTGCCAGCAGGCATTGGAAGACCACCAGAGGAGGTGGAGGAGGAGGAGGAGCACCAAGACGGGAGGGAGGCACAAAGTGCAAGGGCCATCCGTCGGCGGCTTATTGCAACTCGGTTCTAGGCCCCCTCTCAGGGAATGGCTTGTGCCAATGAAAGAAGATGAATGTAGCCGCTCCGCAAGCCCTCAGTCGGTCAAGGCAACAAAAACATCCAAAAGCAAACATGGACAGTGCGATTAAAGAAATTTTTTTACTGTGCAAACTCTGTGCCCTTCCCGCATGACAAACTAATTCAGAGAAACCCCCCAAAAAACAGTCAGAGACATAGCTGGCTCTCACAACCTTCAGAAAATGCAAAAAGCAGTTAAACAAAAATGACCATGATCCTCGGCCTTTATAAAAAACAAACACAACAGTCTCGGCCTTCATATATAAAAGAACACAACAGTCTCGGCCTTCATATATAAAAGAACACAACAGTCTCAGCCTTCATATATAAAAGAACACACTCGGCCTCATATATCAAAAAATCATTTGGCCACACCTTCTACTTTTTCCTCTGCGAGGGTGGTCAGTTTCGCTTCCGCGAATGGCCCCTTCCCGCCCTGCAGCACCTCCTCAATGGGACCCCAGTGGCTCCAGCAAGGCTGGGGGGAGGCTGCTGAGGGTCAGATGGTGAGACGGCAGATGCCCTTGGGGGTTGGCCTGGACCAGCTCTGGGCCTGGAGGGGCCGGCTGCTGACTGCTCCAACTCTGCTTGGGCGGCAGCAGTCTGTCCTACGGGTGGTGGCAGCTGCAGTGGAGTAGTGACAGTGTTGGCTGCAGGAATGCTGCCAACCTGACAGAGCACAGGCACTCTCTGGTCGGCTGATACACTGGCACTCGCACGGGCCAGCACTGCAGCATGCGATGCCTGGCCGATCCAGCGAGGGTGGCAGCATTTAGTGCCCATGTGGCCCTGGTCTGTGTCTGCATGACACCAGCCAGTGAATGCATGGCACGACTGAGCACTTGGCTGGAAGCCGCCTGTGATGCAGCGAAGTCCTGCTGACTCCTGGCCTGTGCTGCACTGAATTCTTGCACACTCCTGGCCTGTGCTGCCCTGAATTCCTGTACACTCCTTGCCAGTGACTCTATGGAGTCAGGCATCCTTGCCACTGCAGCCATGAGCTCAGTGTGCCTGCGCTCAGCCTGGGCGCCCATTTCCGCAAGGAGCCGCACCTCCTCTGCGCTCACCGTGGCAGGACTGGAGGCCACACTCACCCTCCGGGGAGGAGGCCGCCAAGCTTCCCCACCCCTCCCGCGTTGCTGCAGCCCACTGGGTCCCGGAGCTTCACTCTCCTCCGACCCTTCCCCCCGGCTCCCCTCCAGGGAAGACGTGTTCACATCATGGCCATGGGCTGCCTCGGCTGAGGGTGTCACTGATGGGTCGGCTTCCTCTTCCTCCTCCTCGATTTCTGATTCAGACACAGTGCCAGCTTGAGGGCCCGCCTCCTCACCTGGCGATTCACCATCTGAAAGCAGGGAGGCACAAGAGTTGCTTCAGAGTGAGGACAGGGCAGCAGCGAGGGAGGCATGAGTGCTGCTATGCACTGCATTGGTTCGATAGTGGCAAAGGATGCTGGTGTGAGGCACAAGTGGAAAGAGAGAGGTCAAAAAGGTGATGCCCTTACCATTGGGGCCCAGAACAGGGTCGGCATCTCCACTAGTGAGGGGGCCAATCAGCCGGCCTGACATAATGCGCTCCACATGCTGCTCCAGGTCGCTGAGCTGTTTGAGGTCAGGACGGCCTCCCCGGTCTGTCGCTGCTGCCTTTGGTTGTGCGCCAGCTTGCCCTGCAAGAGAAAGGACGGCCTCTAAGTACAGTGTCAAGCCCTGATCTTGCCTGCACTGCCTCCCATGGTGGCATAGCCCTGACAGTGTGAAGCCCTCATCTTGCCTGCACTGCCTCCCATGGTGGAATAGCCCTGACAGTGTGAAGCCCTGATCTTGCCTGCACTGCCTCCCATGGTGGAATAGCCCTGACAGTGTGAAGCCCTCATCTTGCCTGCACTGCCTCCCATGGTGGAATAGCCCTGACAGTGTGAAGCCCTCATCTTGCCTGCACTGCCTCCCATGGTGGTATAGCCCTGACAGTGTGAAGCCCTCATCTTGCCTGCACTGCCTCCCATGGTGGAATAGCCCTGACAGTGTGAAGCCCTCATCTTGCCTGCACTGCCTCCCATGGTGGAATAGCCCTGACAGCGTGAAGCCCTCATCTTGCCTGCACTGCCTCCCATGGTGGAATAGCCCTGACAGTGTGAAGCCCTCATCTTGCCTGCACTGCCTCCCATGGTGGAATAGAACTGACAGTGTGTAAAGTCCTGAATGTGCAAGTGATTTTCATGACAGTCCCATAGCTGCTGGATGAGGGCTGGGCATTAGGGCTTTCAGGTCCCTTTGGCCATAAAGTGAGGTGCACATGCAGGGATGAGGAGAATACTGGAAAGGGCACTCACCCTGACAACCCGAGTGAGGTTGTTGAACTTTTTTCTGCATTGAAGTGGAGTTCTGCCAACCACGCTGTTGGAGGTCACCCTGTTTGCCACCTCCCTCCAGGCTTTCCGATACTCATTGGGCAGCGGCCTCCTGCCACCTTCAGGGAAGAGGACAAGGCGCCTGCGCTCCACTGCGCCAACCAGTACCCTCAGGTCACCCTCGCTGAAGCGCTGTGCTCTCTCCCTGGCCTTCTCCATTGTCCTGGGCGTTGAACAGTTCAAGCAGCAGTGGTCAGGCCTTGCTTCAGGGCTGCAGTGTGCAGGGCGTGGCAGCAAACAATTCCACCCTCCCCCTTTAAGAGCTGACCGGCGCCAGAGTGTCTGCCTTCAATCAGCAACTCGCCGCACCTGCGCTGCGCCTGCCCTCGGTGGTAGCGCCCCGGCTCGCCGGCTTAGCACCTTATGATAGTCGTGCATCGCCTGCTTTAGCGCAGCAGCAACCTCTTGGGGCGATGCAACTGAATATCGGCGAAGGTGGCGCTAAGTTGCGCCGGGCGCAAAATTTAGCGAACGCCCGGCTGTAGCGCCCCAAACGTGGTTATACTGAATTTCTAGGCCAATCAGTTTGTGCTCTTTGGGCAAAAAATTCGGTTGCTTTGCGCCTTCCGTTAGCAGGGACGCAAAGCACTTAGCGCCTGGGCGCGGCGCCACTAACGCCTCTCACGAAATTCAGCGGGAGGTTAGAGGCAGTGGTAGGCGGTAGTGCCCCGCGGCGCTGCACCTCCGATAATGGCGTCATCACCGTGCACAGTGCCCCGCTCGCGCCCCAGCCGCAAACTTCGCTCGCGCCCCCTGTCCTACCCCCTGTGGCCTCCTCCTGCAGGGTGCCAGCCGCGATCGGGCAGCCCGGCACTCCTCTTGAGTGCCGGGCTCTTTTGCTGGCACCCCGCTCCCCGGTGGTCCAGCAGGGCGCCGGTGCGTGCTGCGCTAGGCCCCTCCCCTTTAATCAGGGGATGGAAGCCTGCTGTACTGCGGTGCTATGTGCCGACGCGTGTGGTGCTGCTGCACATAGCGCCGCGATATTCACTGGGAGCACCCCAAGAGGGAGGTGGAGCGCTTCCAGTAGCGGCCCGCCTCCTGCTTGGGGCGCTACCATTCAATTTTGGGCACGGGAGCGCTAACATTTTCGGGGCGCTAAAAGTAGCGCCCCAAGGGGGGTGCGACCCAATTTTTCCCCTTTGTGTGGCCTGATAGCTAAGGTAGAAGCATACATTATTCAACGAAAATCCAATAAAAATTGTAATATTGCCAAGATAAAGTGGCATTCTTTGTTGTTAAAGATTATCAGCATGAAAGAACATTGTTCAAAAGGTATACCCCAGCTAAACATTTCCACCTCCCTGTTTGCCAGTCATTTAGAGCATGACATTGCTTACGCTGCTTCAGTGACAGTTTTATAAAGCATAGCAATTTTTGAACTGTTACGGTACTTTTCAGAGCCAAATCATTTCAGATAATATTTTAATACACTTAGGAATACATCAGTTGTTTCTGGAAAAATGAATTAAAAAAGTTAAAACTCCAGAGACGAAAAGCAAAATAAAATTTGAGCTTATTTATTCCATCTATTTCCTCTTCTCCCTGGTCCCATTTGGCTGTTTAGTGCCAGAGACTAGAGCCATGAACATTTCCATCTAATCAGAAGCTCGCACTCTGGGAGATACAGCCACATGTGTCGGAACTGAAAATAGCAGGAATGGCAAGATATTGCCAAAGGGACAATGATATTAATTAATCTTGCATTGTTTTTCAGATTTATTTCTGTCAGATGCCATTGAAGGATTAAAAGATTTATCTTGAATTTGCCTAAGTGACAGCATGGAGATTTGAGTTATATTTTGGCAGATAAAATCATCCCTTGGAAATATACATATATTTCTTGCAGCGAGGTGGTGTGGTTATCTCAGATATTAGTTTTAGTCATTGAGCCCAACTGCTAATACAACTGAAGAAAGTAAAAATCCAGGCCTGAGTACAGATCACAGCATTTGGTGCACGTGACATAAACCACATCTATCTGGACTGATTAGGAATTTCGGGATGCTGCATTGCAACAAATTAGATCCATGGAAATAGAAAGCTGGAGTGATTCAATTGGAATCCAATTGTTTCTTTCCCTTTAGCTTTTCTTGTTATCTCTCAGTCAGGATGTAGATGGAAGCGTGAACTGAAAGCGCTGGCAACACCCAGCATCTGTGGAGAACAGACGGGTCTCAGAACGGACTCTGAGAAAGGATGCTCGCCCCTGTCTGTTTCTCCACAGATGCTGCCTGATCTGCTGAGCGTTTCCAGCATTTTCTGTTTTTGCTTTATGAAGATGGCTTACAGTCAGAAAACTTTAGTAGAATATTTAAAACATTTTCAAGACTAATAAAACTTTTGTTTCCCCAATTAAGTTGAATGCAGATGTTGAACTTCAGTCAGCCCGTGTATAAAATGTAATATTGTTGTCTTAATCAGACTTTTTAACACAACCAGGCAACAAGCTCATTATACAAAGTATTGACCTGCTGTTATGTAACATCCGTTACACTTTGTAAATACTGAGCTACAGACTGTTTGCACAACTGAGAAACAACATCTAGTGGCAGTAGCAGAGTACAGAGTTCTGGCCAGCTTTCCTTTGCCATTTGAGATTTAATTTTGCTGCCACTCACTACACGTGCCGGGGAGAGAGGGGCACACATGGTATTAGCACGCACCTTGCCTCTTTATGAAGTGGAAGCTTTGCTTTTTCATGCTACTAATAATGATTACTATTAATTATATAATACCATACCAGGCAATTTTCCTGCTATTTCTTCTCAAACTCTGTTAATTCAGTTTAGTCCAAACACTCAAAGGGCAATACGGAAAGAGCGATGCATCCTACATAGAGAATTCTTGGGAAACAATCTGTATTCTGGGAGCTGTTGGTTATGATTTATGATCCATACCATGAGTAATGAATCATAAATACCTTGGTATTCATCATGTATTCTGTTTATAACATGTTTTTGATACATTTAACATTAAAATGATACAAGTTAGATTTAAAAATACAAATTTAAAATGCAAACCATTTAGATATGTGAATAGTGGAATGTTCCTGACATAGTGACTGTGAGGTGTTTTCACAGTGCCATATGTTCTTAATAACATCATCTCCGTGAAATGAAAAACATCTTTCACGGAGATAATGTCATGACTTGTGGCATAACTTGGTGCAAAGATATGTTGCATGTGGAGCAAATTAAAATGGTTGTTGTTTCACGCTCTACTGTAAGGCTCAAGTACATAATTTAGGTGCTGCATTGTTGGAGGTGCAGCATTGTTAGAGGAGCTGTTGTTTCAATGAGACATTAAACCGAGGCCCTGTTCTAATGATTCATGTTGAGGTTAAAGATCTTAAAGCACGATTCACAGAAGAACAGTATTCTGCTGGCTGATATTCCTCTCTCAACTGATGCCATTGATCATTATCTGAGTGCCATTTGTGAGAATCCGCTGTTATAAAGTGCTACATAAATTTAAGTCTTTTCTATTGCCCTCTTTTCACATTGAGAATGCCATCAACCAGAGTCTTGGAAACAAAGAAATAGATAAACCTCAATATTCCTGCAAAGTAAGTCCCTGGTTTCACCTGTGCTATCAGAGACAGTAAGAAGAGGCCGTAATGAGGTTAGAGAGGGGAAGAAGCAGGAAGCTGATCAAAGATTTGCACAGGTGGGTTTGTAGAAGGCAAAAATTAAAAGCACATTTGATTCCGATTAGCTAAGCACTAACCTTATGATTATAATGTCAGCAAATTATGAGAATTGAAATCTTCAAAGAAAGGAAAACTATAAATATTAAGAATAAACTCAAGATGATCTTGTCTGTAAACTGGATGTTATCTGTGCTAAAAGGACCCAATTTAATATGTTAAAAATGCACTGTAAAAATAAGGGAAACCCAAGTTAACAAAGATAAATACAAATGATAGATGTTGTTCAGCCCATCTTTCCACAGAACCCTACCTTCTCCCCAAAGGACCATCAATTGCCTCACGAATAATTCCAGATTTTAGCCCCTCACGACGCTACATGGAAAACCATTCCGGGCATTAATCACTTGTGGAGAAGTGTTTCCTGACGTCAATCCTTTTATTGCTTGTATCTATGTCCCTTTGTCCTGCAATCACTGTTCAACTTGAAACAGTGTTCCAAGACCAACCTTTTCTGTTCCACGTAATGTCTTCTGTACCTCGGTGAGATTCCTTCTCATTCACTTTCTTTCAAGAATCAGAGTTTTTATAACTTTCCTTATACCGCAGTCCTCTGATAATAAGGACCATTCTTGTGGCCTTTCTCTGCACCTTGACCAGGACTTGACGGTATCCCTTGTATCTCAGAACTGATGATTCCTTCAGACTTATACTCTATCAATTTGGCCACCTGTTTGCTGTTCTGCTGCTCTGCAGTGATTGCTTTCAGCTTTTTCTCTAACCAGTTTACCATTATTAATTGTTCCCTTAGTTTTTGTTCCAATTTGTAACACCATATACTTATCTGTATCGAATTTCATTCATCGTAGTTGTGCCCACTTGCACATTGTGTCTAGGCCCTTGGATATTGCATCAGACTTGAATTTAGTATCATCTGTGAATTTGTTTCTGGATCCAGGTTCTTTATGTGGATTAGAAACAGTAGGAGTCATAGCTCTGATTTCTGAGGCACTTCCCCCAGTCTATCTCCTCGGCCCAACATCTTTCTCCGAACTAATAATCACTGATTCCTCTCCTTCACCAATTTCTAATACACCTCCAGGTTTCACCTAATTATATCCACTGCCTTAAGCTTGAGTAATGACCTTGCACGCAAGACTTTATTGAAGGCTTTCTGCAAGTTGCAGCACATCACATAATTGATCTTTCAAACAGCCACACAAGATTTTCCTTCTTTAAAAAGGTACAGGAAGTTGATCAGGCAGAATTTCCCCTCCTGGAACTATGCTGACTTCCATTTATCAGATTTTGTTCCCAATAATTTTTCTATTTTTATTAACATAAGACTAATGGGTCTTTAGGTTATGCTTGACACCTTGTTTGGTGCCATGTTGGTGTGTTTCTAATCCAATGGGTCTTCCCTACATTCACCAACTTCCTCATGATGAACATAAGAAATAGGAGTAGAAGTAAGCCATACAGCCCCTCGCGCCTGCTCCGTGCAGTCAGATGACTGTCTCTGTTTTGTAAATTTTGTTTGTAATACCACTTAGCACCTTTGGGCGTACACTGTCCACCCTGAGGTATTCTTTCAATGTAGGAGCAGAGCAGAAACTTTTGACCAGCTAATATCACAGTAACCGTTGTGCATGGTTTGGCATCTTGTATAGATTCTGGGAAAAGTCCAGAAAATGAATCACTGGAGGGAAGTTAATTAGCATTCCTTCATGAAGCGGAGTGAAAATGATATGTTTCCCAAGAAACTGTTGGGATGGCTCCAAAGTGTATGAAGCAGGTGCCTGTTCCAGATTTTGCCTTTATTATATGGGGAAAAAGTAGTAGCGATTGTATTCAGTGTGAGGACGGGAGTGGTACAGTGAATGTGGGCAATGAAAATCAGTGACAAGACAGTGGTTATAGCTCTCAACATGTCATGGAAAAATCTAGAATGGGCTCGACAGCAACTTCGAGAATAGCAGAAAAACAGACTTTGTTGAAGCAATAGGCCTGGCTCCATGATTGGACACGCCCAGCGAGGGGCAGAGCCTGCAGCGTGCGAAGGGGCGGAGCCTGTAGCGTGCGAAGGCCCACACACTGCACATTTCTGTCCATAGGATTGGACAAGCCCAGTGAGGGGTGGAGCCTCCAGTGAAGAGACGGAGCCTGTAGCGAGCACAGGCCCACACACTGCACATTTCTGTCTATAAAATTGGTCATGCCCAGTGAGGGGTGGAGCCTCCAGTGAAGAGACGGAGTCTGTAGCGAGCACAGGCCCACACACTGCCCATTTCTGTCCATGGGATTGGACAAGCCCAGTGAGGGGTGGAGCCTCCAGTGAAGAGACGGAGTCTGTAGCGAGCACAGGCCCACACACTGCCCATTTCTGTCCATGGGATTGGACAAGCCCAGTGAGGGGCAGAGCCTCTAGTGAAGAGACGGAGTCTGTAGCGAGCACAGGCCCACACACTGCCCATTTCTGTCCATAGGATTGGACAAGCCCAGTGAGGGGCAGAGCCTCCAGCGAGAGCAGGTTCACACACTGCACGTTTCATTCATTTTAATGTGCAATCGGGATTTTGTTTCTAGAATCAAGTTAATAGACTTTGGAGAGGAAAGGGAGGTTGGATGCAAGGGCAACGGGGTCAATGATAGGATTTTAGAGGAGGGGTAATAATGGCAGATTTGAAAGGGAGGGGGGACAGTAATCGAGGTCAGGGAGCCGCTTACAATATCAGCTAACATCATAATCTACCCTATCATGGATTCTATCCCACCCATTTAATAGCCTGAATCACAAAAATAATCTGCAAATTTTCAGTATAAACATCAATTTTCTACTGTGCAATGCATTGGTGTAAATGTTGGAGCGGACCGAACATGGTTGCTTCGGGACTTTGCCCCTCGGACAGGACGGCAGGGACTTGGGAGAAGGGGAGAGGGCGGACTGTTCAAAAAGGGCGGAAGAGAGAAAACGGGGAATTACAGACCGGTAAGCGTGACATCGGTAGTGGGGAAAATGCTAGAGTCCATTATAAAGGATGTAATAGCAGAGCACTTGGAAAAAAGTGACCGGATCGGACAAAGTCAACATGGCTTTACAAAAGGTAAATCGTGCTTGTAATGAAATCTGTTTGTCTTGATCCTGTATTCGTTTTGCACTCATGTATATTACCCTCCCCCACTGTGTATAGTTTCACTTCCTCTTTCCCGACTAACCTGGGAGGTTCCAGGTCTTGGCTCTTGGCTCCGCCCCTGACTTCTCTTACATAAAGATCCCAGGATCTGTATGACTCATTCCTGTGAACCAGTCGGCGTGTTGAGATGTTAGCTCTGATCTTAGTGATTAAAAGCCAACTTGTTTAAGTCTATAACTTCTAGTTTTGTGGTTATTGAAGGCCCATCAATTTTAATCACTAAAGAATACTAGGATGGATCGACTCCTAAAACCAGAGCGTCTGGACTTGGATCCACATTCTGCTGAAGCATCAAATCAATTTGGACACTGGCTCAAATGCTTCGAACTCTTCGCGGGGGCCTCATCCGCTAGTGAGGTAGATAAACTGAGTCTACTGACTACTCGCGTAAGTCATCGGATTTATTCGTTCATCCGGGACGCCACCTCTTACACGGAGGCCATCACTATCCTGAAGGCCCAATACCAGAGGCCGGTAAACGAAGTGTACGCCAGACATCTGCTGGCTACACGCAGGCAGCGACCAGAGGAATCAATGGACGATTTCTTACAGGGCCTAAAGGACCTGGTCCGGGACTGTAACTGCAAGGCCGTGATGGCCAACGCGTACTCTGACGAATTGGTCCGCGATTCCTTCATCACGGGCCTCAAATCGAATTATATCCGGCAGAGACTGCTGGAGAAGGAGGTCCTGGACTTAAAAAAGGCAGTGGCCACTGCGCGATCGCTGGACGTGGCCCAGAAAAACTCTGACTCTTATTCTTCTGGCCATGCGGCCCTCACCGCCTCGTGTGCGCCGAGGGGGCCGCCATCTTGGAATCAGCCATCTTCCCCATCCAGGTCTCAGACCAGCGCTACGCTGCCGGAGTCCCCACACAGAAGTTCACCGAGGAGTCCTATTACAGCAGCAATGTCTCGAGGCCCGAAATGCTACTTCTGCGGCCAGGCCAAGCACCCCAGACAACGATGCCCAGCGAAGGACGCTACATGCTTCAAATGTAAGAAAAAGGGGCATTTTAGCAAAGTCTGCAGGGGGAATCCGATTTCCAACTCCGTCACCGCCTCATGCGTGCCGTGCGGGCCGCCATCTTGGGATCCGCCATCTTTTCCCGATTCAACAGCCGCCCAGGGCCCAACAGTGGCTTCGATCATGGTGGATCAATCCAGGCCACACCCGTTGACAAAATCCATGATGGACATACAGGTAAACGGGAATTTAACGAAATGTTTAATTGACTGTGGGAGTACCGAGAGTTTTATCCACCCTAGCCTGGTACGGCGGCACTCATTAACGGTAACCCCTACATGGAGCAGAATTGCTATGGCTGCTAAGCCCCACACTTTGGACATTTTGGGCTACTGTGTGGTAACACTGACTGTAAAAGGCACGGACTACAAGGATTTTAAACTCCTCGTGATGCCAGAACTCTGTGTTAATGTAATCTTGGGCCTGGACTTCCAGTGCCACCACGAAAGTGCCACACTAGCATATGGCGGGTCCCAGCCGCCACTCACAGTCTGTGGCCTATCAACCTTAAAAATCAGCCCGCCCTCTTTATTCGCTAATCTCGCTCCGAACTGTAGGCCCATAGCGACCAAAAGTAGACGGTACAGTCTGGAAGACAGACACTTTATCAAGGCGGAAGTGGACAGACTCCTGCGGGAAGGCATTATTGAATGCAGTACCAGCCCGTGGCGTGCCCAAGTAGTCATAGTTAAAAATAGCGAAAAGAAACGGATGGTAATTGACTACAGCCAGACTGTTAATATTTATACCCAGCTGGGCGCCTACCCTTTACCCCGCATATCAGAAATGGTCAACCAGATTGCGCAATACCGAGTCTTCTCGGCTATCGACCTCAAATCCGCATATCACCAGCTCTCCATTAGAACGGAGGACCGCCCATACACCGCCTTCGAGGCGAACGGGCGCCTCTACCATTTTCTCAGAGTGCCCTTCGGAGTAACAAATGGGGTCTCGGTCTTCCAACGTGAGATGGACCGCATGGTTGACGAGAATAAACTACAAGCTACCTACCCCTATCTGGACAATGTCACTATCTGCGGGCACAACCAGCAAGACCACGATCTAAATCTTGCGAGATTTTTAAAAACTGCCCTAAAGCTGAATCTAACCTACAACGAAGACAAATGTGTCTTCAACATAACCCGTCTCTGTATCCTCGGCTGTGTGGTGGAAGATGGGGTAATTGGACCGGACCCTGACCGATTACGCCCCCTAAAGGAACTGCCCCTGCCACACAATCCCAAAGCTTTAAAAAGGTGCCTGGGATTTTTTTCGTATTATGCCCAATGGGTGCCCAATTACTCTGATAAGGCCCGACCCCTCATTAAATCGACGTCCTTCCCACTATCAGCTGAAGCTCGGGAGGCTTTCGCCAGTATTAAACAGGACATTGAAAGGGCTGCAGTGTGTGCAGTGGACGAATGCATTCCCTTTCAAGTCGAAAGCGATGCGTCAGACTTTGCCTTAGCTGCGACCCTCAATCAGGCTGGGAGACCTGTGGCCTTCTTCTCCCGAACCCTTCAGGGACCTGAAATCAGGCACTCTTCTGTCGAGAAGGAGGCACAGGATATAATGGAGGCAGTGCGGCACTGGAGACACTACCTAGCCGGCAAACGTTTCACCCTGCTCACCGACCAGCGGTCGGTGGCTTTCATGTTTAATAACAAAGGGGGAAAATCAAGAATGACAAAATACTCAGGTGGAGGATCGAACTATCCACGTTCGACTATGATATTATGTACAGGCCGGGAGCCCTTAATGAACCCCCAGATGCCCTATCGCGGGGAATATGTGCCAGCATTCATACGGACAAATTACAGGGTCTCCACAACGACCTCTGTCACCCAGGGGTCACCCGACTATACCATTTTATAAAGTCCTGCAATCTGCCCCACTCCATCGAGGAGGTCAGGGCAATGACCAGAGCCTGCCGCATCTGTGCGGAATGCAAGCCTCGTTTCTACAGGCCTGACCGTGCACACGTTATCAAAGCCACACGGCCATTCGAGCGCCTAAGTCTGGACTTCAAGGGACCCCTTCCCTCTGCTGACCGTAACGTATACTTCCTCAATATCATCGATGAATATTCCCACTTCCCCTTCGCCATTCCCTGCCCAGACATGACCAGTGCCACGGTCATCAAGTGTCTCTGTAATCTATTCTGCATGTTTGGCATGCTGAACTACATACACAGCGATAAGGGGACGTCATTCATGAGTGACGAGCTGCGCCAGTTCTTGCTCTCGAAGGGGATAGCCACTAGCAGAACCACTAGCTACAACCCCCGGGGTAATGGGCAAGTGGAAAGGGAGAATGCTACTGTGTGGAAGGCTGTCACATTAGCCTTAAAGTCAAAAGGCCTTCCGACCTCCCGCTGGCAGGAAGTCCTCCCAGATGTGCTCCACTCCATAAGGTCTCTGTTATGTACTGCCACTAACGTTACCCCTCACGAAAAGATGTTCGTTTTCCCCCGGAAATCCACCTCGGGCATATCTCTACCTGCGTGGCTGACGTCTCCGGGGACAGTACTATTGCGGAAGCACGTGAGAGGCCATAAAACGGACCCCCTTGTGGAAAAGGTACAGCTCCTCCATGCAAACCCTCAGTACGCCTATATCGAGTACTCTGACGGGCGAGAGGACACTGTTTCCATAAAAGACCTCGCTCCCTCGGGGAGCAGAGAGAACGATGGGAGACTACCCAATGAAGACCTACACTACAAAGAGACAGGACGCCCAGAGGTATCAATACCCAACTTTAACCTGGAGGACACTGCAGATAACCTGGAAGACACTGCGGAGGCCCGGACAGCGGAGGAACCAGAATCCACTCCCCTAGAGGCACCCCAACCGGCTTTGCGCCGATCACTGAGAACCGCAAAACCTCCTGACAGACTCACTTATACCAACTTTTAAGAAACATCACCCCGATGGACTAAATCTATAGAAGGGGTGAATGTAATGAAATCTGTTTGTCTTGATCCTGTATTCGTTTTGCACTCATGTATATTACCCTCCCCCACTGTGTATAGTTTCACTTCCTCTTTCCCGACTAACCTGGGAGGTTCCAGGTCTTGGCTCCGCCCCTGACTTCTCTTACATAAAGATCCCAGGATCTGTATGACTCATTCCTGTGAACCAGTCGGCGTGTTGAGATGTTAGCTCTGATCTTAGTGATTAAAAGCCAACTTGTTTAAGTCTATAACTTCTAGTTTTGTGGTTATTGAAGGCCCATCAGTGCTTGACTAATCTACTGGAATTTTTTGAGGATGTAACTGGTAAAATAGATAAGGGAGAACCAGTGGATGTGGTGTATTTGGATTTTCAAAAGGCTTTTGATAAGGTCCCGCATAAGAGATTAGCGTGTAAAATTAAGGCACATGGGATTGGGGGCAAGGTATTGACTTGGATAGAGAACTGCTTGGCAGACAGAAAGCAAAGAGTTGGAATAAACGGCTCTTTTTCCGAGTGACAGGCAGTGACTAGTGGGGTACCACAGGGATTGGTCCTTGGACCCCAGCTATTCACAATATATATTAATGATCTGGACGAGGGAACTAGATGTAATATCTCCAAGTTTGCAGATGACACAAAGCTGGGTGGGCATGTGTGCTGTGAGGAGGATGCTGAGAAACTCCAGTATGATTTGGACAGGTTGGGTGATTGGGCAGATGCATGGCAGATGCAATATAACATGGATAAATGCGAGGTTATCCACTTTGGGGTCAAAAACAGGAAGGCAGATTATTATCTAAATGGCAATAGATTGGGAGAAGGGGAAGTGCATCGAGACCTGGGTGTCCTTATGCACCAGTCACTGAAAGTAAGCATGCAGGTGCAGCAGGTGGTTAAGAAGGCAAATGGTATGTTGGCCTTTGTAGCAAGAGGGTTTGAGTACAGGAACAAGGATGTCTTGCTGCAGTTGTACAGGGCCTTGGTGAGGCCACATCTTGAGTATTGTGTGCAGTTTTGGTCGCCTTATCTGAGGAAGGATGTTCTTGCCATGGAAGGAGTGCAGCGAAGATTCACCAGGCTGATACCTGGGATGACGTATGAGGAGAGATTGGGTCGATTGGGCTTGTACTCACTGGAGTTTAGAAGAATGAGAGGGGATCTCATCGAAACTTATAAAATTCTAACAGGACTAGACAGACTAGATGCTGGAAGGATGTTCCCGATGGTCGGGGAGTCCAGAACCAGGGGTCACAGTCTAAGGATAAGGGGTAAGCCATTTAGGACAGAGATGAGGAGGAATTTCTTCACCCAGAGAGTGGTGAACCTGTGGAATTCTCTGCCAAAGAAGGCAGTGGAGGACAATTCATGAAATATATTCAAGAAGGAGTTGGATATATTTCTTAAGGCTAAAGGGATCAAGGGATATGGGGAGAAGGCAGGAACGGGGTACTGAATTAGGATGATCAGCCATGATCTCATTGAATGGCGGAGCAGGCTCGAGGGGCCAAATGGCCTACTCCTGCTCCTATCGTCTATGTTTCTATACCTTCTGACTGTCACCGTCCCACATCAATGGGGCATGTGGGAGTTCCTGGACTACAGAAATGCAGTGTGCTACCTGCTAGCCCAACGGAACCCAGGTGTGCTGGGAGCAGGTGTGGGTTCAATGATGTGCCTTTCACAGACCTCAAATTGCCTGAGGGAAAAAGTAATTGACTTCTGAGGGAAACAATCACCTTGAACAGATAGCCCTAAAGCTTCTTTAGAGTGCTCGCCCAGTGTCCTGACTAACATTCCACCCAAAAGCAGACTTGACTGGTTATTCATCTGTTGGTTGCTTGTGTGATTTTGTTGGGAAAAATTTTCAGGGAAGAGCCGGGGACTGGGATTAATTGGACAGCTCTTTCAAAGAGCCAGCACACACACTATGGGCCAAATGGCCTCCCTCTGTGCTGTATGATTCTATGAAAATGTGTTGTCATGTTTGCCTACATAACAGTCACAGTTAATTAACTTTATGTGAAACACTTTGCAACATTTTGCATGATATAAGTGCAAGGATCGTATTTCTAACACACAGGAAACAGCAGACCGATCTGGTGTGGAATGTCTTGAAATTCTATTTTTGCTACATTTCAGTACCATAAGACAAGCTTCTTCTTAAAATCCATGTTTTTTTAAAACGTTGAATTCTCCCTAAGTTGCAACATCACAAACACTTTCCAAGGTTAACTGTACTTTTAAAACCTGACATTCTGATGTTCGGATGTACTGGAAAGACGATGGAGGTGATGCTGTGGAAGATTCACAGTGAGTGTCTTCACTTGCTGACCTTGGTTTCAGGGCTCTGAAACAAGCCCTCACCCAATTGGTTTGTTTCTTATCACAGTCTCCTGCTGTGCTCTCACTAACCTCCTTCCAGTGAATGATAGTAATTCCTGAGCAAGGACTGCAGTGTTTGCGTGCATTATATAAAGAGCTACACAGTCCATAAGATATTCCACTTACCAACCACAACACTGCTTCCGGAACTCAACACTTCTTTGGTTCCAGGAACAGTAGCAAGTACCGTGTGAACATCGTACCCAGTAACTGCGAACACTACCTCCAAGTCCTTAGATTCTGGGTATGCCTTTGGGGGATCTGTAACATATTGAATGTTGAATAGAAGGTGTTTAACTGAAAGGATGGCAGAAAATTGGATATTGAAGCAGCTGGTGAGGTTTGTCAGGATGTTACTGGGTACTGTTGTGTTATGGCCGTGCTACCCATCGCACAGGAACTGGAAAACTGAATCTATACATTTTATATTAAGATCACAAACCCGTTCAGACAGTGTAGCACTGACTGCAGACAGTGTTTACTTAAACTGACGTCTTCTCTGGTTTCCTCGCAATCGAACTGACACAATAACCATGAACACTGAGAACATCCATTAGTAGAAGCAATGAATCAAAGTAAATGACCAACCGCTGCAAAAACAAAATGGAATAAAAGGCTCAGAGCAACTTTCCAGCTGCATTGTGCTGTACAATTTGTATGATTACTTTGAACTGATGATAACATCAAATTTAATGGACAAGGAAGACGGGGGGGGGGGGCGGAGGCGAAGGGAAGATGGGAGGGTCAGGGAGGGCGGGGCGGGGGAGGGAGGGCGTGGTGGGGGAAGCAAGGGGGGAGGACGGGTAATGGGAGAGAGGGGAATGGGAGAAGGGAGGGGTAGGACGGCGGGAGTGAAGCCGGGAAGGGGGGGGGGGGGAGGAGCGAGAGCGGCAGGGGGGAGGGCGGGGTGAGGGCTGGCGGAGTGAGGGCAGGGGTGGGCAGGGGGAGCGGGGGCGGGGATGGGCAGGGGGAGCGGGGGCGGGGATGGGCAGGGGGAGCGGGGGCGGGGATGGGCAGGGGGTAGGGAGGGCAGGGTATGGAGGGAGTGAGCTGGAGGATTTTTGTGGAGCCCAGCGGAACACTCAAACAAAATCTTAAATGAAAACAAATGTTTAGCTTTTGGGACTGGCCCTCCAGCGATCACATTAAGGAGAGGAGAAGCTATGAATTAAAATAAAAACATTGGGCAGAACGCTGGGGATGAGCTGATAGGGAGAAGAAAGGTTTGGAGGCAGAGAGATAATCTGGAAGAGGGCTATGTCAGTGCTGAATGCTGCCCACCACCAGCAGGGATGCTAATCATTAGAAACCTATTAGCGACTGGCGATTAATTAGTAACACGTTTCTTACCCTGTAATACCAGACCTGTTGTTGCTGTCACTTGGCCAAGAGCATTTGATGCCTGACAAGTATATAATCCCTGGTTGGCTAAAGTGACATTGATTATTGAGAGGGAACCATTCTGGAAATGCTGAACATTCGCATCTAGTGGACCCTGGTCCTTTGTCCAGGTGACTGTAGGCTCAGGAACACCTACAAACAACAAGGGTGGCAACAATGAAAATAGATTCAACTTCTTTTTAAATTGTATGAAGATTAAAATGCAAAGACTTTATGCTCCATACACAGATTATGGAATACATTAAATGACTAACTTTAAATAGCAAATTAATCAGTTATATCCTTTGAATTTTCAGGTTTGTATTTCTTTACGAGGCAAGTGGATTATTTGCCATAACTCCTTTCTCGACCCTTCTGTGCCTGGTTATTTATAACTACTTACTTAGTGTGCATGGTGCCAGCATTGTATGCTATTTTCAGTACTTGATGTGGCAATTTAAAGAAATTATGAGCAGAATTCACTGGCCGGTCATGTCAATGCCTCTATTTCTACATTTTGTGATTAGCTTGTTATTTTTTTTTAGCACTTTAGCAGTATATTTTCCTCTGTTCTTTCATGTCTGTACATGTTCGGAGAAGCAACAAGGCGATTCTATGCTAAATACTTAAGTGACACTTTATATTTTTCTCTAATATTACAGAATGAAAAAAATATACTGCTTAACAAGTAAATGGCCGCTTTGTGATGTGATAAGGACAGGCAGGATCACCCAACGTCAATCACTAAATTGTTAACAGAAATGGGCATTCCAATGAAACAAAGATATGATTTCTGTTTACAAGTGACAACAGATGATGTTGGAAGTGATAACCTTCCATTGATTTTTGATCATCTAAATTAATCTCTGATAATGCAGGTTGAACCCCGGTAATCCGGCACCCGACGGTTCGGCACCTTCAGTGGTCCGGCACGAATTGAAACCGGCGGTCTTTAGTTTGCGGAGCAGCCGCTCGGCGGCGCCACCGTTTCCCGCGATATAAACATTGTTATTTTAGGTGTTATTTACCTAACCTTCGGTGGTTCGGAATTTTCAATGGTCCGGCACTGGCCTGGTCCCGAGGGTGCCGGATTACCAGGGTCCAACCTGTACTGTGCCTCACTGAGCCTCAGAATTAGACACTAAACTGATCAGCTGATATTTAAAGATAAATGTATTATTAAAAATTGCACACTAAATGGGTAAATGGGTGAGATAAGTACACACGATCACTTGTAGCACTCCTCAATTAATTTGCCGTTATAGCCCCAAAGTAACATACTGTAGTTATGAATAAAGTGGATGATGATGTGCTGATTTGTTGTTACTCTGATCTGCTCATAACCCAGCACTTTCACTGCCTCGGGGGGTTTATGCAAAATTGTGGTACTTGGGTAGCAAACTGTACTACACATAATAAACAGAGACATTCTTATTGTGGGATTAATCACTTGCCTTATTGAAGGCATAACACAAATGCTCAGAGAACACTACTTCAGAAATATCTTTATCCCTCTATTATAACACAGATAGAGGATAAGTAGTAAAGATCTGAAGAACAATTACAGTGAAAGTGCATGTGTATTATTATGGAGTGTTAGTTTGCCTTTATTGGCATTAGGTATTATATCTATATATAAATGATATCACTGTAAAAGGTGCTTTGAAAAAATTATTCCTTAACCATTTGAGGGTTTCAATAATATTTCTACACTTGAACAGAAGAAGATTAAAAACATTTAGCATTTTTAAGAATGCTATAAATTAGCAGTGCCCAGGAATACACACTTCCCATTTTCACTTTCTACAGTATTTACCTTCGCAACTATAAACAGGAATAACGGACATGTTTTAAGAGCTGAATCAATCTTTCAATCTTGAAAAGGTTAAGTTCCACTAGTTATGATAATTATTGCATACATGTACAAACAGAAAAATAATTTTTAACCATCTTTTAAAAATCTTGATTTATTATTTACTAGGCAACTAAAGTGTAACACACACTGTGCCCTGAATTGAAGCATCTACAATCGATGCACATAAGCTTTATTCATGCTATAGAGAAAAATGGAATCCAATAGCATTTAGTTTTACATTTTTTTAATTCCTTGTTTTCCTTGTTGGAGTTAGAGTTAGGGTAAAACCAACCACGGGAGTGCTTTGTAAAAGATTCTAACACCATCAAATTCGGTTCACCCAGCTGGAATAGAATGGCTTATATCAGACACATTTACAAAAACAGACACACTCAAGTGGGTGAGTTGTTCCACCTATGAGCCCTGGAGGCATTAGTAAATGGAGCAGGTGGTCAACATGAATTCCCAGCAGCAGCACTGCACAGCTAGACATCAGCAAAATCTGGTTGTAAAGTATAATGAATTAGAGCTCCCAGATATTCATGAAGTTGAGTTTTCTGATTAGCCAGTATTGTGTTTAACGTAAAATAATGCAGAGAGAGGAAGCACACAATTCATGGGCCACCTTGCACAGAGCATACGGTGCCCCAGGCTGGGAGCTGAGGGCAGGCAACACCAGTCAGGTACCACAGACCTTTTATTTCAGATTTCCGGCATCCGCAGTATTTTGCTTTTGTACCACAGACTCGATGTGACTGATTCACAGAATGCAGGACCCTCACAATGCAAAGCCCAGAGAGGGCCAGGATCACTCGTATCCCAACAGGCTGTCCGTGAAACCCTGCAGCCAGCTCCTTTCATAAGAGAATCAATTAGAAGTTGCAGTTTAGATATTAGGTGCCATCCTCCAGCACGAAGAGGGAGCGTGCGATAGAACACGTTCATGCGATTCAGAGAGTGGGGCAATGGCCTTAGTTTTGGAATGCTCTAGCAAAGTTACAGTTTTGGTTTCCTTATCTAAGGAAGGATATACTTGCCTTGGAGGTGGTGCAACGAAGGTTCGCTAGATTGATTCCTGGGATGAGAGGGCTGTCCTATGATGAGAGATTGAGTATATTGGGCCTTTACTCTCTGGAGTTTAGAAGAATGAGAGGCAATCTCATTGAAACATACAAGATTCTGAGGGGGATTGACAGGGTAGATGCTGAGGGGTTGTTTCCCCTGGCTGGGGAGTCTAGAACTAGGGGGCCTAGTCTCAGGATAAGGGGTTGGCCATTTAAGACTGAGATAAGGAGGAATTTCTTCACTCAGAAGGTTGTGAATCTTTGGAATTCTCTGCCCCAGAGGGCTGTGGATGCTGAGTCTTTGAGTATATTCAAGGCTGAGATAGATTTTTTGACTCTAGGGGAATCAAGGGATATGGAGATCAGACGGGAAAGTGGAGTTGAGGTCGATGGTCAGCCATGATCTTATTGAATGGTGTAGCAGGTTCGAGGGGCCGTATGGCCTACTCCTGCTCTTATTTCTTATGTTCTTATGTTCTTAAAGAGCCAGCACAGACACAATGGGCTGAATGGCCTCCTTCTTGCTGTAAACATCTATGGTTCTACACACCACTCAATTTATTGAAATAAAATTTAAGCACTTGATTTGTACATTATTCTGGCTTCTTGTATTGTGTCTATTCTGAGACTTTTCTTCTTGATGTACTCTGCCTGAGATTTTTCAAAATATGGGTCCTATTCTGCTCGAGAATGACTCATGAGTCAAGAACACCTTCTACATAACATAGGCACTGTGCAAATATAGTAACTGATACAGCAATGGTGGCACCACCAGAGCCCACTAGAACATGATTCTGCAGGCACATAAGCCCGTTGGCTCAACTGCTAGCCAACCCATCTTCTTCTTCTTTGGCAGTCCCTCAGAACCGAGGATGACTTGCTTCCATACTAATAATGAGTTCTCAGGTGACTGATGAGTCCAATGCAGGACCTACAGTCTCTGTCACAGGTGGGGCAGACGGTGGTTGAAGGGGCAGGTAGCTGGGGTGCTTGGGTTGACGTACGCTCCTTCCGCTTGGCTTCTGCTTGCTCCCGGCGAAGAGACTCGAGGTGTTCGGCGCCTTCCCGGATGCTTCTCCTCCAGTTTGTGCGGTCTTGGGCCAGGGATTCCCAGGTGTCGGTAGGGATGTTGCACTTTTTTTGATGGTGTCCTTGAAGCGTTTCCTCTGCCCACCTGGGGCTCTCTTGTCATGTCGGAGCTCCGAGTAGAGTACTTCTTTTGGGAGTCTCGTATCGGGCATGCGGACGATGTGGCCCGTCCATCAGAGCTGATCAAACATGGTCAAAGCTTTGATGCTGGGGATGTTGGCCTGAGCGAGAACACTGACGTTGGTGCGCCTATCCTGCCAATAGATTTGCAGGATCTTGCGGAGGCAGCATTAGTGGTACGTCTTCAGTGCTTTGAGCTGCCTGCTGAACATGGTCCATGTCTCTGAAGCATACAGGAGGGGCGGGTATCACTACTGCTCTGTAGACCATGAGCTTGGTGCTGGTTTTGAGGTCCTGGTCTTCAAACACTCTCTTCCTCAGGCAACTGAAGGCTGCACTGGCACACTGAAGGCGGTGCTGGGCTTCGTCATCGATGTCTGCCCTTGTTGACAGTAGGCTCCCGAGGTATGGAAAGTGGTCCACGTTGTCCAAGGCCTCGTCATGGATTTTGATAATTGGGGAGCAGTACTGTGTGGCGGGGGCAGGTTGTTAGAGGACCTTTGTCTTACGGATGTTTAGTGTAAGGCCCATGCTCTCGTACACTTCAGTGAAGGTGTTGACGATGATTTGAAGTTTAGCCTACATTACACGGCTCACTGACTGTCATTATGTACCTTGCACAACATATACTTACACTAGGAACATCACAATATCAGATATGACAAAGAAAATCCGTAATAAAAAGGTCTTTTTGATAATGTAACATCAATAAATGAAAGATTAATATGTTAAACAACATCTTTCAAAAGTACAATCTGGATTTTAAAGTCGTATTTCATGAGATGTTCTGCAAATGATTAACAGATGAACATGCTCGGAAGGTACCATTTGCAGACTCTGGCACCACCAGAGGGCAGCAGAGCATTTGTAGAAATGATCAAAGTTCCCTTATATGTAAATATTTGACATAGATAGAAAACTATATCATACACCCACACAAAAACATTAATGTTACAGGTACATATAAAAAATGCTATATGATTACATATTCTCAGAGAGACAACACACACTGAAAAAACAATAAGACACCCACTTTGATTTCCACCAGCTTTGTTCAGTAGTGTTTCCCTGTCTAATTGCTCCACCTCCTGTCCCGTACATTCTCACTCCCACCCTCTTCTGTGAAAACGGAGATCACTGTATAGCCTCACTGCTATTCCTTCATCCTGCATAAGAAGATTTCCTTTTTATCTTTAATTGGCTCTACCACTTCTTTTACTTTTTATGTATTTATAAAATCCTTTACTACTTCCCTTTCTGTTACCTGCCAGTCTTTCTTCATATCTCCTCTTAGCCGTTCCTGTCTCGATCTGTTTGAACATTTACCATTATTTCTGCACCATCTGATTTGATATTTCGGCTTTGCAGTGAATCTGGACATGTTTCCTTTTTATCTCATTGAATTTGTCTTTTTTTTAAATCAAGTACAAGTTTGATTTCCCCGTACTTGTCAATTCTTATATCAAAATGAATTATGTTATGCTAATTATTTCTGAGATGCTCTTGTCCCCTTAAAGTGCCTAGAATTAGATCCAGCAATGCCCCTTTGTTTTACTAAAAACACACTGATCTAGCGTGTCAATCGTTCAGTTGGTAGCACCTTCACCTACTGAGTCAGAAGGTTGTGGGTTCACAGTCCCACTCCAGAGACTTGAGCACAAAAATCTAGGCTGATTCTCCAGTGCAGTGCTGAGGGAGTGCTCCATTGTTTTTTGGATGAGATGTTAAACCAAGGCCCCTTCTGCTCTCTCAGGTGGATGTCAAAGATCCCATAGCACTATTTCGAAGAAGAGCAAGGGAGTTATCCCCGGTGTCCTGGCCAATGTTTATCCCTCAACCAACAAACAAAAAAAACAGATTATCTGGTCATTATCACATTGTTGTTTGTGGGAGCTTGCTGTGTGCATATTGGCTGCCGCATTTCCTACATTACAACAGTGACTACACTTCAAAAATACTTCATTGGCTGTAAAGCACATTGGGACGTCCGGTGGTCGTGAAAGGCACTATACAAATACAAGTCTTTTTTTCTTCTTTCTTCCTAGAATGCTGAAGAAAGTAAATCTTTTTGGGATTTGTCTCCAATGTGTTGTCTTTGGGGAAGGCCCTGGGGAGAAGGGATGATCACTCTCTCAGTTTCAATGGGCTAGTCATTTGTTCCCCACCATCTTCAAGGCGTTACCGCTCTGCTGTGCCAGGTGAGAGGCTTCACAATCTCCCCCCGTGTATTTTACTTTATATTAACTTGCAAACATGCTTTTTTGAGCTGTTGACTACCGTTAATGGCTTTGCTTCCCAACTGGCAACAGTAACATCGACATGATTAATGATCTGCATGTGTGCTGTGTGCTTGTCTGCTGGACACTTCCTTTCACAGGTGGGTTAGTCACGTCGTAAACAGGATGGAGATATGTTACTGCCTCAGCCTGGGAACACCAGGCCAACCAAATCTAACCAAAATGTTAGATTTCTTCCAAGAGCATCAGACCCCAAGCAGCAGCCAACAGCCAAAGGGCTGAATGTGGTAACGGATCCAAGAGTAACAACTTCCTTTGAAAATAATATATCAGCGATAATCATCACTGAAGTAAAACAAAACAAACAAGTAACATTATCTCGCTAATGCCTGGCTTGGGAAGGATGGGAATGAATGGCCCGATCCATTAGTTTACAGTCCTTGCATTATCACTCTTTAAGAAAGGTTTAAGGTTACAATAAAATTTTAAAGAATTAAAGATCAAAGATTTAATAAAAGAACTAAAATCAAACCAAATGGTTCTGAAAAGTATTTATGCAAAGGACTATTAGTGCAGGACTGTCACGATCCCCATTCATTCTGATCTAGTATAGAATTCCACACAAGTGCCAGGCAATGACCATCTCCAACAAAAGAGAGTCTGACCACCTCCCCATGACATTCAACGGCATTACCATTGCCAAATCCCCCACCATCAACATCCTGGGGGGTCACCATTGATCAGAAACTTAACTGGACCAGCCACATAAATACTGCAGCTACAAGAGCAGGTCAGAGGCTGGGTATTCTGTGGTGAGTGACTCACGTCCTGACTCCCCAAAGCCTTTCCACCATCTACAAGGCACAAGTCAGGAGTGTGATGGAATACTCTCCACTTGCCTGGATGAGTGCAGCTCCAACAACACTCAAGAAGCTCGACACCATCCATGACAAAGCAGCCCACTTGATTGACACCCCATCTACCACCTTAAACATTCACTCCCTCCACCACCGGCGCACCGTGGCTGCAGTGTGTACCATCTACAAGATGCACTGGAGTAACTTGCTAAGGCTTCTTCGGCAGCATCTCCCAAACCAGGTACCTTTACTAACTAGAAGAACAAGGGCAGCGGGTGCATGGGAACACCACTACCTCCAAGTTCCCCTCCAAGTCACACACCATCCTGACTTGGAAATACATCGCCATTCCTTCATTGTCGGTATGTCAAAATCCTGGAATTCCCTCCCTGACAACACTGTGGGAGTACCTTCACCACACGGACTGCAGCGGTTCAAGAAGAAGGTAGCTCATCACCACTTTCTCAAGGGCAACTAGGGATGGGCAATAAATGCTGGTCTTGCCAGCAATGCTCACATCCTGAAGATTTTTTTTTAAAAAAGAACAGTGACATCAAGCAAGTGGTAACAAGGTTGCAACCTAATCAGGAGATTCATGGTAAACCACCAACAAAAAAATCAGAATGATTCAGACTGAAAAAAAGTGTCCAGAACCTTCTGATTGAGGTCCATATACAGACAGCAGTTAAGGAAAAATCACTGTGGTCATTTCTAAGGATGATCAATTTGCTATTGTAGGATGTATGAAGAAAGTGGGAAAGGGGGGCTACGGGGAAAGGGGGGGGGGAAACGGGGCCATGCAGCTTTAAGGCAGCGTGGAGGCTGAGGCACTGCACTGCCCTTCAAAGTAATTCGTTGCATGTGAAGTACTATGAGCCGCTTCTGAGAGACTGAGGTGATATATAAATTTAAGTCTGTTGGAGCAATTGGAAGATGGTAACTGTATGATTATTTTAAAATGGTTAATATTTATGCGTGTATTATGTTAGAAATTTTATTTTTGGGGTGCATAGTGGGGCAAATGTGGAACTATTACACCAGCTGCATCTTGCAATTACTGTTTGCTGGACAGTGGATGAATAAAATGTTTTTGATAGCCTGTGATTGTGTGGAGAGGTTTCACGTGATAGGATTGGTGAACAAGGTAGAAAATAAACAAATTTACCAATTAGACAGGAGAAAATACAGAAGGAAACAGACCGACTCGGTGGTCACAGTGCAGTAAATGACAGAGACAAGGGCCGCGATTTTGCTAACCTCAGCGGGTCCGTGGTGGGTGACGTCGGTGGCGGGTCCCAACCTCGCTGCTAGCTCCTTCCTGCTCTGAGAAATTAATTTACCTTGATGGGGCTTGTTAAGCCCGCCCAGCACATTTGCCGGCCAATTAGAGGAAGCGGGTCTGTTGATGTCATTTGATCCTCAAAAAATTTTTTTGAGGATGTAACTGGTAAAATAGATAAGGGAGAACCAGTGGATGTGGTGTATTTGGACTTTCAGAAGGCTTTCGATAAGGTCCTGCATAAGAGATTAGCGTGTAAAGTTAAGGCACATGGGATTGGGGGCAAGGTACTGACTTGGATAGAGAACTGGTTGGCAGACAGAAAGCAAAGAGTTGGAATAAACGGGTCTTTTTCCGAGTGGCAGGCAGTGACTAGTGGGGTACTGCAGGGATCGGTGCTAGGACCCCAGCTATTCACAATATATATTAATGATCTAGATGAGGGAACTAGATATAATATCTCCACGTTTGCAGACGACACAAAGCTGGGTGGGCGTGTGTGCTGTGAGGAGGATGCCGAGAAACTCCAGGATGATTTGGACAGATTGGGTGATTGGGCAGAAGAATGGCAGATGCAATATAATGTGGATAAATGTGAGGTTATCCACTTTGGTGGCAAAAACAGGAAGGCAGATTATTATCTGAATGGCAATAGATTGGGAGAAGGGGAAGTGCAACGAGACCTGGGTGTCCTTGTGCACCAGTCACTGAAGGTAAGCATGCAGGTGCAGCAGGTGGTTAAGAAGGCAAATGGTATGTTGGCCTTCGTAGCGAGAGGGTTTGAGTACAGGAACAAGGATGTCTTGCTGCAGTTGTACAGGGCCTTGGTGAGACCACATCTTCAGTATTGTGTGCAGTTTTGGTCGCCTTATCTGAGGAAGGATGTTCTTTCCATGGAAGGAGTTCAGCAAAGATTCACCAGGCTGATGCCTGGGATGGCAGGAATTACGTATGAGGAGAGATTGGTTCGATTGGGCTTATACTCGCTGGAGTTTAGAAGAATGAGAGGGGATCTCATTGAAACTTATGAAACAGGACTGGACAGACTAGATGCAGGAAGGATGTTCCCGATGGTCGGGGAGTCCAGAACCAGGGGTCACAGTCTAAGGATAAGGGGTAAGCCATTTAGGACAGAAATGAGGAGGAATTTCTTCACCCAGAGTGTGGTGAACCTGTGGAATTCTCTACCACAGAAGGCAGTAGAGGCCAATTCATTAAATATATTCAAGAAGGAGTTGGATATATTTCTTAAGGCTAAAGGGATCAAGGGATATGGGGAGAAAGCAGGGACAGGGTACTGAATTTGGATGATCAGCCATGATATCATTGAATGGCGGAGCAGGCACGAGGGGCGGAATGGCCTACTCCTGCTCCTATCTTCTATGTTTCTATGATGACGCGTCAGCAGCTGGTTTCCTTAAAAGGGACCATGGCCAAACTTATTTTGACATTTTGCTGTCAGTGTTCTACAGCATTGAGGTGCTGCAAATACTGACAAGCACTGCACAGAGATGCAGGGCTGCACCCAGGCTCTTCCATGACTCCTTCTATATGCTTATGGCGTGAATCACAGCAAGCAGGGAGGTTCTCTTCCCTTCCCATGGACGGAAGAGACCTTCCCAGGAGATCAACACAGCTGGGTTGCACATTGCAGGGATGTGGTCAGGAGGACCTGGGTGCAGTGCCACAAACATTTCAATGATCTCAGTAGATCACGAAACATTACTGCAAAGCCACACTCAACCTCATCCTGTCGTCCCACTCATCACATCCCCATCACTCTACCTTCCCTACCCTACTCCTGCACATCCTTACTCACATCAACTTACCTTGCACCTCCACCCATCCCTCGCTATCTACATTATCACTTCCCCATCTCACTAGCCACCCCTCACACTCACCCTCATCCTTGTCCATTCAGACCAACTAACAACACACAAGGGCAGGCACTTGGGTGTTTTATGCAATGCTCATGTAAAGGTTCTGTTAATGTGCTGTCAAACGTTGGGTGCTGATGCCCTGTGTCCTGTGCAGCATCAGGTGATTGCGGAGAAGGTTGGTGGTGTTGTTGGTGCTGCTGGTGTGCCTGGTGCTTGGGCGTAAATTTCCATTTAATACCTTTTGCTTTGTACCATCATACCTTTTGTCATTTAATCTCTGCTGCCTTCCACCCCATCACAGACCTTCCCTTTTGTTCTTTCCTCCCATTCCCCCTTTCCCTGCCTCTACACTTGCTTAAAATCTGTGACATCTCTAACTTTTTCTAGTTCTAACAAAAGGTCATTGACCTGAAACATTAACTCTGTTTCTCTCTCCACAGGTGCTGCCTGACCTGCCGAGTATTTCCAGCATTTTCTGTTTTTATTTCAGATTTCCAGCATCCACAGTATTTTGCTTTTGTTCTACTGTGATAAGTTCCCTCAAGTCACACTCACATGATGGTATTGAGGATCATCTCGGAGGACCCGAGACAGATGGCAGGTGTGATGGCAGAGTCCAATGAAATCCTCAGTGACCATATGCGGGAGGGATTTGACACAAAGCAGCACTCTCTGGAGTGGGTGATGCCACCATGAACATTTGCATCAGTCCCCTCCAGACCAGTCAGTGCATCCAGTGTGGAAGCTTTAACCACTGGCCTTCAGGTCTTGGGGGATCATTTGGAGAGAATGATGGGCAGCAGCTTCTGAGAGTGTCAGATTGACATCTCTCATGGTCTTCAGGATTTAACCGATACCATCAGGTCTGCCTCCCTGCCGATCAGGACCCAGCACAAGTGGCAAAGCTAGAATCTGCCATCATGATGCTGGCATCTCTCCTGGTGAAACCACGTGATCTTTCCAGCCTAACCTCTCAGATTCCTGCTCTCATGTAGGTGTCAGAATACAAGACCAGGCTGTTCATACACCTACAATGGTGAGGATCCTGCTGAGGAGCCCTCCAGGACTCAAAAGCCCCAATACCAGGGTCACCTTAGTGCCAAGAAGCTCATGATACCACAGCAGAGCCAGGAACTACTTGCCTCCCTGGTCCTCGGTATCACCATTGCACAGGATAGGGACTAGGACAGGGGCCAGGACAGTACAGAGAGGAGTGAAGCACAGTGAAAAATATATATGTTCACAGTGAAACCACTTTCATATGAAGTTCAGTGTTCTGAAGTGTGTTCTCTGTTTTTGTGTTTGAGAGAATGTCAATTTGCAACAGGAGACAGTTTTCCGTTTATGCCTCCCTACTGAACTAATGCCAATGAAACAGATCTTTTCTGTGATATCATGGAGGAAGCACCATGATCTGAAGACTCTGGTGAAAGGTACTTTCTAGTTGATCTTCTCCTTTTATGTAGCCTTCTCCCGTGTACCTCTGTTATTCTTCCCCCGCTCCTGTTCTGCCTCCATTATCGGACATATATGGGGATGCCTGTAGTGAACACCATGGTGAGAGCTCCTTTACCAAGGGCAGGAAGCAAACGAATTTCCTGCCTGAAACTGCTGAAAGGCAGCTCGCAGAATCCATTCCCAGTGCCACAGCTGAGAAAAGATTCTTCCAATGGCTGCAGAAGCTGATACTTCAGACAAAGTTCATAGACATTCAAAGCCTGTGAACTCAACCACTTCCTGGTCTGAGACTCACGTGGGTAACTTGACCACTTTACTACAAGCTTAACTTAAATCAGGTGCAATTCTGGTGTAAACAGCAGAACTACAACAACTTTGTCCCTTAAGAATCTTAGGCCTAGAAATTCACTTGGGCGCGGGCAGCTCGCTCGCGCCCAAAAGTTAGCGCTGGGCGGGGAGGCATTAGTGCACGCCGTATATTCGTCTTCTGCGCCCCAATTCGGAAGCGGGCGCTATACCAGGGTGTGCCCGCCTCCGTTTGGGGCGCTGCAACTGAATATCGGCGCGCTAGTTGCCGCAGCGCCACCCGATGCGGTGCGGCAGGCTGCGGTACTGCAGGCCTCCTCCTTCTCTTAAGGGGGAGGTGCCTGCAACGGCCGGAGCCCCGATCGCGAGTGCCGGCAAAAGAGCCCGGCACAACGGAGAAGTGCCGGGCTCCACGGAAACCAGCCGGCAATGCCGCGGGGGGGGGTGGAGGAGGCCGGGGAAGGAGGTGCGGGCAGGCGGCCGCCGAAAAAGCGGCCGGCCGCACCTTCCGCTTTAAAGCGCCCCACTATGGCAGCAGGACGGCCCCGTTTTCTGGTCGCTGTTTGCGCCCGCTTCGGAGGAGGCGGCCGCAAATAAATATGGGGATCGGCGCGGTTTTGGGGCGTTACGGGCCACCGCGCACACCGATGATGTCATCGGTCCCGGCGCAGCGCTAACGGCTACCGCCGCCAATACCGCTGCACTCAATTTCCGCGCTACCATCCCGCCGGCGCAAAAGACCTCTTTAGGCGCTAAGTGGGCGCAAGGCCCACTGAATTTCTAGGCCTTATAATTTTGGGACTAACAAGTTTGTCCCATTTTTATGATACTATTTAACCACCTCCCAGAAGGAATATCTTATTAAGAAGCAAACTATGATCAGTTTAGTGTTTAGTGGAAATACAATTCTGCCATGGGGCTGAGAATTAATTCCTCGGATACATTCGGATCATTTCTTGTAACATACAAGTCGTGAGAAAGCTCCACTCTTAAAACTTTATACGTAAAACATTTCCAGATAATTATTTGTTTCATTGTCATTTGAAACAGTATGTATTAATTTAAAGGCAGTCTTACCATTGGCTTGGCACATGATTGTGATATTGGCTCTCAACCTTGCTTTCACAACACTTCCCACAGCCACACTGACAGATGTTGAATTAATGTTCACCAAATCATGTTTGGACACTCTAATTACTGGCTTCCCTATGCAAAATAAAACAGATGGTATTGTGTGTAACCGCTAAATATCCAGGAAACTTCAATTAATGAACCACTTTTCCAAAACAAAACAATGGAAATTAGTGCAAGTATCTCCTTTCTGTTTACATTATCATTTATATCAACAGTTGTAGTTTCTAAGATTCCATGAGTTGTAGTTTAATGCTTTGTTTACAGCTACCCTTGTGGTTCAACTGACCGGACAATTGAAATCTTTACCAATGAGTTTTTAATGTCCCTAATGGAAAGTGATAAAAGTGTCACTGCATAAACTGGTAAGGCTGTCAATTACCTCAGGAAATGAAGACAAATTCATCTTTTTGGGAAGGAACAGGTGATTTATTATAATTATAGCAAACCTGTTACTGCAACTTTGGATGACAGGGAATCCAAACCAATCGGGCTGGTGGCGGTGCAAGTGTAGACTCCCGCATCAGACTCATTTGGCGCAAGTATTTGCAAGGCCCGATCTGGAAGAATTTTAATTCTGCAAGGGGAAAATAAGCAATCAGAAGTTCTGGCCTGAGAAAATGTGTACAACTGATGTTTCCATCAATATTTTGAATATGAACTGTAAAATCACCCATGGATAAGTTCAATCACTGTAGTACACAGGTATATAGCGGATCCTTTCTACATTTGTTACACTATTGTGTAATCTTTTAGTTATTACAAACATCTTAATTTAAAATAGACTTTATCCCAGAATGATGTTTGTTACCATATTACCTTTATTGCACAGTAAGAACTGTTTACAAAACAGATCTTGCTACCATGAATCTTGCCGAGGGTTATGGCTGCAATAGCAACAACGGTACATTTGAACCTCCTGAAAGACTGTGTCATGTTTCTATGCTGTGTAATTTTACCTGGTGTGAGAAAGGAAAAAAGAACTTAAGAACATAAGAATTAGGAGCATATGGCCCCTCAAACCTGCTCCGCCATTCGATAAGATCATGGCTGATCATCGACATCAACTCCACTTTACCTCCCTATCCCCATATCCCTTGATTCCCCTAAAGTCCAAAAATGTATCTATCTCAGCCTTGAATATATTCAACGATTCAGTATCCACAGCCCTCTGGGGTAGAGAATTCCAATGATTCACAACCCTCTGAGTGAAGAAACTCCTCCTCATCTCAGTCTTAAATGGCCGACCCCTTATCCTGAGACTATGCCCCCTAGTTCTAGACTCTCAAACCAGGGGAAACAACCTCTCAGCTTCTACCCTGTCAATCCCCCTCAGTATTTTATATGTTTCAATGAGATCACCTCTCATTCTTCTAAACTCCAGAGAGTATAGGCCCAATCTACTCAATTTCTCCTCATCGGACAACCCCCTCATCCCAGGGAACAATCTAGTGAACCTTTGTTGCACCACCTCTAAGGTAAGTATATCCTTCCTCAGATAAGGAGACCAAAGCTGTGCACAAGTACTTCAGGTGTGGTCTCAACAAAGCCCTGTACAATTGTAGCAAGACTTCCTTATTCTTGTACTCCAATCCCCTTGCTCTAAAGGCCAACATTCCATTTGCCTTCCTAATTGCTTGCTGAACCTGCATGCTAACTCTCCTGTGTTTCCTGTACAAGGATACCTACATATCTCTGAACACCAACATTTAATAGTTCCTCACCATTTAAAAAATATTCTGTTTTTCTATTCTTCCTACCAAAGTGAATAACCTCACATTTTCCCACATTATACTCCATCTGCCACCTTCTTGCCCATTCACTTAACCTGTCTATATCCCTTTGCAGGCTCTTTGTGTCCTCCTCACAGCTAACTTTCCCACCTAGCTTTGTATTGTCAGCAAACTTGGATACATTACACTTGCATCATACAACACAATGGTCCAGAAATTTGGGTCGGGGGCTTCCCGCGGGTGTAAGCCCCCGACCTGCACTTACCTTGCGCGCCGGCCATTGAGCTGTGGGCCCCTGTGGAATTCCGATCCTGGGCCTGCTCCAACTGCCGACGCGCAGTGCTTGCGCATCCCAGGGGCGCAGTTAGTTCGATGCGTCCCCTGGGACCATGTGGGCCATGGGGAGCCAATCGGAGCAGGGAAATGCCCATTCATAAGTTTGACAGGAAGAGCTGTCAAAACTTATAAATACTACGGGCCCCAAAACATCACTAAATCTTCAAATAAATTAAAAAAAACATCACATTTTTTAAATAAACTATAAATTACATGAAATAACTATTTTAAACAATAATTTAAATTTTTGAAATTTTTTTTAAATTTTCTAACGGGGCTAAAAATAAACTTACCTTTCTTTAAAGTATTTAAAAATAATAAACCTGTGGAAAAAATGTTTTAATTTTAATTAATTCACCTTACGCCTGCTTTTTAACTGTGTAACTTCTGGAGACTTACCCTCCTGGGAAAACCTGCAAATACAACGTAAGTTCGATGCGCACGCGCAGCCTCTCCTGCGCATGCATTCGAACTCTGAACCCCTTCTTTCAGGGGAATGGAAGTGCCGGTTTCCCGCGCATGCAGGAAACTGGCACTTCCATTGGGCCTACGGGTGAGTACCCTGTGTGTACTCACCCGTGGAGACCCGAAGTTCTGAGCCATTATCATTGCCTTAGCAATGTCCCAAAGCACTTCACTCAAAGGTTAGAGTGCTACCAACTGAGCCAAATTAACACCTTGTGCCACTTTGTGAACCAATCTTGTAGGTGCCAATTTTAGTCTCAGGTATATCCACTCTTTTTGGGGCATAAACAGAGCAAATTCAAGCACAATCAGTTTTGCTAGATTGTTGCCTAAATTTGGTTCCGCACCAATTTCTGATCAGGAAATAGAAGGTCCTGTCCCAAGCAGGTGGGAATTTCATTAGGATATTCAAAAGGGGGCAAGCAAGGACAAGGCTGCATTTTATGGCTGGTGGATGTGCTGGATACCAAGTGCGCCCAGGAAACCTGTCGAGTCGGTGGCCTCAATACGGCCTTTCAGGTGGACAGCGTTTGAAAGCCCCACAGTGATTCTGGTAAATGTTTTCAGGTCATTTCTGAGACCTTTTTGCTATCTTTTCTTTATTTCCTAATGGCACTTTGGTCTTCACAAGCCTTTGTGCCAGTTCTTGCTAATTTATTTATCCTCTGTGGGCCAAATGTAGTAAAATCGTAAACACATTTATAAATAACCCAAAATGTCTTCTTTACTGTGGGCCCATGAAAGGCCATCAATTGTATGAAAAGAACAGGAATGAAATTAGGAAGCACTTCTTCACACAAAGAGTAGTAGAAATCTGGAACACTCGCACCCAAAAACCTGTGGATGCTGGTAGTCAATTGGAGCTTTCAAGACTGAGCTAGATAGATTTTTGTTAGGTAAGAGCATCAAGCGATATGGAACCAAGGCGGATAAATGGGGTTGAGGTACAGATCAGCCATGATCCAATTGAATGGTGGAACAGGCTTGAGGGACTGGATGGCCTCTTCCTGTTCCTATTCATAAATATTGTGAATAGGGGTCATAGTATAGATTCCTGTGGATCAGCATTTGTTACTATTTTCCAGGCACAGCATTTTCCATTTGCCACTAGTTTCTGTATTCTGTTGTTAAACCAGATTTCAATCCAACAAATCTAGTAACAGTTTCTTGGCCCTTAAGCTTCTCTTACTGTTTCCACGTGAAACTTTTTGGAAATCTAAGTAAACTACCTCTACTGAATTATCCTTCTGCACTAGCTTAGTTACTTCCTCAAAGAATTCCAGTAGGTTTTTAAGATATGGCCCATTACTTCTCATTACTTCCTATGCTACCTCTTTGCTCTTAATGTTACTTTACAGCATCTCATTTAATGACCTTAAGTATTTTGATCACAATGTATGTTAGGTTAACTGACCTGTAATTGCCAGGATTTTGCCTTGCTCCTCTTATAAATACTGGAATATTTGCTATGCTCCATTACTCATAAACTACTTCAGTATTTATGGAGCTCTGCAAAAATAGCAATCTATTTCCTCCTTTAATTCTTTGAGGGCACTAACCTGTATCCCATCTGGCCCAGAAGCCTTGTGTATATTTAATTTTCCCAGTTTCTGCATGACACAGTCATTATTAAGTTGTGTATATGCTTACATAATTAGTCCAAGTCTCCCTGATCATTTCACCCTATCAATTACTAGAATATCATAGAATCATACAGCATAGGAGGCCATTCGGCCCATTGTGCCTGTGCCAGCTCTTTGAAAGAGCTATCCAATTAGGCCCACTCCCCTGCTCTTTCCCCACTGCCCTGCAAATTTCTCCTTTTCAAGTATTTATCCAATTCCCTTTTGCAAGTTACTTTTGAATCTGCTTCCACCGCCCTTTCAGGCTGTGCATTCCAGATCATAACAACTCACTGCGTAAAATAATTTCTCCTCATCTCCCCCTGGCTTTTTTGCCAATGATCTTAAATCTGTGTCCTCTGGTTACGGAACCCTCTCCCACTGGAAACAGTTTCCCCTTACTTACTCTATCAAAACCCCTCATAATTTTGAACACCTCTATTAAGTCTCTCCTTAACCTTCTCTGCTCTAAAGGAGAACAATCCCAGCTTCTCCATTCTCTACACATAACTGAAGTTGCTCATTCCTGGTACCAATCTGGTAAATCTTCCCTACACTCTCTTCAAGCCTTTGACATCCTTCATAAAAGTGTGGTGCCCAGAATTGGAATGGTCCCTAACCAGTGATTTATAAAAGTTTACCATAACTTCGTTGTTTTTGTACTCTATGCCTCTATTTATAAAGCCATATGCTTTTTTAACAGCCTTATCAACTTGTCTTGCCACCTTCTCTCTGGTCCTGCACCCCTCTTAAATTTAATTTATATTGCCTCTCCTCATACTTCCTTCCACAATGCATCATCTGGACAAAATTTGTCTATTGTCCTCTTTTATGAAACCAATTTGAAAAATCCATTCAAAGATATCTGCCATATCCTGATCTGCTGTAATAGTTTTACTTAATTTACCCCTTAATCGTCCTACTTATATCTAGCATTCCTTCTAAATTTATATAGTTGTAAAATGTTTGCATCCTCTTGCTGCCATCTGCAATGAGTCGATTTTCCTCTTATCTTTTCTAATACTTTCCTTTGTTACCTGCAGTTGTCTTTTGCATGAATCCTAAACCCCTCATTTCTGTTCCCTTCTATGTACAAGTATTTCTTTAAAAGTATTTCTATTTTTAGATATCTCCTAACCTCCTTGTTAAATCACTGTAGCCCAAGTCCTGCTATGCTTCTCTTTTTAAAAACAGAATCTACTTTCTTTCCTCATCCTGTAAATTCCCCTTTTCTTCTGTCGTTCTATTTTTAAAAACCATTTCCCGTTACTTTTTCCTCACGTTCTTTTCAGAACTTCAAAATCGGCTTTTCCAAAGTCTTCTGTCACTTCTTTTTGGCCTTGGCTTTGACAACAATATAAAATCTAACAATACAATGGGGTAGAATTGTGTCTTCACCCCTGGGACTTATCTGGTGGGGCAGATCACACGTCCCTAACAGAACACGCCTGATTTTAATTCGATTCATTTCATTGGAATGACAACCAGGCATGTTCAGTCACGAGTGTGTGCTCTGCCCCATAAGGTTAATACCCAGGCTGTCTACCCCATTGTAATGTTAGTAGATTCCTAGCTGCCTATCCCAATACATTTGGGTCTAAACCTGTTATCCTGCCTCAAATATTGTGCGAGAACCATCACTGACTGCCTCAATGAATTTATTGGCATTTTTACTCTTCCTTTCTGAGTGATCCTGATCTCTCCAATCAAGTGTTTATTAAATCTATTCTCATTGGGTCCAAATTCTGCAGGTACCAATACATTTTAGTCACTGTAGATGATTTGGACAAATTGATTAACAGATTAAAACCACCCTTTAATTATGAACTGGATGTAGTTTAGTACTGTACAGGTTTTATTGGCCAGAATAAATGTGAAATAGTCAAAGTAAACTGGTGTAATTTCCCATTGTTGGATGTCAGACAAACGGAGTATTGAGCTTGGCTGTAATAGCCTCTCTGTCTGTGAACACTCAGGGCTCTATTTTAATTCCCGAGGCGGGTTGGAGTCAGGTTGCATGGTGGGCGGGTTCAGGAGCCGCTTCCGGCGGGACAGTTGCAAAGTTGCGATTTTTATTAAACTAGCTCGTTAATTTCATGGAGGCGCGCTGGCCGGTCCAATGAGTGGGATCGGGTCGGCTGGCCGCCTCTGATGATGTCATAATAGCAGCTGCTTTTAAAGCTGCCATCCAGCCTGAGCCTTTCCATTGTGGTTTCCTGCACTTCTTTTCAAAGCTATGACTTCTTCCAGAGGCAAGGAGCTCCTCGTTTTAATGATGAGTCCCTCCAAGTTCTTGTGGATGCTGTCAGAGGGCGCAGGGAGATTCTCTTCCCTCCTGAGGGCTGGAGGAAGCCTCCTCAGCAGACCAAGGCAGCCTGGTTGCGCATTGCTCAGGAGGTGAGCGCAAGGTCCATTTGTTCACGGTCATGGATCCAGTGCCACAAAAGGTTTAATGATCTTGTGCGAACATCAAAAGTGAGTATCCTATCTCACTTGCCTTCACTCTGCTTCCCTTATCTTCTCATCACCAGCACTCTGCATTGTAAGCCTCCTCCTTCACATCCCACCTTACTCTTACTTCCCTTGCACCCTTTCTAATCCATCTCTGTCTCTGCACTGAATCACTTCAGCATCCTGCCTATGCACCCCTTAGACTCGCTCTCGCTGTCATGCAGTGACAACTAACAACGCACAGAGAGCTACCTTCCTCTTGGCACCTTATCCCATCTTCGTCTCACTCAAAGCTTCTATGGTAGGGATTAATCACACTCACTCCATCACTGTTGCTGAAGCACCGCTTGTGTCCCTCCTTGCAGGAAATATTAGCCCACAATAAGAGGGAGAGAGCAATGACTGGAGGAGGAACACCTACCCTAGCAACATTGACCAATGCTGAGGAGGCTGCACACGAGATTGTTGGAGGTGGTGAGGACCTGGAAGTGGGCGATGGAAAGACGGGCACACTAGAGGAAGCTGGTGAAATAATAGAGTTTCATCCCTCTCAGAAAGCAATGGAATATGTTCATAGAGGATTGCTTTGTATCATCTGCTCAAAAGAATGTGTCTGCTACATCAATATCAGATGTCTAATTCACTCTCCCACAGGACCATCGACTGCCCCCTCCCCATGATCCAGGATGAAGAGCTGGATATCTCAGAGGAACCTGTAGCCACTGAGGGACCAGCGTCACCAGGACTTAGCGCACCCAGCACCAGCGCAGCAACCCACACCTCGGTGGGGCCATTGTGAGTTAGAGTAGTTTTGCCACCTGGTCTATCACAGCGTACAAGTGAGCATCAGCAGATGGTGAAGACAGCGACAGCAGTGGAGAGTCCTCTGCGGAGGTTGCAGGACTCTCCCAGCTCTGCTGAGCTGCATGCAGATGCTTTGCCTCTGGGGCCATTCAGAAAAAGAGCAGTTCGTGAAATACAGGAACAAGTGTAGGAGTCTCTGGAAGGGTATGCCTCCAGGGTTAGTGCAAGTGTGGAGAGAATGGAGGAGTCCATCTGTAACATCAGCACTGCCGTGGTGGAGGCAATGGCACATGAACGCACCATAATGGATAGGATGGCAACGTCCGTGGAAAGGATGGCTAGAGTCAGGAAAACATGGTGACTGTTCAGAATAGAATTACATCTCTGGAGAAGCGATGGGCAGCTATTGAGCAGAGAGACCAGAGCTTCATGGACATCCTTTTGAGGACTGCCAGTGCAGATACGAGTCCTCATGGCCCCCCTGAAGTGCAGCAAGGTGCTCTCCTGCCACTTGCCAGCACTGAGGTGCAGCTGACCCACGAGAGGGATGTTGTTGGCAGGACAGAAGGAAGTGTGGGCTCCTCTTAAAGCGCTCACATGACCATGCCACTGCAGAGCCCTCGGTCAGAGATCCATTTTGCAGAGACAACTTAGATGGCCATTTCATAGAAACAAAGAAGATAGGAGCAGGAGTAGGTCATTCGGCCCCTCGAGCCTGCTCTGCCATTCAATGAGATCATGGCTGATTATCCAAATTCAGTACCCTGTCCCTGCCTTCTCCCCATATCCCTTGATCCCTTTAGCCTTAAGAAATATATTCAACTCCTTCTTGAATATATTTAATGAACTGGCCTCCACTGCCCTCTGTGGCAGAGAATTCCACAGGTTCACCACTCTCTGGGTGAAGAAATTCCTCCTCCATCTCAGTCCTAAATGGCTTACCCCTTATCCTTAGACTATGACCCCTGGTTCTGGACTCCCCGGCCATCAGAAACATCCTTCCTGCATCTAATCTGTCCAGGCCTGACAGAATTTTATAGGTTTCGATGAGATCCCTTCTCAATCTTCTAAACTCCAGTGAGTATAAGCCCAATCGACACAATCTCTCCTCATACATCATTCCTGCCATCCCAGGTATCAGCCTGGTGAATCTTCGCTGCACTCCTTCCATTTCAGCCCCTGCACAGCCGCAGGAAGAGCAGACTGTTGAAGATCCCTCCCGGGCTCCCAAACCCAGAGGACCCCCGCCAAAGGCGTCTAAGCAGGAGCAATATCCTAGTCAGCAAGGTGCCTCTACATCTGCTGAAGCCACCGGGGAAGCACCATGTAGAAGCACACGTAAGAGAAAGATGGGAGGGAAAGTAGTGAGTGAGGAGGACATAAAAAACCTGCAAGGGGACATAGACAGGCTAAGTAAGTGGGCAGAGATTTGGCAGATGGAATACAATACTGGAAAGTGTGAGGTTATGCACTTTGGCAGGAAAAATCGTAGAGCAAGTTATTATCTTAATGGCAAGAAACTGGAAAGTACTGAAGTACAAAGGGATCTAGGGGTCCTGGTGCACGAAACTCAAAAGGTTAGTATGCAGGTGCAGCAAGTGATTAAGAAGGCCAATGGAATGTTGGCTTTCATTGCTAGGGGGATAGAATATAAAAATAGGGAGTTATTGCTTCAGTTGTACAAGGTATTGGTGAGACCGCACCTGGAATACTGTGTACAGTTTTGGTGTCCATACTTAAGAAAGGACATACTTGCTCTCGAGTCAGTACAAAGAAGGTTCACTCGGTTAATCCCGGGGATGAGGGGATGGACATATGAGGAGAGGTTGAGTAGATTGGGACTCTACTCATTGGAGTTCAGAAGAATGAGAGGCGATCTTATTGAAACATATAAGATTGTGAAGGGGTTGGATCGGGTGGATGCGGGGAAGATGTTCCCGATGATGGGTGAAACTAGAACTAGGGGGCATAGTCTTAGAATAAGGGGCTGCTCTTTCAAAACTGAGATGAGGAGGAACTACTTCACTCAGAGGGTGGTAGGTCCATGGAATATGCTGCCCCAAAAAGCTGTAGAAGTTACATCATTACATAAATTTAAAACAGAAATAGACAGTTTCCTAGAAGTAAAGGGAATTAAAGGTTACGGGGAGCGGGCAGGAAATTGGACATGAGTCTAGGTTCGGATCGGACATGGCCCTGTGGGTAGCCTGATCCTGCTCCTATTTCGTGTGTTTAATTCTGTTAGATTCAGGAGATGGTTCTGTGATAGTGGATTGGCGGTTAGGATCAGATCAGCCATGATCTTATTGAATGGTGGAGCAGGCTCGAGGGGCCGATTGGCCTACTCCTGCTCCTATTTCTTATGTTCTTATGTTCTTATTAAACACCTATAGTCACAAGGGGACTCACTTGGGTAATGTTTCTTTTTTTCTGACTCTTGCTGGTATATTTTGTCATATTTTAAAGACAAATTGTGTGGCCTATGTGTTCTGGGAAATGGCAAAAGCACATTGAGGGCTCAGGGCGACTTGCATTTGTAATGCTGATGGTAAAAGTGATAGGAAATAAGAGGGTATAGCAGAGATTAAGTATGACGTTGGACAAGTGTCGCCTGCAATTACAGAGCCATATGGTGGCTACTGTAGTGTATGTAACGTTCCACCTTTAAGAGAACTATTTTAAGGGTTGCACTACTTTGTCTTGGCTACTGTATACTGTAATACCGGTGGTGACCACACCGGTATATAAGTGCTGTGTAAGGATTGAATGGGCAGATTCGCCCTGACCTTCGAATAGTAAAGTCCTGTTAAAGTTACTCTTGTAGTCTGTGTATTAATTCACCATATAATCCACAGACTTTACAGTGGCGACGAGTTCGATCTTACCCTGCGGCAGCGATACATCCGAAGCAGTTAACGAGCGTCGAGAGGAGGCACCCGCCCTCGTCATTCTGCTGAGAGAAGACTCGAGTCTGCAGAGCAAGGAAGAAGGAAGAATTCAGACACGAAGCCTTCCATCAGCAACAGGCAGTGATCGTCCCTTCTGCCACGGTGGTGAGTGAGCCGATCAGCCACGAGAAGCAAGTCGGCCACGTTGACTGTGAGTAGGGGGAAAATAAAAAAAAAGAACGGAGGAAGGGTGGTGAACTCGACCACGGTCGGGGGGAAATGAGCCGGACAGAAGTCGGGCCCAGAGGCGCTGAGACTGGGGCAGCGTGGGGCACGGAAGCCGCGGTGCAAGCGGGAATGCAGCCGGTGTGAGAGACCGGGCTACCAGCGGGAACGCAGCCGGTGTGAGAGACCAGGCTACAAGCAGGCTGGGAGATGCAACAGCGTCGTGAGACAGCTCGACCGCGACCGGCGAAAGGCCGGGCAGCTACCGAGGCCGCGAGGTGCTGCGACCGGGATCGTAAGGCGCGGGAAGAAATAAAAATAAGAAACCGCAGAGAACTCAGCCGCAGCCGGGGGAGGAAAGGACCGGACTGCGAGAGGGCTGGGAGGTGCGATTGGAAGCCGCTGAGGGAGAGACAGAGCCCGAGCGAGCGGGAGAGACAGAGCCGAGCGAGGGAGACCGAGGAGATTCAGCCAGCGGCTGGAACTGTTCGCCGTCAACGGGTTGTCCCCAGCGCCGGTTGCCCTGCCGAGAAAAGGGAACAAAGAACGCACTGAAGCCGGCGCGCAGGCTGTGAACCCCGAAAGCCAGCGGTCGTCGCCCGAGGGAAAAGCTTACCCCTCCCGCCAGTAGGCGGAGAAGAAGACAGGAGCGGGAAACCGCCATTTTGAAAGTGGGCGGGGAAGAAGACAAGCGCGGAAAACCGCCATTTTTGGAAAAAAAAAAGTTAAAGAAAAATTTCGTTGTTGTTTCTCAGGAAGATTGTGAAGATGCCTAAGCGTGGCAACATCAACAAATTCGATTCTGATGTGGAAGATTGGACCACGTATGTAGAACGCATCGAGATATATTGTAAGGTCAATAAGATAGCAAATTATGATAAAGCTCTAACCTTACTAAACTCAATGGGTGCGAAGACATACGGGTTATTGAAGCATCTTCTATCACCAGCTAAACCGGCGGATCAGTCTTTCGCTAATATTGTTGCTGTCCTGAAGGATCATGTGAACCCCACACCACTGATGTTAGCGGAACGAGCTAAATTTTACGGGAGAACGCAACTAAAGGAGGAAAGCAACGCGGAGTACCTGGTTGAACTGCGTAGGCTAGCAAAATACTGTCAGTTTGGGGTAAATCTGACAGAGGCACTGAGAGACAAGTTCGTGTGCGGGATGTCGAAGGAAGGAACACAAAAGCGACTGCTCGAAGAGAACGATCTTACACTTGATAAGCCTGTCCTTATTGCAGCATCGCACGAAGCCGCAGCGAGAGGCACGGCGGAAATGCAGCTGAAGACAGCGGTACTCAGTGTGGATCAAATGACTTCGGGTACAACAAAATGTTACCGTTGTGGGAAGACAACACACGACCAGAACCAATGCTGGTTTAAAAACCAGGAATGTAGAAAATGTGGCAAACTTGGTCACATAGCTAAAGTATGCCGGTCAGGAAAGAAGACCAGCAACAATAAGTCACCGCAGAAGAAGTACAGAAAGGTACATAAGGTGACTGAAGAGTCCAGATGAACTGAATTCGGATTCAGACCCCAACAGCAAGGAACTGGGTAGTCTGAGGATTCACAATGTGAGTAAAGAAGCTGACCGACAAACTATCTGGGTCACACTGCAGATTGCAAAAGTCCAAGTGAAGATGGAAGTGGACACCGGATCGGCGTTGACGGTCATGAATAAACAAGATTACAAAAAGTTATTCAAACATATTCCCCTACGGGATACGGAGATAGTATTGCAGACATACACGGGGCATAAAGTATACCCCATCGGAAAGATAAGAGTCCAGGTGAGACACAAGGGCAAAGATCACCAAGGAATGGACTTATATGTACTACCCGAGGGAGGTCCACCACTTCTGGGACGGGAGTGGATCAGGAAAATAAAGATAGACTGGCACTCACTAAACACAATGACGGTAGATTTCGGAAAGAAAGATGTCAAACCTGAACGGTTGTCCAGAATATTGGACAAGGCTAAAGAGGTATTCCAGCAGGGACTGGGAACACTGAGAGGAATTAAGGCAAAAATCAAGATTGCAGAACATGCAAGCCCAAAATCTTTCAAAGCCAGATCGGTACCTTACGCGATACGACCTGCTGTGGAGGCAGAACTGGAGGAGCTTGAACGTACTGTCGAAGGTGGACTGGAGTGAGTGGGCCACGCCCATTGTTCCCGTCATGAAGTCTTCATCAAGTAACAAGCCAGGGGGACCGGGGACGGTCCGCATCTGCGGAGACTTCAAGATCACAGTTAATCCGGTGCTTCACATGGTACAATACCCGCTTCCGCGGATTGAGGATATCTTTGCTTCATTGTCTGGCGGGAAACACTTCACCAAGATAGACCTGGCGCAAGCGTATTTACAGATGGAGGTCGAGGAAGAGTCACGCCAGTATCTCACAATCAACACGCACAGAGGCTTGTATCGATATAATAGACTGGTTTTTGGAGTAGCTTCGGCTCCAGCAATTTGGCAGAGGGCCATGGAGCAGGTCTTACAGGGTATTCCAAGCACTCAGTGTTACTTGGGCGATATCCTGATTACGGGAGAAGACGAGGAGGAACACCTCACAAATTTGAAACTGGTGCTCACCAGGTTGAAGGAATATGGCCTTCGAGTTAATCGCCAGAAATGTGAGTTCTTCCAGAAACGGATCTCGTACTGCGGTCATGTCATTGACCAAGAGGGGCTGCACAAGTCACCTGACAAGATCGAAGCGGTCGTGAAGGCCCCCGCTCCGGAAAATGTATCACAGTTGAGGTCGTTTCTGGGGTTGATTAATTATTACCATAAGTTTCTGCCAAATCTATCCACGGTGCTGCATCCGCTGAATGCTCTGTTGCGGAAAGAAGTACCATGGAAGTGGAGCGAGGACTGTAAGAAGGCCTTTCGCAGAAGCAAGGCATTGATTACCTCTGAGGAAGTGTTGGCTCACTTCAACCCAACGCTACCTCTTCATCTAGCTTGTGATGCTTCCCCTTATGGTATTGGAGCTGTACTCTCACACAAGTTACCAAATGGCTCGGAAAGGCCAGTCGCATTTGCGACCCGATCATTGACCTCCGCCGAGCGAAATTATGCTCAGATAGATAGGGAGGCTCTCAGCCTTGTGTGGGGAGTAAAGAAATTCAATCATTACCTGCAGGGCAAGAAGTTTACATTGCTGACAGACCACCAGCCGTTGGTGTCCATATTCAACCCTAACAAGGCCGTTTCCACTATGACAGCACAAAGGCTACAGAGGTGGTCCGTTCTACTAGGGGCACACCAATATGACATCGAATACAAAAGGTCCAAACAGCATGGAAATGCTGATGGGTTATCGCGCCTACCGTTGCCAGTGGAAGAAGAGGCGACTACAGTGGACCCAGTGGAGATGTTCCACTCAACCATAATGGAATGTCTACCAGTAACAAATTCCATGATCGAAAAGGAAACAAGAAATGACCCGACTCTCTCACGAGTCTACGATTTAACGGTGGAGGGATGGCCAGTACATGGCGAACCAATGCTGCCAGCATTTTCGCACAGAAGAGAACAGCTGTCAGTGTGCCGAGGAACCTTGATGTGTGGATCTAGAGTGGTGATTCCACCCAAACTCCAGCAGAAAGTACTAAAGGAGCTTCACGAGGGGCATCTGGGTGGAGTGAAAATGAAGAACCTAGCCAGAGCGTTTGTGTGGTGGCCAGGTATTGATGGAGACATCGAAGAAATAACCAAGAGCTGTCTAGGATGCCAGAAGGTCCAAAACGCGCCACCACAAGCTCCTCTGCATCCATGGGAGTGGCCCTCATCTCCATGGCAAAGGGTACATATCGACTTTGCTGGTCCATTTATGGACTCAATGTTCTTAATCGCGGTGGATGCACACTCCAAGTGGCCGGAGGTAATAAAGATGTCCTCCACCACCACGGAAAAAACCATCACAGTATTAAGGACCATATTTGCCAGGAATGGGCTGCCGGAACAGATCTGTTCTGATAATGGACCGCAATTTGTGTCCGAAGAATTCAGGAAGTTCTTAAAAAGCAATGGGGTTAAGCACTATACGTCCGCCCCATACCATCCCGCCACCAATGGATTAGCTGAAAGGTTTGTCCAGACCTTCAAGAAGGCCATAAAGGCCATGGGTAATGAAGACATAAATCTACAACATAAGATAGATAACTCCTTGTTGGCGTACAGGAATGCAACACATGCGGTCACAAACCAAACTCCCGCCATGATGTTTTTCAATAGAAGAATAAGATGCCGGCTGGATTTGATTAAGCCAAACGTCAGAAGGGACGTAGAGAACCGGCAATTTCAAGGCATGAATGAAAGGCCAACTAGATCCTTTCAGATAGGTCAACAAGTTTTGGCCCGGGACTACCGTACCGAGAAATGGCAGCCTGGAACTATTGGAAAAAGGCTAGGACCGTTGATGTATACCGTGGACATTGGTGAAAGCATAATAAGGCGCCATGTTGACCAGATCATAGAATCATCCACAAAGGCCCAACCTACTCCACAACTCTATACGTCTAATGTTGAAGCAGAGATAACCAGAGCATCTACCTCCGATCCGGTAATACTGGAATCCGATGAACCTGAAACGGTCCTTCAAGCCGAATCGACCTTGCCAGAAGAACCTACTACACCACCGAAAATGACTACACCACCGAGGCGTTATCCGGACAGAGTCCGGAAGCCTCCAGAGAGACTGAATCTGTGAACTGTTTCACATAAAGTTGTATATATGTTAAGATGTTATATTAATGGGAATATGTATATATTGTTAACCTAAAAAGGGAGGATTGTAGTGTATGTAACGTTCCACCTTTAAGAGAACTATTTTAAGGGTTGCACTACTTTGTCTTGGCTACTGTATACTGTAATACCGGTGGTGACCACACCGGTATATAAGTGCTGTGTAAGGATTGATTGGGCAGATTCGCCCTGACCTTCGAATAGTAAAGTCCTGTTAAAGTTACTCTTGTAGTCTGTGTATTAATTCACCATATAACCCACAGACTTTACAGCTACCTATGGTCGAAGAGTAAGCTTACAGTAGTTTGTGCATACCCTGATTGACGGGCAGCAGTGAACTGGAGGGATGCTGCATTGGTCACAACAGGGCAGGCAAGGCTCCCCTCGTCCTCCTCCTACTCCTCTTCCCAGGAAGATCTGTGCTGAGCCATGCAGCTGCTACCCCCCCGATTATGAGAACCAGGATGAGAGGGTATAAATGTTTCCCACCCCCTTGCTACAGATTTCATTTGAGGTAACAATCTTGCAAGCGCACAGTCGAAGTTGCCTGAAATATTTCCATTCATGACACACTGCAGGTGGGTGTCAGCATGAACAGTCAGAACGTCAATAGATGTGCAAAATGTTATCCCATACCTACAACAGCAAATTTGTTGCATTTGAATGTCAGCCATGTTACAGGGGTGCTTTTAAAGCATTCCACCAATGCATACAAATCATGTCTCCTTGAACCTGGCCTGTTTCTACCTTAACTACCTGTCCCACTGGTTGGAGACAGTTCAGTTTGGGAGCGGCTAAACAGACACTCAAGCAAATCGAGTGGAGGCAGGTTGGGTGTCTGAAGCCATTTTCCCTGATTTTTCCCAACAAACCCGCCTCCTTAGGGCTATTAAAATCAAGCCCTCACTGTCTGGGTTACTACATTGCTTGTCACTAGAGGAAATCTTTCCCCTCCATTTGTTAGATTTCAATTTCATTGTCGAACATGAATCATTGTACTGTTGTCAATCTTTAACTTTCCTTGGAAAAGAACTTCTGTGGATTAAAAAAAAAAGTCTACTGAATAATCATCAAATAATGGGGATGTTAAATTCAATGAAGCTATCCAGTTTCTTGAAACTTTGGCCTTGCAACAGGGTCATGGAGGGTCATTTTGACCTGCCCTGCCCGGTGGGAAACTGATGTGATGGATCAGCCGCCCGACTTGGTTTCCATTGGTCAATGATGTCACCACTTGAATGGCACTTTGTTCTCAAGGATGTAGAAGGTATGTGAGAGATTGAAACTCTGATTTAAAAACAAATATGCTGGACACATTTTAACAATTTTTGGGTTTGCTGATTGTTGGCAAGGCCAGAGAGACTTTACACTCCCTGTGGAAATCAGGCAAATGGGCAGTGAAAATGGAGAGGATGAAACACGCGCTCCAATCCCGCTGCGTCCCAATTTTAAAATGCCTGATTTTTCAGGCACGAGGCGCCCGCCTGAGTCCGATGGGAACCTCATACATGTCTACAAATATGTTAATAGGACCTTAACATCAGCTTAACCTGGAAGAGAAGGGCACTGGCAGCAACTACCAGTAAAACAGTCCTTTGTGGGGCCAGGAGGAGCAAGAGTGTGAATCGGGAAAGTCTAGATCTCCCCTGCCCGGACACCCCGATCACAAACCACTGATCGCCCTGGAACCCTCGTTACCCCCAGGTTTGGCGGGTGGCTCCGGGTCACTCAACTTCCCCCTAGTTTTGGTCGGGAAGTCGACCGATTGCTAGGCTGCTTTCACACCACAGAGTTAAAACATTTAAATAGTACCTTTGATTGGTATGGGGGTTATTCTCTTAGTCAATAAATAGCCAACGTCAAATTAGAATTCTGGGAGAATGGCTGAGGAATTTGTGATTAATAGACGAGAACTTTCTTTCCTGATTCCAACACTTCACAGTCTAGTTTTCCTTTGCAAAGCTTGTCCAACCAGTCTCATTAAGGGATTTATTTTCAGAATTTTCAATGCCTTTGCCAATGTTTAAATGATATACCGGAGGTGAAGGGCCGTGTGAAAGGTCACTATACACATTCTAAAATAAAAGCATTTTGATGCAAGATTTAGCTGTTAACGGTATGATGTTTAGACCTGATTTCCATCTGTCAGCATTACTGATGATTTCACAAGTAAGCAACGAGATAACTAAATTTTAAAAATATCATTTACTACATTTTATAATTTAATGGCCTGAAATGTACGCCTTGTGCCAGAACAACTTTTAAACTTATCTCTGGTATGCAATAGAATTCGACAAATCCATTGAACCCAAAGGCTCCAGACTGTGGAACATTCTGACAAGCTTCCTCAAAGAATACCATAGCAGAGCTTCATTCTGGGCTATTCTCTTTTTAAATCTATTTAAGGCATAATACAGTAAAAGAATTCAGAAAAATTTGGATTATTTTGTACGGAATACTTTAGAATTATGGCCATATTGCTTCAGAATGGCATATCCCTTTAAGTATCTGAATCGTTCGAAGTCTTCGGATTTTTATGGGAGGGGTGGGGGTTGGTATTTTTTAACCAATTCTGGAAAACCACAAACTAATTTTCACACATCTACTGCTACTTTCAATCTTGTTGATCAGTTTAGTTTTCCACTGCATGTGAAGAAACATACTTTCCAATTTTTAACATTGAAATCAACGTCAAGTAGCTATGAACATTTTGCTGTTAAGCTGTCACTGTGACAGCTACCACATGAATCATCACTTTCCAGCTTTGAAAGGAAACCACTTTACTCCCTGTTTTAAGCTAGGGGATATTTGTAATTTCCTGCATGTTTAACTTTGAAATAATCCTGAAATAGGCATGGTTACGGCCAAAGAAACAAGGAAATTGTCTCTTTTTTGCGGCTACACATTACTCGGTTAGAAGCCCCATATGAAAGGCTAGACTTTAGTAGAACAGAAGGGGAAATAACTTGTTCAAATTTAAAACATGTCATTAAAAGTAGCAATGTAGGCAAAGCCATAAAAAGCGAACAAAGCACTGGGTTCATTTCTAGAGGGATAGAATTGAAAAGTAGAGAAGTTATGTTAAACTTGTGCAAAACCTTGGTTAGGCTACACTTGGAGTATTGTGAACAGTTCTAGTCTCCATATTATAAAAAGGAAATAGAGGCACTGGAGAGAAAAAGATTCAGAAGGATGATACCAGAACTGAGAGGTTATACCTATTGGGAAAGACTGAACAGGCTGGGGCTCTTCTCTAGAAAAGGGAAGGCTGAGGGGTGACCTAATAGAGGTCTTTAAAATTATGAAGTGGTTTGATAGGGTAGCCGTAGAGTAGATGCTTCCACTTGTGGAGGAGTCCAAAACTAGAGGCCATAAATATAAGATCGTCATCAAGAAATCAAATAGGGAATTCAGGAGAAACGTCTTTACCCAGAGAGTGGTGAGAATGTGGAACTCGCTACTACATCAAGTGATTGAGTTGAATAGTGTAGATGTATTTAAAAAGAAGCTAGATAAGCACAGGAGGGCAAAAGCAATATGAGGATATGTTGATAGGGTGAGATGAAGAGAGGTGGGAGGAGGTTCAGATGGAACATAAACTCCAGCGTGGACCTGTTGGGCTGAATGGCCTATTATTTTCCAGCACACACAAATCTGATTTTACCGCACTAACTGTAATATATGGAACATCTGTGGGACATTATCTAAAACCAGAAAAAGTAGCAATGAGAAAAAAAACATAAGGGACAATCTTAACCCTGCTGCCCAGCAGAAACCAGGTAGGCGGCCAGTTAAAATCGATCAGGAGATTTACTGGTTAGCATTGCGCATCAATCCCGCCATCATCAATCTTAACCTGGTTCTCTGAGCAAGTGACAAGAATGGCCTCCTGGAGCTGTTGTTCCTTCTCTCAATATTCAGATAATGTCTGAGGAGGTCATCGGGCCCGACTTCAATTTTAACCGATGGCCAGAGTGAGGATGTTTTTGACTTTTCCTGTCAGGTGAAGACAGCGGGAAGCACATCTGGAGCCAGAAGGTGCAGAATTGGTCCTCCAGGCCCCACAGTGAAAGATTAGACCTCCCCTGCCCCAGGCTCCCCCTTCCTTCCTGTGAGACCTCACCTGGGGCTGACCTTGTTGCTAGAGCATGTTCGCTCGGTGCTGACTGGTAGCACATGACCCCGAGGTTCCGTTCCCGCTCCCCATCCGCCTCCGAGGTTCCATTTCCGGGCCAACGCCCGCCTGGCCCCCAGTGAGCTGCAGGTTTGATATCTTTCTCGCTGAGTTCCTTATATCAGCCATCTCAAGCAGCAGCTAAGTGGCTTCCCAAGGCAATGGAAAATTGGAAGGATAATGACACTGCATGACACTGTGGTAATGCAATGGAATGTGTATTCTATTGAATTACCACACAATTCTAAATGTAATAAAGGGAGATATCCACATGCTTACTGATGCCCCTTAGTTACCTCAGATTTGACATCATGAAATTCTGCTTCAGTGATATTTTGAATGGGTCGTGTGGCCCACCACCCACCATTCTTACTGAAAGCTATGTGTGAATAATCTGCCCCTCAACATTTGCATGAAATCAGGCTGCATCTTGTCATCAGTTTTAAAACGCGAAACATAGTAACAAGAAGTGGCTGAAAAACACAGATAAATACACAGGTACCTCTCATAACAACATTTACCAGTCTGCATCTTCAATACCATTGCCAAATCCCCTCCCATCAACATCCTGGGATCACCATTGAGCAGAAACTTAACTGGGCCAGCCACATAAATACTGTAGCTACAAAAGCAGGTCAGAGGCTGGGTATTCTGTGGTGAGTGTCTCACCTCTTGACTCCCCAAAGCCTTTCCACCACCTACAAGGCACAAGTCAGGAGTGTGATGGAATACTCTCCACTTGCCTGAACATTCACTCCCTCCACCACCAGCACACCCTGGCTGTAGTGTGTACCAACTACAAGGTGCACTGCAGCAACTCGCCAAGGCTTCTTTACCTCCCAAACCCACGACCTCTACCACCTAGAAGGACAAGGGCAGCAAGTGCATGGGAACACCACCACATGCAAGTTCCCCTCTAAGTCACACGCCAGCCTGGCTTGGAAATATATCACCATTCCTTCGTTGTCGGTGGGTCAAAATCCTGGAACTTCCTACCTAACAGCACTGTGGGAGTACCTTCACCTCAGAAACTGCAGCGGTTCAAGAAGGCGCCTTCTTGAACTCACCACCAGCTTCTCGAGGGCAATTAGGGAAAGGCAATAAATATTGGCCTTGCCAGCGACGCCCACATCCCATGATTTATAAAATAAAAATAGAAAATGTTTCTCTTTAACATAAATGAAAAAAACTGCAAATGCTAGAAATCTGAATAAAAACAGAAAATGCTGAAAATATCGAGTAGGTCAGTCAGCATTGGTCACGAGAAAAAACATTTTGTGTGTGTAAATCTTCATCTGAACATCATCCCCTTTGAGTTAAACTTTGTTTCATCTTATAATCAAGTTCCCTAGTTGTCTTCAGTCTCCATCTACAGGAAGAAGTTCAATGTGACTAATTCCCATCACTGGATACAATATTCCAAGCATGGTCTTACCAATACTCTGAGCTCACCAGAGGCACGGCAGTCGTGCACAGTGTTACCAAGATCAGATCATTCAGGCTTTTTGAGAAAAGATATGACAAGGATTACAAGGGTTCCCTTGTTAAATCTAAACACCCAGAACTTTACAATTATCCTACAAAATAACAGGCAATGGTCTCAATCAGTCTCATTAGTAAGTGTTAATAACTGCTACTTTGATTCTAAATGTAAACATTTAACACAGAGACCTGGCAAATGGAGTGCGAGCTAGAAATAAGAAACTGTGCTTCTCAAAAGATAATTTCTTCAATTTTTCTTTGTAAGATACCTATGATTCTAAGCTTCTCGAATACTACTGTCTGTGACCCTGCATTGAAGTGCAAGAAAAGTGTTCCATGAAAGATGGCCACTTGGCAGGAATAAAGCCTATGCTAATCCATATACACAAACCTTCTGGAAAACAAGGAAAGTACATATAAATAATTTTGAACATTTTGTGTTTCACTTTCTTACTCCTACAGGTTCTGTTGAAGGTGGTGACTGACACAGGAGAACAGATTCCTGCCTGTCGATAACCTAAGGGGGGGGGGGGGGCATTCTTCATGTATGAACTGAAACAGTGAGTATTGGCAGTCTGTTCAATCACAGGGAACTAGAGAGACTGATCCTGTCCTCATCTGATTCCTTCAAATGCACACTTTCTGGCATGGATTACTGGATAGTGATCAGGAGTTGAAAGGCTTACTTTTCCCTTCTGTAGCCCAGGGGCATGGAGACCAGTTATTGCAGCCCCACCACTGTGCTAGCTAAGATCAACTAACTCAACACAGAGTTGGGATTGAACTCGAGACCTCCTTGCACGGTTCAGTGCCAGACTATGCAGCGCCCTTATTGGGGACCTTTATCATATTTAAACAAATGACAAAGCGTGTGTGTGTGGTTTTGGAAACAGTCCAACTGAAAGGAGCAACTTTTCACCTCCTGATGTTGGGGAGAAGGAAAACTGCCTTCATTTCCATCTTGGGTCATTTAATTTCACTTGGAAATGTGCAATGTTACATTTTTCCCAATGATTTCACTATGATTTTCAGCTATGAATTTGGCCTAATTTCTGCTAAAAACCACAGTATATATCTGCAGTATTTTGCTTTTGTGTTATTGGTAATATTGGTGCTTAATTTGGGCAGCAACACAATTCAAAAAAAGTATTATCAATCTTTGAAAGTTGCAATTTTGCAGAACTCAAGAGATTTTACAGTGCAGATTCAAATCGTGCAGCAATAAAAGAATATTACCCTGTGAAATACTGCGATTTGAATAAAAATGGAGATTCTCTGATGGAGAAGGCACCCACCAATAGGTAAAGTGTATATAGTAAGTACAGAGGAAATAGATAAGCATGTACAATTATGACCTATGCTTCATCATTTCTATTGCAGGATCATTAATATCCTGTTATCACGCTGAAGAGACGACTAGCTTGACCATCTGGTTTAATCCAGAAGTACCAACAACCAACACAATCCACCTAACGATATACTTTTTACATTTAGATTTTCTTATCTGAAGGTGAGCAAAATTCATCTTCCAGAAATGTGATTTAAATTAAAGCACCAAAGCAATAGGCTTCACAAATAGAGAAACAGCCGGTCCACACAAACCCAAGATCTTGTCTGTTGAACTATTATAGGCCTATAACAATTTTAAAGACCACGTTTTATGATCATTCTTTATAGTCCCAAGGCAAAATGACTGACACTGATTTCTAATACCTGCTTTGCAGTTTAGCCACTGTCACAGGATCTGTTGAATTTCTCAACTGACCCAAAGCTGCCAGAGAATATCCCTCAGAGCGGCCTAAAACTATCCAATGGCCCGTTGAAAAAGTTACTGACAGTAATAACTGAGTATAAGTACATAAAAAGAACCACATGGACGTATAAAACCCAGTCATAAAAAGCACCAATAAAACCTATGGCATGCTTGTCTCAGGAAACTGCCCATATTGTGCTAATAATGATATATCAGAGTTGATGGCTTTCCAGGTCAGGTGCTTTTGTAGATGGCTTCTTTGATTTCAATGAGATGAAAAACATAAAAGGAATAATAATGTATCTCTGATATGATTTGTGTTTGTTTCCCTCCCCTGGCTTCACAAGGTGGCTCATTGATATACACAAATGACAATAGAACCCAGTGGCACACGGTGAGCCCCAACCACACACTGGCACCTGGGTTTGTTGCTTAAGAATGACATCAACTTAGCATTGGGATCTAACTTCTGATCTAGATATTAAAGGGGACATTGTCACTTTGTCAAGTTTCAAGGCGCTTTCTATGAACTGTACACAGAGGGATATGCTGCAATCATTGATTCGTCAGTTTTGTCTTGATTTTTTGGATAGTTTTAAATCCTTGGGACACTGGTGAGGACTTATTTTGGAGTACCTACTTCCTTAGGCCAACAAGTTATCTTGCCACGCACTTGGACCACCTGGGAAGATGTTAGAAGTCTGACCTAATTGCTCCAGTCAGACAACCAGGACACACATCAATGTTCCGGCTCTTGCCTAGTTTGAAACCAGGTTTCAGCCAAAGGGCAAACTGTCGCATAGGTGTGTTCCAGCTTCAGATGGGCAGTAAGGCACGAAGTGGGTATGTGTAATGTTTAAGCACAAAATAATATATAACAAAAAATACAGGTAAGAAATAATATTAAAAGTTAAAATGGAGGAAGTAGAGAGCGCGAATAGGGAAGAAAAGCAGAATACTGACAGAATAGAAGTAATGTTTTAGAACTACAGTCAAGCCACTTAAGTGAATAACTGATAAAGGCCTAGAAATTCAGTATGGCCACGTTTGGGGCGCTACAGCATGGCGTTCGCTAACTTTTGCGCCCGGCGCAACTTAGCGCCACCTTCACCGATATTCAGTTGCATCGCCCCAAGAGGTTGCTGCTGCGCTAAAGCAGGCGATGCACGACTATCATTAGGCGCTAAGCCGGCAATCCGGGGCGCAAACACCGAAGGCGGGTGCAGCGCAGGTGCGGCGAGTTGCTCATTGAGGGCAGACAGCCAGGTGCCGGTCAGCACTTAAAGGGGGAGGGTGGAATTGCTTGGCTGCCACGGCCTGCACACTGCAGCCCTAAGGCAAGGCCTGAACACTGCTGGAACAGCTCCATGCCCAGGAGAATGGAGAAGGCCAGGGAGAGAGCGCAGCGCTTCGGCGAGGGTGACCTGAGGCTGCTGGTTGGCGCAGTGGACCGCAGGCGCCATATCCTCTTCCCTGAGGGTGGCAGGAGGCCGCTGCCCGCCGAATATCGGAAAGCATGGAGGGATGTGGCAAACAGGGTCATGTCCAACAGCGTGGTTGGCAGGACACCAACCCAGTGCCGGAAAAAATTCAACGACCTCACTCGGGTTGTCAGGCTGAGTACCTTTTCCAGTATCCTCCTCATCCCTGCATGTGCACCTCACTTTATGGCCAACGGGTCTGAAAGCCCTAATGGCCAGCCCTCATCCAGCAGCTATGGGACTGTCATGAAAAGCACTTGCGCATTCAGGACTTTAGACACTGTCAGGGCTATTCGACCATGGGAGGCAGTGCGGGCAAGATCAGGGCTTGACACTGTCAGGGCTAATCGAACATGGGAGACAGTGCGGGCAAGATCAGGGCTTGACACTGTCAGGGCTAATTGAACATGGGAGACAGTGCGGGCAAGATCAGGGCTTGACACTGTCAGGGCTAATCGAACATGGGAGACAGTGCGGGCAAGATCAGGGCTTGACACTGTACTTAGAGGCGGTCCTTTCTCTTGCAGGCCAAGCTGGCGCATAACAGAAGACAGCAGCGACAGACCGGGGGAGGCCGTCCTGACCTGAAACAGCTGAGCGACCTCGAGCAGCGAGTGGAGCGGATCATGGCAGGCCGGCTGAGTGGCCCCGTTGCTACTGGAGATGCTGACCCTGTCCTGGGCACCAATGGTAAGGTCATCACCTTTTTGACCGCTCCCTTTCCACTTGCGCCTCACACCAGCATCCTTTGCCACTATCGAACCAATGCAGTGCACAGCAGCACTCATGCCTCCCTCGCTGTCGCCCTGTCCTCACTCGAAAGTAGCTCTTGCGCCTCCCTGCTTTCAGATGGTGACTCGCCAGGTGAGGAGGCGGCCCCTCAAGCTGGCACTGTGTCCGAGTCAGACATAGAGGAGGAGGAAGAGGAAGCCAGCCCATCAGGGACACCCTCAGCCGAGGCAGTCCATGGCCATGATGGTGACACGTCTTCCCTGGAGGGGAGCAGGGGGGAAGGGTCGGAGGATAGTGAAGCTCCGGGGACCAGCGGGCTGCAGCAACGAGGGAGGGTTGGGGAAGCTCAGCGGCCTTCTCCCTGGAGGGTGAGTGTGGCCTCCAGTCCTGCTACGATGAGCGCAGAGGAGGTGCGACTCCTAGCGGAAATGGGCGCCCAGGCTGAGCGCAGGCACACTGAGCTCATGGCTGCAGTGGCAAGGATGCCTGACTCCATAGAGTCACTGGCAAGGAGTGTGCAGGAATTCGGGGCAGCACAGGCCAGGAGTCTGCAGGACATCGCGGCAGCACAGGCCAGGAGTCTGCAACAATTCAGTGCAGCACAGGCCAGGAGTCTGCAGGATGTCGCGGCAGCACAGGCTAGGAGTCAGCAGGACTTTGCTGCTTCACAGGCGGCTTCTAGCCAAGTACTCAGTCGTGCCGTGCATTCACTGGCTGCTGTCATGCAGACACAGACCAGGGCCACACGGGCACTAACTGCTGCCACACTCGCTGGATCGGCCAGGCATCGCCGGGGCACTCGCCGTGCCGCAGCAGCCCAGCAGTCTGTGCCTCAGCAGATTGCTGCGCATGCTGCAGTGCTGGCCCGTGCGCGTGCCAATGTTTCAGCCGACCAGGGGGTGCCTGTGATCTGTCAGGTTGGCAGCATTCCTGCAGCCAACACTGTCACTCCTCCATTGCAGCAGCCACCAGCTGTTGGACAGACTGCTGCCGCCCAAGCAGAGTTGGAGCAGTCAGCAGCCGGCCCCTCCAGGCCCAGAGCTGGTCCAGGCCGACCCCCAAGGGCATTTGCCGTCTCACCATCTGACCCTCAGCAGCCTTCCCCCAGCCTTGCTGCAGCCACTGGGGTCCCATTGAGGAGGAGCTGCAGGGTGGGTAGGGGCCAGTCACGGAAGCGAAACGGATCACCCTCGCAGGGGAAAAAGTAGAAGGTGTGGCCAAATGTTTTGTTTTATATATAAAGGCCGAGACTGGTGTATTTGTTTCATATATAAAGGCCGAGACTGCTGTATTTGTTTCATATTTAAAGGCCGAGACTGGTATATTTGTTTTACTTGTAAAGGACGAGACTGGTGTATTTGTGTTTTTGGGGGGGGTTTCTCCATCAGTTTGTCATGTGGGAAGGGCACAGAGATATCACAGTAAAAAATGTTCTTAAATCGCACTGTCCATGCTTTCTTTTGGAAGTCCTGGTTGCCCTGCTCGGCTGAGGGCTTGTGGAGCGGCTACATTCATCTTCTGCCATTGGCACAAGCCATTCCCTGAGAGGGGGCCTAGAACCGACTTGCAATAAGCTGCTGACAGGCGGCCCTTGCACTTTCTGCCTACCTCCTGTGCTGGTCCTCCTCCTCCTCCTCTGGTTTAAATCGGAGATAGACAGTTTCCTAGCAGATAAGGGAATTAGGGGTTATGGGGAGAGGGCAGGGAAGTGGACGTGAGTCTAGTTTCGGATCAGCCATGATCCTATTGAATGGCGGAGCAGGCCCGAGGGGCCATATGGCCTACTCCTGCTCCTACTTCTTATGTTCTTATGTCCTCCAATGTCTGCTGGCAGTGGCTGAGTCCTGCGGATAGCCAGGTTGTGCAGCATGCAGCACACGACAACGAAATGGGAGACTCGCTCAGGCGAGTACTGTAGGGCTCCTCCGGAACGATCCAGACAGCGGAACCGTTGCTTGAGCATGCCGATTGTGTGCTCAATGATGTTCCTGGTTGCTTGATGGCTGTCATTGTATCGCTCTTCAGCAGGGGTGCTGGGCACACGGAGCGGGGTCATCAGCCAGGTGCACAAAGGATAGCCTTTGTCCCCAAGAAGCCATCCTCGTGGGTGAGGCTGGGCTTCAAAAATGCCTGCCACAGAAGTCTGGTGCAGGATGAAGGCATCGTGGCTGCTGCCTGGAAAGCGGGCATTGACAGCTAGTATGAGCTGCCTGTGGTCACACACCAACTGCACGTTGAGCGAATGGTAGCCCTTCCGGTTGCGGTAATCCTCGGCATTCTGTAGAGGTGCCCGCAAAGCCACATGCGTGCAGTCAATGGCGCCCTGCACCATGGGGAAGCCCGCTAATGCTGCAAAGCCCATTGCACGCTCTTGCTGCTTGTCAACGGTCATGGGAAAGGAGATGAACTGACGTCTCCTTCTGAAAAGGGCATTGGTCACCTGGCGGATGCAGCAATGTACCGCAAACTGGAAGATGTTGGAAATGTCCCCAGTAGCGGATTGGAAGGAGCCGGTGGCATAGAAGTTGAAAGCCACTGTCACCTTCACTGCCACCGGCAGACGTCCTGCTCCTCAGCTGTGGCTGCAGATCTCTGCGAAGCAGGTGGCAGATCTCAGTGACCACCGCCCTTCTGAATCGCAGCCTCCGAACACACTGCTCCTCAGACATGTTCAGATATGAGAACTGCTGGCGGTATACCCTGGGTGGGTAAGGCCTCCTTTGCCGACGCCTGTTGGCTCTTCTCCGTCTGGCCATGACTGGCACTCTCTCACGGCGTCTCTGAGCCCTTTGAATGCAATGGAGAAGCCCAACGTTTCCACCCATTGCAGCCCCCATTATATGTTTCCAATCAATGCTATGACACTGAAGTTAAAGACAAGTGCAAAGCTGTGGCCTGAAGCCACAAGTACCTGTGCGAGTGTTGAGCCAAACCAGAAAGCTCTCTACCTTTGTCTCTCTCCAAAGATCCGTCTCTCATAAAGAAGGAGTGGTGCAAAATGGCTGCCATTTATACTGCAGGAGGAGTCCCCTTTAATTAGCGCCCCCGCGCCCCGCAGCGACTGGGAACCGTTCCCCTCTACCAGTCGCTAGGGACGCCAGGCGCACAATAGGCCGACGCCACTGAATTTCCGGCTCGGGGCGCACAAAGGGCGTTGCACCATGAAATGATGTCAGGATCTGTGCGCGCAGCTGAGCGCGCGCAAAGGTTTTGCGCCGCCGCTAAATCTTAACTGAAGTTCACGAGAGGCGCAGATCGCGCTGCGCCCGGGCGCTAGCCGCTTAGCGCCCCACTTCTCCTCCTCCTAAGGTGCTAGCGGCTGGCGCAAACAACTGAATTTCTAGGCCAAAGTATTTAAGAGAATTCCAAAAGTCTGGAGCTATTAATTTCAGTGTTGGGCTGCCTCACTAAAGATCAGGATTGTTCAACCCTCTTTTACCAATCAATGCATTGAGCCCTTTTTACAAGTGTTTTTGTCCAGGTATGAAAATCGCCTAGCAGACGACTCAGTAATGTTTCACCTCACCAGGTGCTGGGGCTCAAGCATTTTGTGACAAATCAGCAGTGTGACAAATGCTTTTGTTTAGGTGTGAAAACAGTCTAATCAGGTGCTAGTGCTCAAGTTTTGTGAGTATCCTACAGGCAAGAGGACCCTGTTAATCCAGTGGGGGAAAAATTGAGTCATGCCCCCTTTGGACGCTAATTTCGCTGCCCCGAAAAAATTAGCGCCCCCGTGGCCGAAATACTGGCAGCGCCCGCCTCCCCCTTGGGGTGCTGCGAGGGAATATCGCGGCTCTATGTGCTGCAGCGCCACACGTCACGCGGCGGTACTGCAGGCCTTCCTCCCCTTCTTAAAGCGGTGGGGCCTTGTGCAGCGCGACCCAGGGGGCAGCTGGGCCACCAGGGATCGGAGTGCCGGCAAAGGAGCCTGGCACTCGAGAGAAGCGCAGCCGACACTCTGCGGGTGGACTGAAGAGGAGGCCGGGGACGGCAACGGGGGCAGGTGCTGTCAGGCAGCCAGCAATAAAAATGGCCGCCTGGCACCTCGCCTTTAATTAGCACCGTCCCGGCTGCAGGTAGGCCCCCCTGACCCCGTCGGACATAGCGTCTGGCGGTAAGTCAGGGGGCGCTACCGAAGATCGCGGCCGAGGAGCTGCACGTGGCAATGACGTCATTGTCAGTGGTGCAGCGCCGCAAGGCACTAATGGTTACCGCCGCCGCTAACCTCCTATTGAATTTCGTGGGAGGTGTTGGCGGCGCCGCGCCCGGGCGCTAGTTGCTTTGCGCCCCAACAGGAGGCGCAAAGCAACCGAATTTTTCCTCCAGTGTCTTTAGCTAAGTGGCAAGCTGTAGCGGTACCACAGAGTGTCCCTTACTTACCTACATAATTCCCTTTAACTACGTTTGTATAGAGTTTGCATGTTCGGGCCGTTGCCCCTTTAAGAACGCGACCTAACACGATGACGCGGGCAAACGCGATGACGAGGGCAAAAGCGATGACGCGGGTAAACACGAGCCGGCCCAGCTCGACCTTCCGCTCCCACGACAATCGCCGGCCCGGCTCGGCCTCCCGCTCCCGCGACGGCCGCCGGCCCAGCTCGGCCTCCCACTCCCGCGACTTCGGCCGCAACGGCCAGCTGCAGTGCCGGGTGCCGGGTAAACGCGATGACGTCACGTCGCAAGTCACGTGACCGTCCCAAGCGCAGGCAAACGCGATGACGTCATCACGCAAGTCACGTGACTACCCAAGCGCGGGAAGAACGCGATGATGTCATCACGCAATCCACAGGACTGCCTACTCAGTCCTCGTGGCGTCCCCGTCTGGTGAAGACCTATTTTATGGCTCTCTACCTAGCTCTGCAACCTGTTAGAATTCCTCTGTGCCTGCATTAAAAACCTTTTTGATTGTTCTCCTGGAGTCGAACTCGATTATTAAGTAGGAATTCGTCCAATACCTACATCGGTAAACCCGAATACCTACAAAGCATTAATTGATGAACTGTTTTAAAAAATGGTTAACTGTTAAATAGTGTGCGGTATTGCTAGATGTGAATAAAATTACTTGGCAAAATCATTATTCATTTAACAGTTTTGCATTGTATTAGGATTTTTTGAAAACATTATTACTATTACAATAATATTACACTAAAAACTCACTCCAAACATCTGAATAGTGTTATTACTGTAATGCCAGGAGATGATTCAGGCCCACAGCATGGGAACTGAACCATCAGAAATAACACTAGCTTAGGGAGCATTGAATTCATTGGAGTTGTTAGTGTCTGAGGGTTAGAATACATGTGGGAAGAGGATGGACAGTGATGAGTGCTCCAACATATTTACTGATAAGCAATGAACCAGCCACTACACATAATGAATAAAAGCGATCTTACCTATGGCTGTATTTCAACATTTGGCCATTCTTTGTCCAGCTAATGACAGGTTTTGGGTTTCCCTCTGCTTCACACCTCAGCACCAATGTATGCGTCCAGCTAGCCAGCACTACTGTATGGCCCACATCGGCAATGACCTCTGCTGACAGAGGTAACACTTTGGCATTGGTCTTCTGCAGTATTACTGGTGCATTGAACGACTCTTTAGATGCATGAATAGATTCCTTAGAACTGGACCGATCCACTGAGGATAATTTTGGTACTCCATGGCCATCAGTAGTGATTTTATGGAAAGAAGGTTCCACTGAACTGGTATCTGTGTTTCTCTCCTCGTGTTTGAGTTTGGATTCATTGGCATCTGGTTGGCCCTTAGAAATCTCAGCAACTAACTGGGCAATAACATGAGTAGCATAGACATCCTTCCGATCATCAGTCTGCCGTGATATGGCCCGACTAATTTCATCCAGTCTCTCCTGATCTATTACATAGGTTAATGGAACAATAGATTCCATGCTGGCGTCCTCTGCAGACGTGAAGTCCTTATCTGTGGACTCCTGTGACTCCCTTGAATCCAGATTCTCTCGAGACCAACCTTTTATCTCAAGGAGTCTAAGAATAATTCCATCATACTGACTATGGTGGTTTATGAAGAATCGATTTTTGTCTGACTTGCTACCATTCATCCTCAAACCTGGTAGGTATTTGTCCTTTGGACTTACTGCTTCATTTGAGATTCCTTTCCCAACGGCTCCTTCCTGTTTACTGGACGATAGTGATTCAATCAGTTTATTGTTGCTTCCAATTATTTTAATCACAAAATTATCATGCACAGGTCCTGCTACACATGTATAGGTACCTATATTTATTGGCTTCAATCGGTTTATTTTGATATAACCAAAATGAGTGACTGTGACATGGGTAGAGCTTGATAAATGTTTTCCATCTTTCTCCCACGTTACCATAGATTTCCGGAATCTTCTAACAGGACACCTGATGACCACTGATGTTTTAGGAAGCAGATATGCCTGTCCACCAGTGGTGAAGTGGAGTTTTCTTTCTTTCCTTAATTGGACATACACTTTTCGAAGACCCAGTATATGAGGTCCTTGTCGGTGGGCAGGCTTGTATTCCTTTCTGTTCAGTCCTACAGCCAAACAACAGACATTCGAAGCAAATTAAATTTGAGCAGAAAAACACTGGATTTTCTTGTCCAAAGGTTTACTGGTTTGAATGATCTAGACACAGGGCCCTACAATAGGACGCCTGCATGACTACATTTAGAGACAAAGTAGAAACAATGGATTAGAGACACAGAGGGAATCTTGTCTCTCCCCAATCAGTCTTTTTCTAAACCAGATGTTAGGCCCCAAATTTACATATTCAAGGGTCTAACACCTGTTAAAGGACCTGCCTGAGAACGGAGTCAGGTCTCCCCACTCAGGATCCTGCAGTAGCCGCCCCAACCCCCACACCCACCCCTGCCAACCAAAAGGTAAGAACTTCCAAGTTTTGTTTTTTAAGAAACTCCTTCCTGTGGATCCAGGAGAAGCCCGAGTACTTAGCTGATTCCACAGGAGTCACGAACAGCCCCAATGCCATAGCCCGCTCTGACCCCCCGATTCCTATAGCCTGCTCCAAACCAACCCCCCATAGCCCGCTCTGACCCCCCCGATTCCTATAGCCTGCTCCTGACCAACCCCCCATAGCCCGCTCTGACACCCCCGTTCCTATAGCCTGCTCCAAACCAACCCCCCATAGCCCGCTCTGACACCCCCGTTCCTATAGCTTGCTCCTAACCAACCCCCCATAGCCCGCTCTGACCCCCCCGTTCCTATAGCCTGCTCCAAACCACCTCCCCCATAGCCCGCTCTGACCCCTCTTCCCACAGCCTGCTCCAAACCACCCCCGCATAACCCTCTCCGACCCCCCATAGCCCTCTCCGACCCCCCATAGCCCTCTCCGACCCCCCATAGCCCGCTCCGACCCCCCATAGCCCGCTCCGACACCCACTTCCCATAGCCTGTTCCGACTCCTTCTCCATAGCCCGCTCCGACCCCACATAGGCCATTCCGACCCCCCTTCCCATAGCCCGTTCCGACCCCTCCCATTTCCCGCTCCAACCCCCCACAGCCTGCACCAACCCCCCATAGCACACTCCGATCACCCCTCCATAGCCCGCTTCGACTCCCCATAGCGCGCACCAACCCCCCACAGCCCACTCTGATCCCCCCTCCATAGCCCGCTTTGGCCCCTCCCATAGCCCACTCCAAAACCCCCTCCATAGCCCGCTCCAAACACCCCCTCCCATAGCCCACTCCAAAACCCCCTCCAAAGCCCGCTGCAAACACCCCCTCCCACAGCCCACTCCGTCCCCCTCCCATAGCCCGGTCCGACCCCCCTCCCATAGCCTGCTCCAAACACTCCCTCCCATAGCCCGCACCGACCCCCCTCCCATAGCCCGCTCCGACCCCCCTCCCATAGCCTGCTCCAAACACTCCCTCCCATAGCCCGCTCCGACCCCCCTCCCATAGCCCGCTCCGACCCCACCTCCATAGCCCGCTCCGACCCCCCTCCCATAGCCCGCTCCGACCCCACCTCCATAGCCCGCTCCGACCCCCCTCCCATAGCCCGCTCCGACCCCCCTCCCATAGACCGCTCCGACCCCCCTCCCATAGCCCGCTCCGACCCCCCTCCCATAGCCCGCTCCGACCCCCCTCCCATAGCCCGCTCCGAACCCCCTCCCATAGCCCGCTCCGACCCCCCTCCCACAGCCCGCTCCGACCCCCCTCCCATAGCCCGCTCCGACCCCCTCCCATAGCCCGCTCCGACCTCTCTCCCACAGCCCGCTCCGACCTCTCTCCCACAGCCTGCTCCGACCTCTCTCCCACAGCCTGCTCCGACCTCTCTCCCACAGCCCGCTCCGACCTCTCTCCCACAGCCCGCTCCAACCCCCCTCCCACAGCCCGCTCCGACCTCTCTCCCACAGCCCGCTCCAACCCCCCTCCCACAGCCTGCTCCGACCTCTCTCCCACAGCCCGCTCCAACCTCCCTCCCACAGCCCGCTCCGACCTCCCTCCCTCCCACAGCCCGCTCCGACCTCTCTCCCACAGCCCGCTCCGACCCCCCTCCCACAGCCCGCTCCGACCCCCCTCCCACAGCCCGCTCCAACCCCCCTCCCACAGCCCGCTCCGACCTCTCTCCCACAGCCCGCTCCAACCCCCCTCCCACAGCCTGCTCCGACCTCTCTCCCACAGCCTGCTCCGACCTCTCTCCCACAGCCCGCTCCGACCTCCCTCCCACAGCCTGCTCCGACCTCTCTCCCACAGCCTGCTCCGACCTCTCTCCCACAGCCTGCTCCAACCCCCCTCCCACAGCCCGCTCCGACCTCCCTCCCACAGCCCGCTCTGTCCCCCTCCATAGCCCGCTCCGACCCCCCCCATATCCCACTCCGTCCCCCTCCCATAGCCCGCTCCGACCCCCCCCATAGCCTGCTCCAACCTCCCTCCCACAGCCCGCTCCGACCTCTCTCCCACAGCCTGCTCCAACCCCCCTCCCAGAGCCCGCTCCAACCTCCCTCCCACAGCCCGCTCCGACCTCTCTCCCACAGCCTGCTCCGACCTCTCTCCCACAGCCCGCTCCAACCCCCTCCCACAGCCCGCTCCGACCTCCCTCCCATAGCCCGCTCCGACCTCTCTCCCACAGCCCGCTCCAACCCCCCTCCCACAGCCCGCTCCGACCTCCCTCCCACAGCCCGCTCCGACCTCTCTCCCACAGCCCGCTCCGACCTCTCTCCCACAGCCCGCTCCGACCTCCCTCCCACAGCCGGCTCCGACCTCTCTCCCACAGCCTGCTCCAAACCCCCTCCCACAGCCCGCTCCGAACCCCTCCCACAGCCCGCTCCGACCCCCCTCCCACAGACCGCTCCGACCCCCTCCGACCCCCCTCCCACAGCCTGCTCCGACCTCTCTCCCACAGCCCGCTCCGACCTCTCTCCCACAGCCCGCTCCGACCCTCCTCCCACAGCCCGCTCCAAACCCCCTCCCACAGCCCGCTCCGACCTCTCTCCCACAGCCCGCTCCGACCTCTCTCCCACAGCCCGCTCCGACCACTCTCCCACAGCCCGCTCCAAACCCCTCCCACAGCCCGCTCCGACCCCCCTCCCACAGCCCGCTCCAACCCCCCTCCCACAGCCCGCTCCGACCCCCCTCCCACAGCCCGCTCCGACCGCTCTCCCACAGCCCGCTCTGACCGCCCTCCCATAGCCCGCTCCAAACACCCCCTCCATAGCCCGCTCCGACCTCCCTCCCACAGCCCGCTCCGACCTCGCTCCCACAGCCCGCTCCGACCTCCCTCCCACAGCCCGCTCCGACCTCCCTCCCACAGCCCGCTCCGACCTCCCTCCCGCAGCCCGCCCCGACCTCCCTCCCGCAGCCCGCCCCGACCTCCCTCCCGCAGCCCGCCCCGACCTCCCTCCCGCAGCCCGCTCCGACCTCCCTCCCGCAGCCCGCCCCGACCTCCCTCCCGCAGCCCGCTCCGACCTCCCTCCCGCAGCCCGCTCCGACCTCCCTCCCGCAGCCCGCTCCGACCTCCCTCCCGCAGCCGGCTCCGACCTCCCTCCCGCAGCCCGCTCCGACCTCCCTCCCGCAGCCCGCTCCGACCTCCCTCCCGCAGCCCCCTCCGACCCCCCTCCCGCAGCCCGCTCCGACCCCCCTCCCGCAGCCCGCTCCGACCCCCCTCCCACAGCCCGCTCCGACCTCCCTCCCACAGCCCGCTCCGACCTCCCTCCCATAGCTCGCTCCGATCCCCCTCCCATAGCCCGCTCCGACCACACTCCCATAGCCTGCTCCGAACCCCCCGCATAGCCCGCTCCGCCCCCCCATAGCCTGCTCCGACCCCCCCATAGCCCGCTCTGACCCTCCTCCCATAGCCCGCTCTGACTCCCCTCCCATAGCCCGCTCCGACCCCCCTCCCATAGCCCGCTCCGACCCCCCTCCCATTGCCCACTCCGACCCCTCTCCCATAGCCCGCTCCGACCTCCCATAGCCCGCTCCGAACCCCCTCCCACAGCCCGCTCTGTCCCCCTCCCACAGCCTGCTCCCACCCCCCCATAGCCCGCTCCGCCCCCCCATAGCCCGCTCCGACCTCCCTCCCATAGACTGCTCTGTCCCCCTCCCATAGCCCGCACCGACCCACTCCCACAGCCCGCTCCGACACCCCTCGCATAGCCCGCTCTGACCCCTCCCATAGCCCGCTCCGATCCCCCTCCCATAGCCCGCTCCGACCACCCTCCCATAGCCCACTCCGAACCCCCCCCATAGCCCGCTCCGACCCCCTCCCATTGCCCACTCCGACCCCTCTCCCATAGCCCGCTCCGACCTCCTCCCATAGCCCGCTCCGACCCGCTCCCACAGCCCGCTCCGACCTCCCTCCCATAGCCCGCTCCGACCCCGCACCATAGCACGCTCTGACCTCCTCCCATAGCCCACTCCGACCCCGCCCCCATAGCCCGCTCCGACCTCCCTCCCACAGCTCGCTCCAACCTCCCTCCCACAGCCCGCTCTGCCCCCCACCCATAACCCGCTCCGACCCCCCTCCAACAGCACGCTCCGACCCCCCTCCCATAGCCCGCTCCGACCCCCTCCCATAGCCCGCTCCGACCTCTCTCCCACAGCCCGCTCCGACCTCTCTCCCACAGCCTGCTCCGACCTCTCTCCCACAGCCTGCTCCGACCTCTCTCCCACAGCCCGCTCCGACCGCTCTCCCACAGCCCGCTCCGACCTCTCTCCCACAGCCCGCTCCAACCCCCCTCCCACAGCCCACTCCGACCTCTCTCCCACAGCCCGCTCCAACCCCCCTCCCACAGCCTGCTCCGACCTCTCTCCCACAGCCCGCTCCGACCTCCCTCCCACAGCCCGCTCCAACCCCCCTCCCACAGCCCGCTCCGACCTCTCTCCCACAGCCCGCTCCAACCCCCCTCCCACAGCCTGCTCCGACCTCTCTCCCACAGCCTGCTCCGACCTCTCTCCCACAGCCCGCTCCGACCTCCCTCCCACAGCCCGCTCCGACCTCTCTCCCACAGCCCGCTCCGACCCCCCTCCCACAGCCCGCTCCGACCCCCCTCCCACAGCCCGCTCCAACCCCCCTCCCACAGCCCGCTCCGACCTCTCTCCCACAGCCCGCTCCAACCCCCCTCCCACAGCCTGCTCCGACCTCTCCCCACAGCCTGCTCCGACCTCTCTCCCACAGCCCGCTCCGACCTCCCTCCCACAGCCCGCTCCGACCTCTCTCCCACAGCCCGCTCTGTCCCCCTCCATAGCCCGCTCCGACCCCCCCATATCCCACTCCGTCCCCCTCCCAGAGCCCGCTCCGACCCCCCTCCCACAGCCCGCTCCGACCGCTCTCCCACAGCCCGCTCTGACCTCTCTCCCACAGCCCGCTCCGACCTCTCTCCCACAGCCCGCTCCGACCTCTCTCCCACAGCCCGCTCCGACCCCCCTCCCACAGCCCGCTCCGACCTCTCTCCCACAGCCCGCTCCGACCCCCCTCCCACAGCCCGCTCCAAACCCCCTCCCACAGCCCGCTCCGACCTCTCTCCCACAGCCCGCTCCGACCCCCCTCCCACAGCCCGCTCCGACCGCTCTCCCACAGCCTGCTCCGACCTCTCTCCCACAGCCCGCTCCGACCACTCTCCCACAGCCCGCTCCAAACCCCTCCCACAGCCCGCTCCGACCCCCCTCCCACAGCCCGCTCCGACCGCTCTCCCACAGCCCGCTCTGACCTCCCTCCCATAGCCCGCTCCAAACACCCCCTCCATAGCCCGCTCCGACCTCCCTCCCACAGCCCGCTCCGACCTCTCTCCCACAGCCCGCTCCGACCCCCCTCCCACAGCCCGCTCCGTCCGCTCTCCCACAGCCTGCTCCGACCTCCCTCCCACAGCCCGCTCCGACCTCTCTCCCACAGCCCGCTCCGAACCCCCTCCCACAGCCCGCTCCGACCGCTCTCCCACAGCCTGCTCCGACCTCCCTCCCACAGCCCGCTCCGACCTCTCTCCCACAGCCCGCTCCGACCTCTCTCCCACAGCCCGCTCCGACCCCCCTCCCACAGCCCGCTCCGACCGCTCTCCCACAGCCCGCTCCGACCTCTCTCCCACAGCCCGCTCCGACCGCTCTCCCACAGCCCGCTCCAACCCCCCTCCCACAGCCCGCTCCAACCCCCCTCCCACAGCCCGCTCCGACCCCCCTCCCACAGCCCGCTCCGACCCCCCTCCCACAGCCCGCTCCGACCGCTCTCCCACAGCCCGCTCTGACCGCCCTCCCATAGCCCGCTCCAAACACCCCCTCCATAGCCCGCTCCGACCTCCCTCCCACAGCCCGCTCCGACCTCGCTCCCACAGCCCGCTCCGACCTCGCTCCCACAGCCCGCTCCGACCTCCCTCCCACAGCCCGCTCCGACCTCCCTCCCGCAGCCCGCTCCGACCTCCCTCCCGCAGCCCGCCCCGACCTCCCTCCCGCAGCCCGCCCCGACCTCCCTCCCGCAGCCCGCCCCGACCTCCCTCCCGCAGCCCGCTCCGACCTCCCTCCCGCAGCCCGCTCCGACCTCCCTCCCGCAGCCCGCTCCGACCTCCCTCCCGCAGCCCGCTCCGACCTCCCTCCCGCAGCCCGCTCCGACCTCCCTCCCGCAGCCCGCTCCGACCTCCCTCCCGCAGCCGGCTCCGACCTCCCTCCCGCAGCCCGCTCCGACCTCCCTCCCGCAGCCCGCTCCGACCTCCCTCCCGCAGCCCCCTCCGACCCCCCTCCCGCAGCCCGCTCCGACCCCCCTCCCGCAGCCCGCTCCCACCCCCCTCCCACAGCCCGCTCCGACCTCCCTCCCACAGCCCGCTCCGACCTCCCTCCCATAGCTCGCTCCGATCCCCCTCCCATAGCCCGCTCCGACCACACTCCCATAGCCTGCTCCGAACCCCCCCCATAGCCCGCTCCGCCCCCCCATAGCCTGCTCCGACCCCCCCATAGCCCGCTCTGACCCTCCTCCCATAGCCCGCTCTGACTCCCCTCCCATAGCCCGCTCCGACCCCCCTCCCATAGCCCGCTCCGACCCCCCTCCCATTGCCCACTCCGACCCCTCTCCCATAGCCCGCTCCGACCTCCCATAGCTCGCTCCGAACCCCCTCCCACAGCCCGCTCTGTCCCCCTCCCACAGCCTGCTCCCACCCCCCCATAGCCCGCTCCGCCCCCCCATAGCCCGCTCCGACCTCCCTCCCATAGACTGCTCTGTCCCCCTCCCATAGCCCGCACCGACCCACTCCCACAGCCCGCTCCGACACCCCTCGCATAGCCCGCTCTGACCCCTCCCATAGCCCGCTCCGATCCCCCTCCCATAGCCCGCTCCGACCACCCTCCCATAGCCCACTCCGAACCCCCCCCATAGCCCGCTCTGCCCCCCCATAGCCTGCTCCGACCCCCCCATAGCCCGCTCTGACCCTCCTCCCATAGCCCGCTCCAACTCCCCTCCCATAGCCCGCTCCGACCCCCTCCCATTGCCCACTCCGACCCCTCTCCCATAGCCCGCTCCGACCTCCTCCCATAGCCCGCTCCGACCCCCTCCCACAGCCCGCTCCGACCTCCCTCCCATAGCCCGCTCCGACCCCGCCCCATAGCACGCTCTGACCTCCTCCCATAGCCCACTCCGACCCCGCCCCCATAGCCCGCTCCGACCTCCCTCCCACAGCTCGCTCCGACCTCCCTCCCACAGCCCGCTCTGCCCCCCACCCATAACCCGCTCCGACCCCCCTCCAACAGCACGCTCCGACCCCCCTCCCATAGCCCGCTCCGACCCCCTCCCATAGCCCGCTCCGACCTCTCTCCCACAGCCCGCTCCGACCTCTCTCCCACAGCCTGCTCCGACCTCTCTCCCACAGCCTGCTCCGACCTCTCTCCCACAGCCCGCTCCGACCTCTCTCCCACAGCCCGCTCCGACCCCCCTCCCACAGCCCGCTCCGACCTCTCTCCCACAGCCCGCTCCGACCCCCCTCCCACAGCCTGCTCCGACCTCTCCAACAGCCTGCTCCGACCTCTCTCCCACAGCCCACTCCAACCTCCCTCCCACAGCCCGCTCCGACCTCTCTCCCACAGCCCGCTCCGACCCCCCTCCCACAGCCCGCTCCGACCCCCCTCCCACAGCCTGCTCCAACCCCCCTCCCACAGCCCGCTCCGACCTCTCTCCCACAGCCCGCTCCAACCCCCCTCCCACAGCCTGCTCCGACCTCCCTCCCACAGCCCGCTCCAACCCCCCTCCCACAGCCTGCTCCGACCTCTCCCCACAGCCTGCTCCGACCTCTCTCCCACAGCCCGCTCCGACCTCCCTCCCACAGCCTGCTCCGACCTTTCTCCCACAGCCTGCTCCGACCTCTCTCCCACAGCCTGCTCCAACCCCCCTCCCACAGCCCGCTCCGACCTCCCTCCCACAGCCCGCTCTGTCCCCCTCCATAGCCCGCTCCGACCCCCCCATATCCCACTCCGTCCCCCTCCCATAGCCCGCTCCGACCCCCCCCATATCCCACTCCGACCTCCCTCCCACAGCCTGCTCCAACCCCCCTCCCAGAGCCCGCTCCAACCTCCCTCCCACAGCCCGCTCCGACCTCTCTCCCACAGCCTGCTCCGACCTCTCTCCCACAGCCCGCTCCAACCCCCCTCCCACAGCCCGCTCCGACCTCCCTCCCATAGCCCGCTCCGACCTCTCTCCCACAGCCCGCTCCAACCCCCCTCCCACAGCCCGCTCCGACCTCCCTCCCACAGCCCGCTCCGACCTCTCTCCCACAGCCCGCTCCGACCCCCCTCCCACAGCCCGCTCCGACCGCTCTCCCACAGCCTGCTCCGACCTCTCTCCCACAGCCCGCTCCGACCACTCTCCCACAGCCCGCTCCAAACCCCTCCCACAGCCCGCTCCGACCCCCCTCCCACAGCCCGCTGCGACCGCTCTCCCACAGCCCGCTCTGACCTCCCTCCCACAGCCCGCTCCGACCTCTCTCCCACAGCCCGCTCCGACCTCTCTCCCACAGCCCGCTCCGACCTCTCTCCCACAGCCCGCTCCGACCTCTCTCCCACAGCCCGCTCCGACCCCCCTCCCACAGCCCGCTCCGACCTCTCTCCCACAGCCCGCTCCGACCCCCCTCCCACAGCCCGCTCCAAACCCCCTCCCACAGCCCGCTCCGACCTCTCTCCCACAGCCCGCTCCGACCTCTGTTCCACAGCCCGCTCCGACCCCCCTCCCACAGCCCGCTCCGACCTCTCTCCCACAGCCCGCTCCGACCCCCCTCCCACAGCCCGCTCCGACCTCTCTCCCACAGCCCGCTCCGACCTCTCTCCCACAGCCCGCTCCGAACCCCCTCCCACAGCCCGCTCCGACCGCTCTCCCACAGCCTGCTCCGACCTCTCTCCCACAGCCCGCTCCGACCACTCTCCCACAGCCCGCTCCTAACCCCTCCCACAGCCCGCTCCGACCGCTCTCCCACAGCCCGCTCTGACCTCCCTCCCATAGCCCGCTCCAAACACCCCCTCCATAGCCCGCTCCGACCTCCCTCCCACAGCCCGCTCCGACCTCGCTCCCACAGCCCGCTCCGACCTCTCTCCCACAGCCCGCTCCGACCCCTCTCCCACAGCCCGCTCCGACCCCCCTCCCACAGCCCGCTCCGACCCCCCTCCCACAGCCCGCTCCGACCGCTCTCCCACAGCCTGCTCCGACCTCTCTCCCACAGCCCGCTCCGACTGCTCTCCCACAGCCCGCTCCAACCCCCCTCCCACAGCCCGCTCCAACCCCCCTCCCACAGCCCGCTCCGAACCCCCCCCATAGCCCGCTCCGCCCCCCCATAGCCTGCTCCGACCCCCCCATAGCCCGCTCTGACCCTCCTCCCATAGCCCGCTCCAACTCCCCTCCCATAGCCCGCTCCGACCCCCCTCCCATTGCCCACTCCGACCCCTCTCCCATAGCCCGCTCCGACCTCCTCCCATAGCCCGCTCCGACCCCCTCCCATAGCCCACTCCGACCCCGCCCCCATAGCCCGCTCCGACCTCCCTCCCACAGCTCGCTCCGACCTCCCTCCCACAGCCCGCTCTGCCCCCCACCCATAACCCGCTCCGACCCCCCTCCAACAGCACGCTCCGACCCCCCTCCCATAGCCCGCTTCGACCCCTCCTCCTACAGCACGCTCCGACCCCCCTCCCATAGCCCGCTCCGTTCACCTCCCACAGCCTGCTCCACCCCCTCCCATAGCCCGCTCCACCCCCTCCCATAGCCCGCTTCGACCCCTCCTCCTACAGCACGCTCCGACCCCCCTCCCATAGCCCGCTCCGTTCACCTCCCACAGCCTGCTCCACCCCCTCCCATAGCCCGCTCCGCCCCCTCCCATAGCCCGCTCCGACCCCCCTCCCAAAGCCTTCTCCGACCCCCCTCCCATAGCCCGCTCCAAACACCCCCTCCCATAGCCCGCTCCGACCCCCCTCCCATAGCCCGCACCGACCCCCCTCCCATAACCCGCTCCGACCCCCCTCCCAAAGCCCTCTCCGACCCCCCTCCCATAGCCCGCTCCAAACACCCCCTCCCATAGCCCGCTCCGACCCCCCTCCCATAGCCCGCACCGACCCCCTCCCATAACCCGCTCCGACCCCCCTCCCATAGCCCACTCCAAACACCCCCTCCCATAGCCCGCTCCGACCCCCCTCCCAAAGCCCTCTCCGACCCCCCTCCCATAGCCCGCTCCAAACACCCCCTCCCATAGCCCGCTCCGACCCCCCTCCCATAGCCCGCACCGACCCCCCTCCCATAGCCCGCACCGACCCCCCTCCCATAACCCGCTCCGACCCCCCCCCATAACCAGCTCTGACCCACCCATAGCCGGCTCCGACTCCCACCATAACCCGCTCCGAGCCCCCCATAGCTCGCTCCGACCCCCCGATAACCCGCTCTGACCCCCCCATAGCAAGCTCCGACCCCACCCCTCATAGCCGGCTCCGACCCCCCCCCGATATCCCGCTCCGCCCCCCCATAGCCTGCTCCGACCCCCCCATAGCCCACTCCGCCCCCCCATAGCCTGCTCCGACCGCCCCCATAGCCCGCTCCGCCCCACCATTGCCGGCTCCACCCGCCCATAGCCCACTCCGACCCTCCATAACCCGCTCCGACCCTCCAAAGCCCGCTCCGACCCTCCATAGCCCGCTCCGACCCCCCCAATAGCCCGCTCCGACCCCCCATAACCCGCTCCGACCCCCCATAACCCGCTCCGACCCCCCAATAGCCCGCTCCGACCCCCCATAACCAGCTCCGACCCCCCATAACCCGCTCCGACCCTCCATAGCCCGCTCCGACCCCCCCATAGCCCGCTCCAACCCCCCATAACCCGATCCGACTCCCCAATAACCTGCTCCGACCCCCCATAGCCGGCTCCGACTCCCCCATAGCTCGCTCCGAGCCCCCCCATAGCCCGCTCCGACCCCACCATAACCGGCTCCGACCCCCCATAGCTCGATCCGACCCCACCATAACCGGCTCCGACACCCCATAGCCTGCTCTGAACCCCCATAGCCCGCTCCGAATCCCCCATAGCCCGCTCCGACCCCCCTCCCACAGCCCACTCCGCCCCTCCCATAGCCCGCTCTGTTCCCCTCCCATAGCCCGCTCCGACCCCCCTCCCACAGCCCGCTCCGCCCCTCCCATAGCCCGCTCTGTTCCCCTCCCATAGCCCGCTCCGACCTCCCGCCCACAGCCCGCTCCGTCCCCCTCCCACAGCCCGCTTCGCCCCTCCCACAGCTCGCTCCGACCCCCCCTCCCATAGCCCGCTCCGAACTCCCTCCCACAGCCCGCTCCGCCCCTCCCACAGCCCGCTCCGACCCCCCTCCCATAGCCTGCTCCGACCTCCCTCCCACAGCCCGCTCCCGCTCGCTCCTCCCACAGCCCGCTCCGCCCCCTCCCACAGCCCGCTCCGACCCCCCCTCCCATAGCCCGCTCCGAACTCCCTCCCACAGCCTGCTCCGCCCCCTCCTCCCATAGCCCGCTCTGTCCCCCCACCCACAGCCCGCTCCGACATCCCTCCCATAGCCCGCTCCGACCCCCCCCAATAGCCGGCTCCGACCCCTCCCATAGCCCGCTCCAACCCCACCTCTATAGCCCGCTCCGACCTGCCCTCCATAACCCGCTCCGACCCTCGCTCCATAGCCAGCTCCGACCCCCCCTCCATAGCCCGCTCCGACCCACCCTCCATAGCCCACTCCGACCCCTCCATAGCCCGCTCCGACCCTCCCTCCATAGCCCGCTCCGACCCTCCCTCCATAGCCCGCTCCGACCCCCCCCTCCATAGCCCGCTCCGACCCCCCCATAGTCCGCTCCAACCCCACCTCCATAGCCTGCTCCGACCCCCCCATAGCCCGCTCCAACCACCCCCCATAGCTCGCTCCGACCCCCCCATAACCCGCTCTGACCCCCCCATAGCAAGCTCCGACACCACCCCCAATAGCCGGCTCCGACCCCCCCCCATATCCTGCTCCGCCCCCCCATAGCCTGCTCTGACTCCCCCATATCCCGCTCCCGCCCCCCCATAGCCTGCTCCGACCCCCCGATAGCCCGCTCCGACCCCCCATAGCCCGCTCCGACCCCCTGTGGTGATTATTCTTTATGTTTAGTAAGAAGTATTGTGATTGGTTGTTTGTTTCCTGCCTTGGGATATATGCTGTAATCTCATTGGTAGTTGATGTCATGTGATTTGTGGTGGCCATCTTAAATTCAGTTCTTTCCAGCCTTTAGTTGGGACTGGGTGTTGAAGATGTGCTACAGGATTTGTAAGTTAATAAAGCCTAGATTAGAAAGGTAAATCTATTCTTTATTTCACCCCCCCATAACCCGCACCGACTGCCCAATAGCCCGCTCTGACCCTCCATAGCCCGCTCGCTCCGACCCCCCATAGCCCGCTCCAACCCCCCATAACCCGCTCCGACTCCCCAATAACCCGCTCCGACCCCCCAAAGCCGGCTCCGACTCCCCCATAACCTGCTCCATCCCCCTCCCACAGCCCGCTCCGTCCCCCTCCCACAGCCCGCTCCGTCCCCCTCCCATAGCCCGCTCCGACCCCCCCACCCATAGCTCGCTCCGAACCCCCTCCCATAGCCCAATCGAACCCCACCTCCACAGCCCGCTCAGAACCCCCCATAGCCCGCTCCGACCCTCCCTCCATAGCCCGCTCCGACCCCTCCTCCATAGCCCGCTCCGGCCCCACCTCCATAGCCCGCTCCGACGCTCCCTCCATAGCCCGCTCCGACCCCCCATAGCCTGCTCCAAACCCCCATAGCCCGCTCCGCACCCCCATAGCCTGCTCCAAACCCCCATAGCCCGCTCCGCCCCCCCCATGGCCTGCTCCAACCCCCCCCATAGCCCGCTCCGACCCCCCCATAGCCGCTCCGATCCCCCATAGCCCGCTCCGACCCTCCATAGCCCACTCCGACCCTCCCATAGTCTGCTCCGACCATCCGTAGCCCGCTCCGACCCCCACCATAACCCGCTCCGAGCCCCCCATAGCTCGCTCCGACCTCCCCATAACCCGCTCTGACCCCCCCATAGCAAGCTCCGACCCCCCCCCCCATAGCCGGCCCCGACCCCCCCCATATCCTGCTCCGCCCTGCCATAGCCTGCTTTGACCCCCCAATAGCCCACTCCGACCCCCAATAGCCCGCTCCGACCCGCCCATAGCCCGCTCCGACCCTCCATAGCCCACTCTGCCCCCCCCATAGACTGCTCCAACCCCACCTCTATAGCCCACTCCGACACTCCATAACCCGCTCCCACCCCCCAATAGCCCGCTCCGACCCCCCTATAGCCCGCTCCGACCACCCAATAGCCCGGTCCGACACCCCCATAGCCCGCGCCGACCCCCCATAACCTGCTCCGACGCCCCAATATCCCACTCCGACGCCCCAATATCCCACTCCGACCCTCCATAGCCCGCTCCAACCCTCCATAGCCTGCTCCAACTCCCCAATAGCCCGCTCCGAACCCCCCATAGCCCGCACCGACCCCCACATAGCCCGCTCCAACCCCCCCATAGCCCGCTCCAAACCCTATAACCCATTACGACTCCCCAATAACCCGCTCCGTCCCCCCATAGCCGGCTCCAACTCCCCCATAACCTGCTCCGTCCCCCTCCCACAGCCCGCTCCGTCCCCCTCCCATAGCCCGCTCCGACCCCCCTCCATAGCTCGCTCCGACCCCCCCCTCCATAGCCCGCTCCGACCCTCCCTCCATAGCCTGCTCCGACCCCCCCTCCATAGCCCGCTCCGACCCCCCCATAGCCCGCTCCAACCCCACCTCCATAGCCTGCTCCGACCCCCCCATAGCCCGCTCCGACCACCCCCCATAGCCTGCTCCGACCACCCCCCATAGCTCGCTCCGACCCCCCCATAACCTGCTCTGACCACCCCATAGCCTGCTCCGACCCCCCCATAGCCCGCTCCGACCACCCCCCATAGCTCGCTCCGACCCCCCCATAACCTGCTCTGACCCCCCCATAGCAAGCTCCGACCCCACCCCCCATAGCCGGCTTCGATCCCCCCCCATATCCTGCTCCGCCCCCCCATAGCCTGCTCCGATGCCCCCATAGCCCGCTCCGCCCCCACATTGCCCACTCCGACCCCCCCATAGCCCGCTCCGACCCTCCATTGCCCGCTTCAACCCCACCTCCATAGCCCGCTCCGACTCGCCCTCCATAGCCCGCTCCGACCCTCCCTCCATATCCCGCTCCGACCCTCCCTCCATATCCCGCTCCGACCCCCCTCCATAGCCCGCTCCGAACCCCCTCCCATAGCTCGCTCCGACCCTCCCACAGCCCGCTCCGACCCCCCCATAGCCCCGCTCCGACCCCTCCATAGCCCGCTTCAACCTCCCATAAACAGCTCCGACTCTCCAATAACCCGCTCCGACCCCCATAGCCAGCTCCGATCCCCCCATAGCCCGCTCCGACCCCCCCATAGCCCGCTCCGACTCCCCCATAACCCGCTCCGAATCCTTCATAGCCCGCTCCGACTCCCCCATAGCCCGCTCCCGACTCCCCCATAGCCCGCTCCGAATCGCCCATAGCCGGCTCCGAATCGCCCATAGCCCGCTCCGACCCCCCCCATAGCCCGCTCCGACCCCCCCATAACCCGCTCCGACCACCCATAGCCTGCTCTGAACCCCCATAGCCCGCTCCGACTCCCCCATAGCCTGCTCCGACCCCCCATAGCCCGCTCCGACCCCCCCCATAGCCCGCTCCGACTCCCCCATAGCCCGCTCCGACCCCCCATAGCCCGCTCCGACCCCCGCATAGCCCGCTCCGACTCCCCCATAGCCCGCTCCGACCCCCCCATAACCCGCTCCGACCACCCATAGCCTGCTCTGAACCCCCATAGCCCGCTCCGACCCCCCATAGCCCGCTCCGACCCCCCATAGCCCACTCCGACCCCCCCCATAGCCCGCTCCAGCCCCCCATAACCCACTCTGACTCCCCAATAGCCCGCTCCAACCTCCCATAAACAGCTCCGACTCTCCAATAACCCGCTCTGACACCCACAGCCAGCTCCGACTCCCACATAGCTCACTCCGACCCCCTCCATAGCCCGCTCCGACCCCCCATAGCCCGCTCCGACTCCCCCATAACCCGCTCCGAATCCTTCATAGCCCGCTCCGACTCCCCCATAGCCCGCTCCGACTCCCCCCATAGCCCGCTCCGAATCCCCCATAGCCCACTCCGAATCCCCCATAGCCCGCTCCGACTCCCCCATAGCCTGCTCCGACTCCCTCATAGCCTGCTCCGACCCCCGCATAGCCGCTCCGACCCCCCCATAACCTGCTCCGACCCCCCACAGCCCGCTCCTACTCCCCCATAGCTCGTTCCGACTCCCCAGTAGACCGCTCCGACCCCCGATAGCTGGCTCCGACACCCCAATAACCCGCTCCGACTCCCTCAAAACCCGCTCCGAATCCCCAATAGCCCGCTCCAACACCCCCATAGCCCGCTCCGACACCCCCATAGCCCGCTCCGACACCCCTCCCATAGCCCGCTCTGCCCCCTCCCATAGCCCGCTCCGACCCCCCTCCCATAGCTCACTCCGACCCCCCTCCATAGCCCGCTCCGCCCCCTCCCATAGCCCGCTCCGACCCCCCTCCCATAGCCCACTCAGACCCCCCTCCCATAGCCCGCTCCGACCCCCCCATAGCCTGCTCTGACACCCCCTCCATAGCCCGCTCCGACCTCCCTCCCATAGCTCCCTCCGCCCCCTCCCATAGACTGCTCCGCCCCCCCTCCCATAGCCCACTCTGACCCCCCTCCCATAGCCCGCTCCGACCCCCCCATAGCCTGCTCTGACCCCCTCCCATAGCCCGCCCCGACCCCCCTCCCATAGCGCGCCCTGCCCCCCTCCCGTAGCCCGCTTCGTCCCTCTCCCATAGCCCGCTCCGACCCCCCCATAACCCGCTCCGACCCCCCCATAACCCGCTCCGACCCCCCCATAGCCTGCTCCGACCCCCAAAAGCCCGCTCCGACACCCCCATAGCCCACTCCGAACCCCCCATAGCCCGCTCCGACACCCCCATAGCCCGCTCCGACCCTCCATAGCCCGCTCCTTCCCCCTACAGCTCGCTCCGATCCCCCTATAACCCGCTCCGACCCCCCATAGCACACTCTGACGCCCCCCCCCACATAGCCGGCTCCGACCCCCACACATAACCCGCTCCGACCCCCCGATAGCCCGCTCCGCCCCCCTCCCACAGCCCGCTCTGACCCCCCTCCCGTAGCCAGCTTCGTCCCTCTGCCATAGCCCGCTCCGACCCTCCCATAACCCGCTCCGACCCCCCGATAGCCCCGCTCCGACCCTCCCACAGCCCACTCCGACTCCCCCATAACCCGCTCCGACCGCCCCATAGCCCGCACCGACCCCCCTCCCACAGTCCGCTCTGACCCCCCTCCCACAGCCCGCTCCGCCGCCCTCCCACAGCCCGCTCCATCCCCCTCCCACAGCCCGCTCCGACCCCCCTCCCACAGCCCGCTCCGACCCCCCCATAGCCCGCTCCGACTCCCCCATAACCCGCTCCGACTCCCCAATAGCCCGCTCCGACACCCCCATAGCCCCGCTCCGACTCCCCCATAGCCCGCTCCGACTGCCCAATAGCCCGCACCGAATCCCCCATAGCCCGCTCCGACCCCCCCATAGCCCGCTCCGACTCCCCCATAGCCCGCTCCGACTCCCCAATAGCCCGCACCGAATCCCCCATAGCCCGCTCCGACCCCCCCATAGCCTGCTCCGACCCCCCCATAGCCCGCTCCGACTCCCCAATAGCCCGCACCGAATCCCCCATAGCCCGCTCCGACTCCCCCCATAGCCCGCTCCGCCTCCCAATAGCCCGCACCGAATCCCCCATAGCCCGCTCCGACCCCCCCCATAGCCCGCTCCGACTCCCCCATAGCCCGCTCCGACCCCCCCATAGCCCGCTCCGACCCCCCCCCATAGCCCGCTCCGACTCCCCAATACCCAGCACCGAATCCCCCATAGCCCGCTTCGACTCCCCCATAGCCCGCTCCGACCCCCCCATAGCCCGCTCCGACCCCCCCATAGCCCGCTCCGACTCCCCCCCATAGCTCGCTCCGACTCCCCCATAACCTGCTCCGACTCCCCCATAGCCCGCTCCGAATCCTCCATAGCCCGCACCGAATCCTCCATAGCCCGCTCTGACCCCCAATCGCCCCCACCCAGTCACCAGCTCTGACCCCCCCTCCGCCCCCGCCCAGTCACCCGCTCCGACCCCCATCCGCCCCCACCCAGTCACCCGCTCCGACCCGTTCGCCCCCGTCCAATCACCCGCTCCGACCCCCCTCCACCCCCGCCCAGTCACCCGCTCCGACCCCCCCTCCACCCCCAACCAGTCACCCGCTCCAACCCCCCTCCGCCCCCGCCCAGTCACCCACTCTGACCCCCATCTGCCCGCGCCCAGTCACTCGCTCCGACCCTCCTCCGCCCCCAACCAGTCACCCGCTCAGACCCCCCTCCCGACCCGCCCAGTCACCTGCTCTGACCCCCCTCCTCCCCCACCCAGTCACCCGCTCCGACCCCCCTCCGCCCCCACCCAGTCACCCACCCCCTCTGCCCCCGCCCAGTCACCCACCCCTCCGCCCCCGCCCAGTCACCCCGCTCCGACCCCCAATCGCCCCCACCCAGTCACCCGCTCCGACCCCCAATCACCCCCGCCCAGTCACCTGTTCCGACCCCCAATCGCCCCGCCCAGTTATCCGCTCCAACCCCCAATCACCCCCCCAGTCACCCGCTCCGACCCCTTCCGCCCTCGCCCAGTCACCCGCTCCGACCCCGCCCAGTCACCCGCTCCGACCTCCATCCGCCCCCGCCCAGTCACCCGCTCCGACCCCCCCTCTGCCCCTTCCCAGTCACCCGCTCCGATCCCCCTCCGCCCCCGCCCAGCCACCCGCTCCGCCCCCCCCTCCGCCCCCGCCCAGCCACCTGCTCCGCCCCCGCCCAGTCACCCGCTACGACCAACCTCCGCCCCCACCCAGTCACCCGCTATGACCCCCTGCCACCCCCACCCAGTCACCCGCTCCAACCCCCCTCCGACCCCGCTCAGTCACATGCTCTGACCCCTCTCCGCCCCCGCCCACTCACACCCGCTCCGACCCCTCTCCGCCCCCCGCCCAGTCACCCGCTCCGACCCCCCTCCGACCCTGCTCAGTCACATGCTCTGACCCCTCTCCGCCCCCTCCCAGTCACCCACTCCGACCCCCCGCTGCCGCCCAGCCCTCTCTGACCCCCCTGTGCCCCCGCCCAGTCGCCTGCTCCAACCCCCCTCCGCCCCCGCCCAGTCACTCCCCATAGCCTGCTTCGACACCCCCAACCCCTGCCCAATAGCACTAGCAGCTCGCCCCCGATTATTCAGACAACGTGCATAGATTGTCAAAACACTCGTGGAGAATCTAAAGCTGCACAACAAGGCAGCGCACAGGAATATTATCGTGAAAGGAGAAATTGATATATATGGTATCTCCAACTGACCAATCAGAAAATAATATCGATGGTGGTCACAGAATAGTTTATAGCCTGGACCATCTTATCTCTGGGCTGAGCGATTGGAAGCAGAGGTGGTTCAAGGGTAAATAAGGATTTTAAAATGATGCTTTGTCGTGAATATTAAAATGGCTGTGAAATCATAACAGTTGCAAGATAAATATTGGCGCTTGTTTAGGTTTACTTGAAACAAATAAACAATTGAATGTTTTTGGTACACAATTTTGGAATTTTTATCTTCTGTCACATATAGAACTACTGCAGAAAGTTATCACATTTAGAACTGTCTCAAAAACATCCTCGTATTTTAAAACAGAAAATATCAAATTGCTATTATCCATTATTTCTGTTTATAAATTTAAATGCAATATTTAAATTATTCTAAAAAAGGTAAAACACGAAATGATTGAACTTACTGGCACAAGGTGTGAAGGAGCACGGTCTGAGCAATGGCAGGCGAGGCAGATTGGCACAATCGGAGAAGTTTCGAGTGTTAGAAACACCATCTCTACCGATTTTCCTGCAAACCACATCACGTCTCTGTGTACCTTCCCCACAGGTTGTGGAACACTAGTGACATGGATAAAGGGCACTTCTGTTATATTATCAATATAAAAACGAAGGCCTAAAATTTGGTTGCTTTGCGCCTCCCATTAGTGCCCTCTTGGGGCGCTAACAGGGCGCAAAGCAACTAGCGCCCGGGCACGGCACTGCCAACGCCTCCTGCGAAATTCAGCGGGATGTTAGCAGTGATGGTAACCGTTAGCATACCGCATCACTGTGCCGCTGGCGATGACGTCATCGCCGTGTGCAGCGCCCTGGCCGCGATCTTCGGGAGCGCCCCCTGACTTACCACTATGTCCGACGGGGTCAGGGGGGCCTACCTGCGGCTGGGGTGGCGCTAATTAAAGGCGAGATGCCAGGCGGCCATTTTTGTTGCTGGCTGCCTGCCAGCACCTGCCCCCGTTGCTGCGATATTCACTCACAGTGCCAAAACGTGGGAGGTGGGGCGCTTCTAGTAGCACCCCCGCTTGCCTCTTGGGGCGCTAACAATGAAGTTCAGCCGCGGGGGCGCTAATTTTTTCAGGTGCTAAAAGTAGCGCCCCAGCAAAGTTTTTCCCCTTAAAAGTCTATAGCCTAACAGGAAGTGCTTGAAGGCTGAGTTAGTGCTTCGAGGCTGGTACACCCCGATCAGCAATGATTAGACAAGCTGTTAAGATTAAAATTAGAGATTCAAACAGGGCTTTAAAACTTTTGGCCATGGTCCCGACAGTTACGCTGGCATTGCATCTGGTGGTGCTCTCCAGTGCACACCCTACCAGAGCGGGAAGGGTCAGTGCAAGGTCATCTCATTGATATTGGGCATCTCCAGAACCTTGCTGCCCCATACACCTTGCTGCCTGCCATGC
>NC_140987.1:245398972-245595999 GCF_052327205.1 Somniosus microcephalus
CCCAGTCTCTGTCTCTCTCCCCAGTCTCTCTCTCTCTCTCTCTCCCCCAGTCTCTCTCTCTCTCTCTCCCCCCAGTCTCTCTCTCTCTCTCTCTCTCCCCCAGTCTCTCTCTCTCTCTCTCTCCCCCAGTCTCTCTCTGTCCCCCCACAGTCTCTCTCTCTCTCCCCCCAGTCTCTCTCTGTCTCTCTCCCCCAGTCTCTCTCTCCCCCCACAGTCTCTCTCTCTCTCTCCCCCCCACAGTCTCTCTCTCTCTCTCCCCCCAGTCTCTCTCTCTCTCTCCCCCAGTCTCTCTCTCTCTCTCCCCCAGTCTCTCTCTCTCTCTCCCAGTCTCTCTCTCTCTCTCTCCCAGTCTCTCTCCCTCTCTCTCCCCCAGTCTCTCTCTCTCTCTCCCCCCAGTCTCTCTCTCTCTCCTCCCCCAGTCTCTCTCTCTCTCTCCCCGTCACTCTCTCTTCCCCCCAGTCGCTCTCTCTCTTCCCCCCGTCGCTCTCTCTCTTCCCCCCAGTCGCTCTCTCTCTTCCCCCCAGTCGCTCTCTCTCTTCCCCCCGTCGCTCTCTCTCTTCCCCCCAGTCGCTCTCTCTCTTCCCCCCAGTCGCTCTCTCCCTTCCCCGCAGTCGCTCTCTCTCTTCCCCCCCAGTCGCTCTCTCTCTTCCCCCCCCCAGTCGCTCTCTCTCTTCCCCCCCCAGTCGCTCTCTCTCTTCCCCCCCAGTCGCTCTCTCTCTTCCCCCCAGTCGCTCTCTCTCTTCCCCCCCAGTCGCTCTCTCTCTTCCCCCCCTGTCGCTCTCTCTCTTCCCCCCAGTCGCTCTCTCTCTTCCCCCCAGTCGCTCTCTCTCTTCCCCCCAGTCGCTCTCTCTCTTCCCCCCAGTCGCTCTCTCTCTTCCCCTCAGTCGCTCTCTCTCTTCCCCCAGTCGCTCTCTCTCTTCCCCTCAGTCGCTCTCTCTCTTCCCCCCAGTCGCTCTCTCTCTTCCCCCCAGTCGCTCTCTCTCTCTCTTCCAACAACAACATGCCCTCAAAAAAGCCTCGGCACCACCGGGCACTCCAGCTGGTATATTTATATAGCGCCTTTAGCGTAGTAAACTGTCCCAAGGTGCTTCACAGGAGTGTTATAAGACAAAAAACTTGACACAGAGGCACTTAAGGAGAAATTAGGGCAGGTGACCAAAAGCTTGTAGGTTTTAATGAGCGTCTTAAAGGAGGAGACAGAGAGGTAGAGATGGAAAAGATCCTTTTCTAATATCATACAGATGTAAAGTTTACATTATTAATGATAAAGTGGCTTCTTTTGCTTGTACAGGAAACTCTTTGGTATCCGGCACCGAGATGGTGCCGGTTGATTAAAAATTCCGGATGACGGAGACGGTTATCTACCGAGGCTATTTTTAACAAACAAAAATTTAAAAATCAAAACATGTGCAGTGTACAGTAATTGGCGGATCGGAAGAGACTACCGGCAGCGCAGGAGAGTCAGACTCCTGTTATTGAGGTGTTTGGACTTCTGACAGCGCCAAGAGGCCGAGTAGTGGCAGTTTGGAGAACTACCCCCACTGTCTAACTCAGCCACTGCGGGAGACTTGGACTCGGATTCGGCAACATTTCCGGTTATTAAGGTGTTGTTTTCGGAGTATGAATTTTGCCGGTTAATAGAGAATTCCAGATATTTAGGTGCCGTTTAAACGAGAGTTTCCTGTATCTTGTGGCAAACATTTATGCTCGAACACATATTATAATTAATATTGTAAGTAATCCTACTAAGCTTATCCTAATCCCATTTTCACCCACTTCCTAGCTGGATAATGGGGTAGGTAGGCTTTTCCACGTCCTTCAATTGCCAGAGGGGGTTTCGTGGAAATTCCATATTGTGACACTCAGATGAACGTGGCTTCAGTTTTAACCTCATTATTTTCGTTCATATTTGCAATAATATGAACATAAGAAATAGGAGCAGGCGTCGGCCATAAAGCCCCTCGAGCCTGCTCCACCATTCAATAAGATCATGGCTGATCATCAACCTCAACTCCACTTTCCCGCCTGATCTCCATATTCCTTGATTCCCTTAGTGTCCAGAAATCTATCGCTCTCAGTCTTGAATATACTCAACGACTGAGCATCCACAGCCCTCTGGGGTAGAGAATTCCAAAGATTCACCGCCCTCTGAGTGAAGAAATTTCTCCTCATCTCAGTACAAAATGGCCGACCCCTTATCCTCAGACTGTGACCCCTGGTTCTAGACTCTCCAGCCAGAGGAAAACAGTCTCTCAAGTATCTACCCTGACAATCCCTCTAATAATTTTATATGTTTCAATGAGATTACCTCTCATTCTTCTAAACTCCAGAGCATATAGGCCCATTCTACTCAATCTTGTCAAGATTATTGGAACAATGTATTCTAGTTTGTAACATCTGTTTAAAAAAAACTCCCTTTTCCATTAGCCAAATGGTCAGTCATACAATGACTTGTAAACCTGAAATATTACAGATTGTCAGAGCTGCCTACATTCCTGATTGCAAGCAAAGTACAATCAATAGATAGACACACAGCACTTTACACAGATTGTTACAGCTCACTGCTACGGTTAGAAAACGTCAACATTAATTATCCTGGATAAAATGTTATTAGGCTCAACTCATGTCTTCCTATCAATCCCGGTGCCTTGTTCATACAGGACTAAGTACCAACGCTGTGTCACTAATTTCAATATTTTAATGTTTCCTACTTTGAGCTCCTGATTCCTTCTCCCAAGACACCATTCATTTCTGGTTCTTCTACATTAAGCACGTACCTGTGGCATCTTTCACGCACCATCCAAAATATGCTACCCTGACGCCCGTATCTTCACAACCCCTCAGCAGTGTACTAACATACTCACTTTCTTTTTGGAGGACAAGTTGGCACACAACAGCAGGGAGAAGAGACACACAGGAGGAGGGCCACCATTGTTTCAAGTGCGGTCTCCAATTCACGAGGTTACCATTGATTTAGTGGGCAGAGAGCAGTCCAGAAGCGTGGTAGGTGGCGAGGCTAGAGGATTCGCTCCGCGTGGTGTTTGGCTATCTTTTTTCTTCGTGTTGAACTCTCTCCCTCACACAGTCTGCACAACAACCTGCTGATTTGAACTGCCACTTATTTTTTTCTGCTAGCCCTTGTCCCTTTCTTCTTTTTCCAGGTCCATCACAAGTCATGGGCCCAGTCAGAGCAGAGGCAGAGGAGGAAAGTCCTCTCTAAAATGCATTGTCACCCAATCTCAGTTCAGCCTGACACCCGATAGTCTGACAATTGAGACTGGCGCAGAACAAAAGCATCATGACAATGTGCAGGAAATCGGGCACGGACCTGCCTGTCGCTGCACCAGCTGTATATTCAGTGAGTGTAAGCCTTTCCTGCTCTTGTATAACCCAGGTCCTGATGTGGAGCATGCAAGGATGTATGGTGCAGTTAATTATGCCCTGAACCTGGGGTGAGCCTGTTATGCTGCTGAAGCCCAGAGCCTTGTCTTCCTGCTTTGCTACCTCCATAGGGAAGGAGATAAAGTTGTTTGGCTTGGGAAAGAACGCATTCTTAACATGCTAGATGGAAGAATGCATCGCAAACTGACTAACGTTGCTTATGTCACCTGCTGTAGCCTGGAATGACCCCGAGGTGTAAAACGGGGACGGGGGGAGGGGTGGTGGGGATACACAGTGTGAAGTGTGTGGCCTGGTGCAGCAGGTGATGTAGTTCTGGAACAGCCTCCCTGGTGAAGCAGGGCCAGCAGACACACTGCTCCTTGCTTAACTGGATGAGTATTGTTCTTGTCCTGTAAACTCATGTGAGGTAAGGCATCTTGCGCCCTCCTCTCCTTTGCCCACGTCTCCCTACAGCTGCAGGTCTTTCCACTCTTGTTTTCTGTTCTTCTTCCTTCTCATGGTCCTCCAGCCCCAATGGTAGACTGAGTAGCACACCCATGTTGAGAGGGAGAGGAAATTTGTGCAGAAGCCCTGGCCAGAAACTATCCCCCAGCTCCAAAAAATAACTTGCCAAATTTTTGCAGTCAACTGCAGCAGCCAACACAGCCAGAGTTTTGGTGTAAAAGCCCACTTGCAGTCCAGAATGGCTAACCAGATACTTGCCTAACTGTAGCTGTTGATTCCTTGAAATAATGATGGTGCAACATTCCTCCCAACTGCTCCTCTGTAGGGTTTGTGGGCAGATTTTAGAATGGGTAAAATCAGCACTCAGGAAGTCGAGAATGGCAGGAAAGAAAAACTTGCATTTATATAGCACCTTTCACGACCACCGGACGTCTCAAAGCGCTTTACAGTCAATGAAGTACTTTTGGAGTACAATCACTGTTGTAATGTAGGAAACGCGGCAGCCAATTTGCGCACAGCAAGCTCCCACAAACATCAATGTGATAATGACCAGATAATCTGGGTTTTTTTTGTTATGAGGGATAAATATTGGCCAGGACACCGGGGATAACTCCCTTGCTCTTCTTCGAAATAGTGCCATGGGTTCTTTTACGTCCACCTGAGAGCGCAGACGGGGCCTCAGTTTAACACCTCATCTGAAAGACGGCACCTCCGACAATGTAGCGCTCCCTCAGCACTGCACTGGAGTGTCAGCCTAGCTTTACATGCTCAAGTCCTTGGAGTGGGATCTGAACCCACAACCTTCTGACTCAGAGGAGAGTGTGCTACCCACTGAGCCACAGCTGACACTGGATGGTCCTGAGACAGGTGCAGGAGTCTCATTTATTTATTAGTCACCGACAGTTTCTGGGACAAGCACTGCGGCGACTAAAACGAGCCTGACTCTAAATGGTGTTGGGAGTACTTTCGCATTTCAGAGACATTGGGCTAACAATTTGGGGGCTTTACATCACCCGTTACCGGCAAAAAATAGCGAAAAGAGGGCGGCCACCACTCTTTTGCCAGCTGGTGGTGGGTCCCGTGAGGTCCTGCATTTTCCCAGGCCCAGCAGCGCTGCCGGCAAGATCCATCACCCTGCAAATTAAAATGAGAGAGAGGTGATGTCAGTTGGTGTGTAACACCGACTTAACGCCACCACAGCGAACTTGGACCTTTGCGTTGAGTTCAGCGTTAGGTCCCAAGCTCACCAGGTAAACCCAGCGTGCAGGCAGACTGACAGAGACGCTGTCAGCACCTCTTAAAGAAACATACACATCTTTCAGGTAAGTTTGCATTTAACCTTTTGGACTGTTTTTTTTATTTTACTGAAGTAGTGGCTTGCAATTGATGTTAAAAATATTTTAAGTGTGTAGGGAGTGCTGCTGGACACCTGCAATACCTTGGATGGTAAAGGAAGGCCTCTGAGAAGACAGAAAATGCTGCAAATACTCAGCAAGTCAGGCAACATCTGTGAAAAGAGAAACAGAGTTCATGTCTCAGGTCTGACCTGCTGAGTATTTCCAGCATTTTATGCTGTCATTTCAGATTTACAGCATCCGTTTGCAGAGAGAAGAGGAAGACACAATAGAGGAATACACAGAAGAGGAAGAAGCAGAAGAGGAGGAAGCAGAAGGAAGGATGCAACCCAAACAATCCCTTTCTGGCCAGGATATCTGGGATGGAATCCTCCGCCTGCGGTACCAATGACCACAACCCAATTCCCCTTTCAACATTTGTCCCACTCCTTACCTTCCCTCTGTTACTGACCATCACAGCATCCTCTTGGCCACAATGCTGAAATAAAATCCACCACAAATCAAACTTTCCAAATGAAACTTTATACATCTATCCATCCAATATGACATCAAGAATTCAACTCATCGCCTTTATGCATTCCCATAGTGACAATCTTGTCTGTGCCTTTGCCTATCCTACTGATGCCATGCAGTGCTACCCCAGTGGCTGCAGCATGGTTGGTGGAAGGCTGCTGACTTTCAATGGAGGAACTGCAAATGGCCTTGCTGGTGGACCTTGAGGAGCTGGTGGCTGGGAATGTCAAATCAGGTGATTCTTTTTCTTCTTCACTCTCCTCTCCCTATTCTTGGCCAACCATTGGCTGGGCAGGCTGAAATGAGGAAGGTACAAGGGTGGCGTTGTGTTGAGGGGAGGGCAGGAAAGCAAGAGGTGCATGCGAGAAGGAGGATAACGTACAAGGATACCAGCATCTTGTATCCTTTCAGCCCCACTGCTGGCCAATGGCTCAGCCATGCCCCTACCAAGAATGGCCAGCACCGTCTCCTCCAGGGTGAGGTGAGGCTAGAAATGGGAGATGTGCCTCGTGATTGGTACAGATTGTTGGTAGGTGAGTGATTTTGGGGGGGGGCGGAGTTATGCATTGAGCAGTGTGTGAGGCTAGCGGTACAGTTGGTAGGATATGGTTTTTGAAGATGCATTCACTGACCTTGACCAGTGATCTAAGGTCAAGAAGCTTCTTTGGGCACTGGAGCCAGGTGGTGGTGGGGGAACTGCTGGCAGTGATGGCCTGAATGATGTGGTCCCACAGCGTTCTTTCTGGAGGGTCTCCTGGCCCCTGTGGGTAGAGAACCTCTCTTGCAGTGTTGACCCCCTGCACAAAGCTGGAGTGCTGCGTGCGAGATCCTGGGTGCCACTTCCCTGGCTTGCTGAGCCATTTGTGTTAGTGCTGAAGGACTTTTACCATTTTTTGAGGATAGAAAGGGAATTCAGCTTTAAGAGCTGAAGGCATCCATTTGGGAATTCTTTTTAACATGAATTTTTTTTTTTTAAAGGCAGCAAGGGCTGAAAACTGCATTTTTTCACTTCATCTTTATTTTTTATTAGTTCAGAAGGCATTGCCCTTTTAATTTCCCACAATGCCTAGTGAACTCTATTGCCTCGCTCCCAGAGGCTGATGGAACATTGAACACCGCTCCTGCACTCACGCCACCAGGAGGGTGTTACATGGTAAGTTAGCGCTGGGCTAAAAATCTTTAGCCCCCAGCGCGAAGTTTTCTCCGGTAGCACTTCGTCCATTTTCAGCAGGCCTTAACCTGTGATATTGGCAACTCTCGTGGCGGCCACGAATCTTTCCCCCCCCATTGAACCCCTTTTACCAGCATTAAATGAGCGAGCTTGAGGTGAAAGTCGAATTCCGCATCTTTTAATTTCAACAACTGAAAAAATATTCCAGCTAAAGAAAAGATGAATTTCGGGAAAAGCAATGCCACTTGTAACTGGAGTCGCTAGATTGCACACCTGGTATGGACATTGTCCATTGTCTGCTTCAGCAACAAGGTTGTGCAATGCTGATGAAGTGGAGTAAACAGACTAGCTTCTACTTCTCATCTGCTAGTGCAGTACCTCCACAACATTTTAGATGCCTCCTGGCAGGCCCTTCACAGGAAGCGACAGGAGATGACCAGACTCTTCTGCCTGGACGGATGCTTTTCCATGGCTCCAGATGATGGCTCATCTCTGTGGTAAACCACTTTTATCGTTCACTATCGTTACACTATGGTTATCACTGTTTATATCGTTACACTATGGTTATCACTGTTTACACTGTTGTATCACTACACAAGGTCACCTCTTGCCACGCTGTTATACCTGGGCTGACCACAGCTGACTCCGCCCATGGCTCCGCCTGCTTGCCCAGGTATAAAGGTGGTCGACTGGCTGGTATTCCTCCTTGTTGGATCCGATCACCCACGGGGGTGGGCTCTGTTATTTAGCCAATAAAAACCTATAGTTACTAACTTAACTCGTCACTTTTCATGAACTGAATTGATAGGTATATCAATTTTATTGGCTAAATTTTGAAATGTCTACAACGGAGCAGCCAAACGACCAGTCAGACGTACAGCCTCAGCCAAACGGCCATCTACAACAGCCCCAGCAGCCGGCCTGGCTACGAGCCCTCCGGCCGCCGTACCTGGATCTAAACCCACAGGCTGCGAATTCAGCCCTCGACTTCGAACACTGGCTGAGCTGCTTTGAAGCCTACCTGGGAGAATCCGGCGTGCCTCCGGCATCCAAACTAAGAGTTCTGACCGCTCAGGTGAGCCCTAAAGTATTTGCACTCATCCGGGACATTGCCACATATGAGGACGCCCTCAACCTGCTAAAAGAACAGTATCGGAGCCCTGTAAACTCAATGTACGCCAGGCATCTCCTAAGATCCCACTCGCAACAGCCAGGAGAGTCGGTTGATGATTTCTTACGGGCGCTGCAAATACTCGGCAGGGATTGTGACTTTAAAGCCGTAACAGCTGCAGAACATACAGATGGAAACATCCGAGATGCCTTCGTGAAAGGCCTTCGGTCAGACTACTCACGGCAAAGACTGCTGGAATCAAAGGACCTCGACCTGAAAACAGCTGCTATCCTCGCTCGCTCCTTGGAAGTGGCCCATCGGGACCTCGAGGCGTACTCCAGGTACTGTGCTGCGCGACCCTGGGACTCGGGCCCGACCCCGGCCGCAATACCCCTCGCACCGCTGCCTCTGGGACCTACCACAGCGTCGGTGTCCCGGAACCGATCGGGACCGCCACCCCCGGTACCGGCTGCGACATCGGAGCCCCGCGATTGGGCCGCCGTCTGCTTCTTCTGTGGCCAGGCGAAACACCCGAGGGCGCGCTGGCCTGCAAGAAACGCGACCTGCTCCGACTGCCACAAGAAAGGCCACTTCGTGAAGGCCTGCAGGGGGAAAGCCACAGACGCCAGCAGTGCCTCATGCGAGTTGTGGGGGCGGCCATCTTTCATCAAGGCCACAGATGCCAGTATCCCCTCATGTGAGTCGTGGGGGTGGCCATCTTTGATCAAGGCCACCGACGCTGGCAGTGCCTCATGTGAGTTGTGGGGGCGGCCATCTTCTCCGCCATTTTATTCAACGTCGTGGGCGCCGCCATTTTGTTCACCACACTCGACCGCCACCTTGTCTCCAGACCTGACCTCCGCCTCACCCGCAGACTACAGCAGCTCGCTCAGCCATACACTAGCCTCCGTCACATTTGACCAAGCTCGCCCGCATCACCTGTCCAAGTCCATGATGGACATCAAAGTAAACGGCCACGCCACGACCTGCCTGTTCGACAGCGGAAGCACGGAGAGTTTCATCCATCCAGACACGGTGAGCCACTACTCCCTCACTGTCCGGCCAACGCGCAACCGGATCTCGATGGCGTCGAGGTCCCATTCTACAGCCATCAGCAGCTACTGTGTTGTGACCCTGTCGGTTAGGGGCACGGAGTATAAAAATTTTAAACTTCTCGTCCTGCCCCAGCTCTGCGCTGCCGTCCTACTAGGGCTGGATTTCCAATCCCACCTTCAAAGTGTCACTTTGGCATACGGTGGACCCCTCCCCCCACTCACAGTCTACAACCAGCAGCTTTTAAACCGCCCACCGCGTACCACCTGCGGCCTATCCACCCTCAAGGTCCAGCCCCCCTCCTTGTTCGCTAACCTCACCCGCGACTGTAAACCCGTCGCTACCAAGAGCCGGCGGTACAGCGCCGGGGTCAGAGCTTTTATTAGCTCCGAGGTGCAGCGACTCCTGAAGGAGGGCATCATCGAGAGAAGCAACAGCCCCTGGCGTGCCCAGGTCGTAGTCGTTAAGACCGGCGATAAACACCGCCTGGTCATCGACTACAGCCAAACCATAAACCGGTACACCCAGCTGGACGCATACCCCCTTCCCCGCATATCTGATATGGTCAATCAGATTGCACAGTACCGGGTATTCTCTACCATCGACCTTAAGTCGGCCTATCACCAACTCCCTATCCGCCCTGAGGACCGCCAGTATACCGCCTTCGAGGCGAATGGCCGCCTCGACCACTTCCTTAGGGTTCCCTTCGGCGTCACCAACGGGGTTTCGGTCTTCCAAAGGGAGATGGACCGGATGGTTGACCAGAACGGGCTGCATGCCACGTTCCCTTATCTAGATAACGTCACCATCTGCGGCCACGACCGGCAGGACCATGATGTTAATCTGGAGAGATTCCTCCGTACGGCCCAACGGCTGAACCTCACCTAAAATAAGGAGAAATGTGTGTTTAACACCTCGCGCCTTGCCATCCTCGGCTGCGTAGTAGAGAATGGAGTCATCGGCCCCGACCCCGAAAGAATGCGCCCCCTCATGGAGCTTCCCCTCCCCCACTGTCCAAAGGCGCTGAAGAGAACCCTGGGGCTCTTCGCTTACTATGCCCAATGGGTGCCCAATTATGCGGACAAAGCCAGACCCCTCATGAAGTCCACCTCCTTCCCCCTGACGGCAGAAGCATGCGCAGCCTTCTCCCTCATAAAGGTAGACATTTCTAAGGCCACAATGCACACGGTGGATGAGTCTATCCCTTTCCAAGTGGAGAGCGATGCATCCGACTTCGCCCTAGCTGCAACCCTTAACCAGGCGGGGAGACCTGTGGCCTTCTTCTCAAGGACCCTCCAGGGCCCTGAGATCCGACACTCTTCGGTCGAGAAGGAAGCCCAGGCGATCGTGGAGGCAGTACAACGCTGGAGGCATTACCTGGCAGGCAAACGATTTACCCTCCTCACCGACCAGCGCTCGGTCGCTTTTATGTTTAATAACAAGCTGAGGGGCAAAATCAAGAACGACAAGATCTTGAGGTGGAGAATCGAGCTCTCCACCTACGATTATGATATGTAGTACCGGCCTGGTAAACTGAACGAACCCCCAGATGCTCTATCACGAAGTACATGCGCCAACGCGCAAATTGATAGACTGCAGACCCTCCACAACGACCTCTGCCACCCCGGGGTCACCAGACTTTACCACTTCATTAAGGCCCGCAACCTGCCCTACTCCATCGAGGAGGTCAGGACCATGACCAGGAACTGCCAAACCTGTGCTGAATGCAAACCGCATTTCTATAGGCCGGACAGAGCAAGCCTGATCAAGGCCACCCGCCCCTTCGAGCGCTTGAGCATCGATTTTAAGGGGCCCCTCCCATCCTCTGACCGTAATGTGTACTTCCTCAACATTATTGATGAGTACTCCCGTTTCCCCTTTGCCTTCCCCTGCCCAGACATGACCAGTACCATGGTCATCAAATGCCTGAACGACCTCTTCGCCTTGTTCGGGTTCCCGAACTATATACATAGCGACCGGGGCTCATCCTTCATGAGCGAGGAACTTCGCCAGTTCCTACTAGCGAGAGGTATTGCTGCAAGCAGGACCACCAGCTACAACCCCCGAGGGAACGGCCAGGTGGAAAGAGAGAACGTGACTGTCTGGAAGGCCGTTCTCTTAGCCTTAAAGTCTAAGGGCCTCCCAACCTCTCGCTGGCAGGAAGTCCTCCCGGCAGCGCTGCATTCCATCCGGTCACTGCTTTGCACTGCCATTAATGCCACCCCCCATGAACGAATGTTTGTTTTCCCCAGGAAGTCGACTACGGGAACCTCGCTACCAACATGGCTGACTTCTCCGGGGCCCGTCTTGCTGCAAAAGCACGTGAGGGCCCATAAAATGGACCCCCTGGTTGAGAGGGTGGACCTCCTACACGCCAACCCCCAGTACACCTATGTGGCATACCCAGACGGGCGGGAGGACACAGTCTCCTTACGAGACCTCGCACCCTCGGGCACCCCTGAGACACCACCGTTACCCCCCACCACCCCCCCAAATCCAGCCCAGGTAGACGGCATGCCGGAACCCCACGAGCCTTCGCCGACCACGCAGACACCAGCATTAACATCGGATACTGCACCACCGCCGCCGCTGCTGCGCCGATCAGAAAGGCTTACGAGGCCTCCGGACAGACTGACATACCCGAACTGGCAGTACACTTCACCCCGCCGGACTCAAATTTAAACAAGGGGTGAATGTGGTAAACCACTTTTATCGTTCACTATCGTTACACTATGGTTATCACTGTTTATATCGTTACACTATGGTTATCGCTGTTTACACTGCTGTATCACTACACAAGGTCACCTCTTGCCACGCTGTTATACCTGGGCTGACCACAGCTGACTCCGCCCATGGCTCCGCCTGCTTGCCCAGGTATAAAGGTGGTCGACTGGCTGGTATTCCTCCTTGTTGGATCCGATCACCCACGAGGGTGGGCTCTGTTATTTAGCCAATAAAAACCTATAGTTACTAACTTAACTCGTCGCTTTTCATGAACTGAATTGATAGGTATATCAATCTCACCAATAGATTTCTGGCCCTCAGAACTTTGTTAATTCCTTCTAATATGGTTATGGCTCTGCAATGCTGGAATGGAGCAGGACAAAGCCCAGCCATTGTGGAGACAAAAAGGGACAATGTACAAACTATTAGTTATAAGCACACATACTGCGGAACTGAAGACAGACATTTTGGAAGAGACTTACAAAAGCAGGTGCAGCTCAACTATGATCCATTGTCTAAATGACTTTAAAAGACCATTATTGGCATGCTGCTTCAGTTACAGTTATGCACAGTGATTTTCCAATTACCTTTACTATAATGGAGGATTGCATGGCTGGAGAAACTGTAATGTAAACTTACCAGACATCTGGGTAGACCCCAGTGTAGGTGTTTTACCCTTGAGAACAATTTTGAAGATCTTTTGCTTTCCTCCTGCTAAGTTATTCTGTGCCACAGAACTTCAACAATGACCTTTTGACCTTTCAACATTGTACTTCAGTTTATTTTTCCTTGCAGCTTTTCAGATTTTTAATTCTTTCCCAACAAGGTGTTCAATAAAGTTTGAAGATTTTGTTAACTTTATCTGTAATGATGGTTATAATTGTCATATGAATTGAAACTGATGGATTAGTCATGGTAAAAGTGTCAAAAGTCATAAAATCGCAGATTTAAAAAAACCGCAAGCAAGTGCATAGTAAGAAAACTACTGCAGATGCTGGAAATCTGAAATAAAAACAGAAAATGCTGGAAAGACTCAGCAGGTCAGGCAATATCTGTGGAGAGAGGAAGGTAAGGTTAACGTTTCAGGTCAGTGACCGGTTCTGACAAAAGGACATCCACCTGAAACATTGGCCCAGAAATTCGGGTCTCCACGGGTGAGTACGCACGGGTACTCACCCGTAGGCCCAATGGGAGTGCCAGTTTTCTGCATGCACTGCGCATGCACGGGAAACCGGCACTTCCGTTCCCCTGAAAGAAGGGGTTCAGCGTTCGAACGCGTGCACAGGAGAGGCTGCGCGTGCGCATCGAACTTAGTTTTTTTTTTACAGGTTTTCCCGGGAGGGTAAGTCTCCAGAAGTTAGATATATAAAAAGCAGGCATAAGGCCTGCTTTTTACAAGGTAAGTGGTGAATTAATTAAAATTAAAACATTTTTTCCACAGGTTTATTATTTTTAAATACTTTAAAGCAAGGTGCAGTGCTCCCTCAGTAATGCTCTGCCGACAGTGCAGCGCTCCCTCAGTACTGCCCCTCCGACAGTGCAGCGCTCCCTCAGTACTGCCTCTCCTACAGTGCAGCGCTCCCTCAGTACTACCCCTCCGACAGTGCAGCACTCCCTCAGTACTGCCTCTCCGACAGTGCAGCGCTCCCTCAGTACTGCCCCTCCGACAATGCAGCGCTCCCTCAGTACTGCCCCTCCGACAGTGCAGCGCTCCCTCAGTACTGCCCCAACGACAGTGCAGCGCTCCCTCAGTTCTAGCATTGGGAGTGTCAGCCTAGATTATGTGCTCAGGTTTCTGGAGTGTGACTTGAACCCACTGTGGTAAACCACTGTTACCGTTCACAACCGTTCACTATTGTTACACTGTTGTTATCACTGTTTACACTGTTGTTATCACTACACAAGGTTACCTCTTGCCACGCACGCTGTTATACCTAGGCATACCTCAGCTGACTCCGCCCATGGCTCCGCCTGCTTGCCCAGGTATAAAGGTGACCGCTTGGCTAGTATTCTTCCTTGTTGGAACCGATCACCCACGAGGGTGGGCTCTGTTATTTAGCCAATAAAAACCTATAGTTACTACCTTAACTCGTCGCTTTTCATGGACTGAATTGATAGGTATATCAATTTTATTGGCTAAATTTTGAAATGTATGGACCGGAGCAGCCAAACGACTAGCCAAACGGTCAGCTACAACAGCCCCAGCCAAACGGCCAGCTACAACAGCCCCAGCAGCCGACCTGGCTGCGAGCCCTCCGACCGCCGTACCTGGATCTAAACCCACAGGCAGCGAATTCAGCCCTCGACTTCGAACACTGGCTGAGCTGTTTCGAAACCTACCTGGGAGCCTCCGGCGTGCCTCCGGAATCCAAACTAAGAGTTCTGACCGCCCAGGTGAGCCCTAAAGTATTTGCACTCATCCGGGACCTTGCTACATACGAGGACGCCCTCAACCTGCTAAAAGAGCAGTACCGGAGCCCAGTAAATTCAATGTATGCCAGACATCTCCTAAGATCCCGCTCGCAACAGCCAGGAGAGTCTGTAGATGAATTTTTACGGGCGCTACAAACACTCGGCAGGGACTGTGACTTTAAAGCTGTAACGGCTGCAGAACATACTGAAGGAAATATCCGCGATGCCTTCGTGAAAGGCCTTCGGTCCGACTACTCACGGCAAAGACTGCTCGAATCAAAGGACCTCGACTTGAAAACAGCTGCAGCCCTCGCTCGCTCCCTGGAAGTGGCCCATCGGGACCTCGAGGCGTACTCCAGGTACAGTGCTGCGCGACCCTGGGACTCGGGCCCGACTCCGGCCGCAATACCCCTCGCACCGCCGCCCCTGGGACCTACTACGGCGTCGGTGTCCCGGAATCGATCGGGACCGCCACCCCCGGGACCTGTTGCGGCAGCGGACCTCCGCGGTCGGGCCGCCAGCTGCTTCTTCTGTGGCCAGGCGAGACATCAAAGGGCGCGCTGCCCTGCAAGGAACGCGACCTGCTCCGGCTGCAAAAAGAAAGGCCACTTTGTAAACGCCTGCAGGGGGAAAGCCACAGACGCCAGCAGTGCCTCATGTGAGTTGTGGGGGCGGCCATCTTCTCCGCCATTTTGTCCAACTTCGTGGGGATCCGCGTCATGGGCGCCGCCATTTTGTTCGCCACACTCGGCCGCCGTTTTGTCTCCAGACCCGACCACCGCCTCACCTGCAGACTACAGCAGCTCACTCAGCCATACACTGGCCTCCGTCACGCTTGACCAAGCTCTGCCGCATCATCTGTCCAAGTCCATGATGGACATCGAAGTAAACGGCCACGCCACGACCTGCCTGTTCGACAGCGGAAGCATGGAGAGTTTTATTCACCCAGACACGGTGAGCTGCTACTCCCTCACTGTCCGGCCAACGCGCCATCGGATCTCGATGGCGGCGAAGTCCCATTCAACAGACATCAGCGGCTACTGTGTGGTGACCCTATCGGTTAGGGGCATGGAATATAAAAACTTTAAACTTCTCGTCCTGCCCCAGCTCTGCGCTGCCGTCCTACTAGGGCTGGATTTCCAATGCCACCTTCAAAGTGTCACTTTGGCTTACGGTGGACCCCTCCCCCCACTCACAGTCTGCAACCAGCAAAATTTAAACCACCCGCCGCGTACCACCTGCGGCCTCTCCACCCTCAAAGTCCCGCCCCCCTCCTTGTTCGCTAACCTCACCCGTGACTGTAAACCCGTCGCTACCAAGGGCAGGCGGTACAGCGCCGGGGACAGAGCTTTTATTAGCTCTGAGGTGCAGCGACTCCTGAAGGAGGGCATCATCGAGGGGAGCACCAGCCCCTGGCGTGCCCAGGTCGTAGTCGTTAAGACCGGCGATAAACACCGCCTGGTCATCGACTACAGCCAAACCATAAACCGGTACACCCAGCTGGACGCATACCCCCTTCCCCGCATATCTGATATGGTCAACCAGATTGCACAGTACCGGGTATTCTCCACCATCGAGCTCAAGTCGGCCTATCACCAACTCCCTATCCACCCTGAGGACCGCCAGTATACCGCCTTCGAGGCGAATGGCCGCCTCTACCACTTCCTTAGGGTTCCCTTCGGCGTCACCAACGGGGTTTCGGTCTTCCAAAGGGAGATGGACCGGATGGTCGACCAGAACGCGCTGCAGGCCACGTTCCCTTATCTAGATAATGTCACCATCTGCGGCCACGGCCAGCAGGACCATGATGTTAATCTGGAGAAATTCCTCCGTACGGCCCAACGGCTGAACCTCACTTACAATAAGGAGAAATGTGTGTTTAACACCTCGCGCCTTGCCATCCTCGGCTGCGTAGTAGAGAACGGAGTCATCGGCCCCGACCCCGAAAGAATGCGCCCCCTCATGGAGCTTCCCCTCCCCCACTGTCCAAAGGCGCTGAAGAGAACCCTGGGGCTCTTCGCTTACTATGCCCAATGGGTGCCCAATTATACAGACAAAGCCAGACCCCTCATGAAGTCCACCTCCTTCCCCCTGACAGCGGAAGCAGACGCAGCCTTCTCCCTCATAAAAGGAGACATTGCGAAGGCCACAATGCACGCAGTGGATGAGTCCATCCCTTTCCAAGTGGAAAGCGATGCATCCGACTTCGCCCTAGCTGCAACCCTTAACCAGGCGGGGAGACCTGTGGCCTTCTTCTCAAGGACCCTCCAGGGCCCTGAGATCCGACACTCTTCTGTTGAGAAGGAGGCCCAGGCGATTGTGGAGGCGGTACGACGCTGGAGGCATTACCTGGCAGGCAAACGATTTACCCTCCTCACCGACCAGCATTCGGTTGCTTTTATGTTTAATAACAAGCTGAAGGGCAAAATCAAGAACGACAAGATCTTGAGGTGGAGAATTGAGCTCTCCACCTACGATTACGATATCTTGTACCGGCCTGGTAAACTCAACGACCCCCCAGATGCTCTATCACGAAGTACATGCGCCAACGCGCAAGTTGATAGACTGCGGACCCTCCACAACGACCTCTGCCACCCCGGGGTCACCAGACTTTACAACTTCATTAAGGCCCGCAACCTGCCCTACTCCATCGAGGAGGTCAGGACCATGACCAGGAACTGCCAAACCTGTGCCGAATGCAAACCGCATTTCTATAGGCCGGACAGAGCAAGCCTGATCAAGGCCACCCGCCCCTTCGAGCGCTTGAGCATCGATTTTAAGGGGCCCCTCCCGTCCTCTGACCATAATGTGTACTTCCTCAACATTATTGACGAGTACTCCCGTTTCCCCTTTGCCATCCCCTGCCCAACATGACCAGTACCACGGTCATGAAATGCCTGAGCGACCTCTTCGCCTTGTTCGGGTTCCCGAACTATATACATAGCGACCGTGGCGCATCCTTCATGAGCGAGGAACTTCGCCAGTTCCTGCTCGCGAGAGGTATTGCTGCGAGCAGGACCACCAGCTACAACCCCCGGGGGAACGGCCAGGTGGAAAGAGAAAACGCGACAGTTTGGAAGGCCGTCCTCTTAGCCCTAAAGTCTAAGGGCCTCCCAACCTCTCGCTGGCAGGAAGTCCTCCCGGCAGTGCTCCACTCCATCCGGTCACTGCTTTGCACTGCCATTAACGCCCCCCCCCATGAACGAATGTTTGTTTTCCCCAGGAAGTCGACTACGGGAACCTCGCTACCAACATGGCTGACTTCTCCGGGGCCCGTCCTGCTGCGGAAGCACGTGAGGACCCATAAAATGGACCCCCTGGTTGAGAGGGTGGACCTCCTGCACGCCAACCCCCAGTACGCCTATGTGGCATACCCAGACGGGCGGGAGGACACTGTCTCCTTGCGAGACCTCGCACCCTCGGGCACCCCTGAGATACCACCGTTACCCCCCACCACTCCCCCAAATCCAGCTCCTGTAGACGGCATGCCGGAACTCCAGGAGCCTTCGTCGACCACGCAGACACCAGCATTAACATCGGATACTGCACCACCGCCGCCGTTGCTGCGCCGATCAGAAAGGCTTACGAGGCCTCCTGAGAGACTGACATACACGAACTGGTAGTACACTTCACCCCGCCGGACTCAATTTTAAATAAGGGGTGAATGTGCTAAACCACTGTTACCGTTCACAACCGTTCACTATTGTTACACTGTTGTTATCACTGTTTACACTGTTGTTATCACTACACAAGGTTACCTCTTGCCACGTACGCTGTTATACCTAGGCATACCTCAGCTGACTCCGCCCATGGCTCCGCCTGCTTGCCCAGGCATAAAGGTGACCGCTTGGCTAGTATTCTTCCTTGTTGGAACCGATCACCCACGAGGGTGGGCTCTGTTATTTAGCCAATAAAAACCTATAGTTACTACCTTAACTCGTCGCTTTTCATGGACTGAATTGATAGGTATATCACCCACCACCTACTGATTCAGATGAGAGAGTGCTACCCACTGAGCCACGGCTGACACAGCTGATATAGCAGAGGAGGCCCAGCCAAGTTACGTTTGACATTATCTTTGTATGGCCAGGAGTGATCCTCTGGGCCGCTGCCACCCCTCCACACTTCTGTCAGCCGGGCCGGTCTGATAATGGTAGGCCTCCAGCCACGAGCTACACTGGGCGCCCGTTAGACACCCTACAACTCGTCGGCCTCATATCAATGAGGTTGCGGCTGAAAGTTACTGCCACCTCTTCGCTTCGATTGTACCTGCCCAGTCGATGTGCTGTGTAGGTCCCTCAATACTAAAACTCAATGCCAATTGATACAAATATTACCAGCACTTGGAAAATACAGCAAAATAGTGCTGAGAAGCTGAGGCTGGACTTATATTAAGAAAAATATTCACTCATTTAGTCTTTTCTTTTTTGGGATGGAGGGGGATTCAAGCAGTGAAATTGATCTTGTGCAGTAGTGGAAAAGGGGCGATAGCGAATCAGCAAGTCAGTTTTACACACCGCCCAATTTTATTGTCCATTTGAAACCAAAGTTAATGTCCTATATCATTTATGATTCTTTATTAAAATGTTAAACCTTATCTCCAAATCTGCTCAAATATTAAAAATTTCTTGCCAAGAACCCGAGAAAATGATCTGATTACATTCATAAATACATACTCAGCCCACAAAACTGAAACGTAATCTCTGGAACATTATTTAAATAGCAGATCACTACTTAAGACATTTTGCTGAAAGATAATATTTGAAGATTGATGTAACAGAATGTTTTCGGGTGGGTTTGATAGCTGCATCAATTGAGAACATAGACTGAGAAGGCAAAGTGCCAGTATATGTCACGGAATCCCTTGTTCATGTTGAGCATCTTAAATGACATGTTTGCATTACTGCAACAATCTTTGGTTTAACACCGTCATGGCTGCTCACATCCAGACATCTTTCTTCCGATCGTGTGGAGGTGAGAGAGGGAGAGGGGTAGACAATAGGCATAAATAATGCGATGATGAGATTCTGCATTGATCACATCACTACAGTTTATTTTCAAATTCCCAATCATAGCTTCCTACAACAATAAGCAGAAACGTGGACTTAAAACTATTCCAATCACATAAAGGCTACCTGAAGACTATGTATTGGTTGCCACTTAGTATGGATGGCTGCAGTTTTTAAGTGGCAACCCCACCCTCGCCAGTGCCGACAACTCTAACCTGAAATACCAGGCTAATCAAACAATTCAAAGACAACACCTTGCCTTCATTAACTACATTTTCAATATGAAGTTCTATGACTGGTAGTTGGTATGGAGTTAATAGATGGCTACATGGTATTTACATTTTGACAGCCAGAGATACCAGTGCCTGTAAGATTCCTGTGTACTTGCATCACATGTGTTTGTGCCCTGCATGCTAGACAGCTAAATGCTCATTGGGGGAGAAATCTGTCTTGGGCAGCAACACAAGATGGACAATAGTGAATTGGCAGCCCATCTCACATTTCGCCCAACTTTATTTTCCACTAAATTGGATGGAGTATATAACAGGCTTTACTGCCCATGGTGAATTTAACCCCCATTACGTCAAACATAGGTTACAAACAATTTAATGAATATTCAAAACATAGAATTAAAGAAACATGGTACATTGGTGCCAGTGCATAACGCTATGATAAATGTATGCTTTCTCACCTACATTACAGAACAGCAAGGAAGGCTGATTAATTAGGTTGCTTACAATGCGAGGGGAAAGTTAACAATTCACTGTGCTTATTGCCCCATTTTATTTTACTACCACTTTGACCAGAACAGTCAACAAGTGTCACTGAGACATTTTCATTTTGCATCCACCAATCTAGCATCAGTCCACACACCATTGCTTTTGCGTTAGGCTGTACAAGACAGCATTTTCAATTTTACTGGGTTGAAATAACTCTTCCATGAAAAATGAAATCAAATGCAAAGAAAGCAAAAAATATTCTGATAGAATGGAATGTTTGTTAAACTGATAAGAATTATGGGACTGCATTCCGAAGGCAGAAGTATGCTGGAAGAAATAGCTCTACTTGGGCAGCCAGGTAACTCGAGCATTCCAGCAATCACTTCTCATATGGATTTAAGTCCCAAGGCAGCCTAACACTCAAACTTCCTTGCCTTGGTTGGGTGAATCTGATTGATTCTCACTTGGGCCATACTATACAGAAGCATTCCACCTTGGACAGGAGGGAAGAGAAATGAACATTGGATATAGAATCATGGTTCGTGCTGGCCAAATGCAAATTGGCATTAATGGTAGATGGGGAGAAGTTCATTAACCAGCCCATAATACTTTCAACATGGAGGATGCACAGACAAACAAAAACAAAAGGAAAAGACCACATTTTGCTGGAGTTTGCTATAACGTGCGTATGCCATGCCATAGGCTATTCCATTAGTTGCTAACCTGATCTTCAGATCTGTGGTTCAAGACTTGGTCGTCCAGTGAATCATCGGGGTAGCTTTCCCTGCGGATTAGTGTGAATTCAGGAAGAAACTCTGCTCCTCCTGCATAAACTGCAGGCGCCTGCAATCAAAAAGTTTGACAAAGGGTTAATGTTTTATTTTGGTACTGGTCATCCTCTTTCCATTACTTTTACCAACCTCATACTAAGAACTCACAATTCTCACTAACCCTCTCTTTGTTTTAGGTGACACACCTGCCTTGACCACTACATCACTCAAGTGGAATACAAATGGCACATAAAATACAAGAGAGGGTTATTTTGTATTTTTAAAAACTTGGCAACATTTCCAACAGCCTTGGTAACATTTTTAAATTGTTTTATGCTGCTCTTCCAATCTGGGAAGGAAGTGGCCTCCTTATTCTTCTTTTGGTGTGTCAGGCAGTTTCCTAATAACCAATCTGCTATAATTCCAGGGTATTAGAAGCTCTTTCAGCTGACCTCAATCATGTTTATTTTACAATGCAAAATGCCAGTGAATAAAATATCTGAGAGTCCACAGTGCTTCACCATAGATGGAAGACAATAAAATTATGCCATGTCATTGACATTCAACTAAATGCAAGGAGTTCTCTGGATGGTTTAGCTTGCCTCACAGTGAAAATTTCATTTTGCAATTACAATTCTCTATAAATTTAAAGTCAGGATGTATTTTTAGTTTGTACTTTCAATCTTTCATCAACCCATAGAAAATGATTCGTCTCTGAGATATCAGTTTTAATAACAGATGTGCACACAAACAGATCGGGGTAATTTAGTAGGGAGTAATTAAAGGCCTCAGTAAAAAATAAATTAAAACAAAATAAAGAGGCACGCAGGACATACTAGCTGTCAGAACATAGTTATACCTTGGAATTACGTGGTGTGGGTGAAGCTTCAATACAGAAATTGTACATATACTGTTTACATATGTGGTATGGGTACTTATATTTCACCCACAGATGTTGGTATAACTTCAAATTATTGGAAATTCTTGAGGGCTGAGTGGAAGCGAGTTCAAAGGACATTTGCTTAGATCAATGCCTTTTTCTGGTAAATCAAGGTTCTTTCTGAAACCACTCTACCGTTTATTGCTGTGAATGTCTTAGATTATCCAGCTGTGACAAAGAACACAAAACCACACTCTGAATCAAGCCAAAGGGTGAACATCAAAATATTCCACACTACTTACAATGGGCTGCATTTCTTCATAGCCAAATAACTGAATTAAGATACTGCTAGATCTCTTATCATCACCATTACATCATCAAAAAGATCAACTTTCATCTCTGGAAGTCCATGGTCATAGAGATGACTTGCAGAACTCACCTACATTTCGTTCAAGCTCTACACAAGGTACAGACTGTAAATAAAGGCTCTATCATGTTGTGCATATTGCACACAAGCCAAAAATCAATGTTTCATACTGAATAGCGATGGAGTGGAAAGGGAAAGGGGTAAATCAATGGCACTGAAGGAGAGAGGAAAGGTAGCAGATGCTGGAAACAGACTTTGGGTTGGAGCAGGAGGAGCATTTACTGACAGGAAGTGGGGAGGAACAGTGCTAGAATTAACTGGGTTGGGGAGAAAAGAGTTGAATTGAAAGGGCAGGGGAGAATGACAGGTTGACTGGAAGGTGGAGAGGGCGAAGAGCACCAATATAAACTGGAGTGTTGGAGGAGCAGAGAGAGTCTCCGCAACCCACGAGCTCTGCGCCCTTTCACAACATCCCTGAAGTGAGAGCGGAGGGGTACTGTGCTTGTGATCTGGGATGGTGGGGGGAGCATATGGGAAAGTAACTATTGAAGTAACCTTTGGGAAAGTCAGTTGAAAATGGAAATGTCACTCGTTTTTACCATTTTTAATAAAGATTGTTTTGGTCCCATTTCAGTGTTGTTCCCCCAATGGTGGTCACATCGTATCAACGTAGAAAGTGGTGATCTACGTGTGGGCTCAAGGAGTTACACTCGCATCATTTGGGCCTCACACCAATTGCTGTGTAACTATGACCAGCACAAAGCCATCTTTTTAAACATGAAGAAAATTTTCCCCTGTGGTCTGCCTTCAAATCTTTAATATTAGTTGAGTCAGCAAGACAGCAGAACTATTACTATGTGCAGATCTCTGCTTTGCCTGAACAGAGAACGGTGTTGAGTTTGCAGTGTAGCACTGTTGGTTCTGCAGACACAGATGCTAACTGGGACCTGAGTAAATGGACAATATTAGATTCTGATGCTGATACCACAGGATGGGTTATATATGCATGTTATTTGGATTTCACGGTATATGACACATCAATTTATCTGGATTACATTTGTTGCACATAGTATCAAAAACTGCAAGATTTAGGTTCTAGCAATTTGTAAGTTTGCTGTTTGTTTGACCTCTTTAATCAATTTAACAAAGATAGTGATCTATACTTTCTGCATTCCCCAATAGTTTATGGCTTTCCACCAATTTACAAGATTAAAAACATTCAATTGTATAGATTTATTAGGTATTTGACCCCAGGATCCAAATCAGAATAATGTCTGTAAAACATTCCAAGTTTTATGTTTCATGACTTATTTTGGAATGTCTGAAAGTTTATTCACATTCAGTTTCTTTCATCATAGGGTGATGGTAGTAATAATGGGAGAAAGTTACTGAATTATACAGCTTAGTTTTATGCAAACTATGCTGGCTTTTAAATGCACTGAGAAACAAATTCTTAAATCGCAATCATTCAGCCTTGTCTCAGTGGGTAACACTCACCTCTGAGTCAGAAGGTTGTGTGGATTCAAATCCCACTCCAGAGACTTGAGCACAAAAATCTAGGCTGACACTCCAGTGCAGTGCTGAGGGAGTGCTGCACTCTCAGAAATGCCGTCTTTTGGATGAGATGTTAAACCGAGGCCCAATCTGCCTTCTCCGGTGGACGTAAAAGATCCCGTGGCACTATTTCTAAGAAGAACAGGGGAGTTCTCCCTGGAGTCCCGACCAAAACTTATCCCTCAACCAACATTACGAAAACAGATTATCTGGTCATTATCACATTGTTGTTTGTGGAAGCTTGCTGTGTGTAATTAGAATCATAGAATGGTTACAGCACGGAAGAAGGCCATTTGGCACATCGAGCCAGTGCTGGCTCTCTGCAAGAGCAGATCAACTAGTCCCACTCCCCCGCCTTTTTCCCATAGCCTTGCAAATTTTTTCCTTCAGGTACTTATCCAACTCCCTTTTGAAAGCCGTGATTGAGTCTGCCTCCACCACCCTTTCAGGCAGTGCATTCCAGATGCTAACCACTCACTGAGTAAAAAAGTTCTTCCTCATGTCGCCTTTGATTCTTCTGCCAATCATGTGTCCTCTGGTTCTCGACCCTTCTGCCAATGGGAACAGTTTCTCTCTATCCTACTGTGTCCAGGCCCCTCATGATTTTGAACACCTATATCAAATCTCCTCTCAATCTTCTCTGCTCTAAGGAGAACAACCCCAGCTTCTCCAGTCTATCCACGTAACTGAAGTCCCTCATCCCTGGAATCATTCTCATAAATCTTTTCTGGACCCTCTCTAAGGCCTTCACATCCTTCCTACAGTGCAGTGCCCAGAATGGGACACAATACTCCAGTTGAGGCCAAACCAGTGTTTTATACAGGTTCATCATAATTTCCACGCTTTTGTACTCTATACCTCTATTCATGAAGCCCAGGATCCCGTAAGCTTTTTTAACTGCTTTCTCAACCTGCCCTGCCACCTTCAGTGATTTGTGCACATATACCCCCAGGTCTCTCTGTTCATGCACCCCCTTTAAGATTGTACCCTTTAGTTTATATTTCCTCTCTTCATTCTTTCTGCCAAAATGTATCACTTGGCACTTTTCTGCGTTAAATTTCATCTGCTACGTGTCCGCCCATTACACCAGTCGGTCTATGTCCTCTTGAAGTCTATCACTATCCTCCTCACTGTTCACTATACTTCCAAGTTTTGTGTCATCTGCAAATTTTGAAATTTTGCCCTGTACACCCACATCCAAGTCATTAATATATATCAAGAAAAGCAGTGGTCCTAGAACCGACCCCTGGGGAACACCACTGTATACCTTCCTCCAGTCCGAAAAACAACCATTCACCACTACAGTTTACTATCACTTAGCCAATTCCGTATCCATGCTGCCACTGTCCCTTTTATTCCATGGGCTTCAACTATGCTGGCAAGCCTCTTATGTGGCACTTTGTCGAACGCCTTATGGAAATCATTGCCCTCATCAACCCTCTTTGTTACCTCATCAAAAAACTCGATCAAGTTGGTTAAACATGATTTGCCTTTAACAAATCCGTGCTGGCTTTCCTTAATTAATCCACACTTGTCTAAGTGACTGCTAATTTTGTCCCTGATTGTTTCTAAAAGCTTCCCCACTACCAAGGTTAAACTGACTGGCCTGTAGTTGCTGGGTTTATCTTTACACCCTTTTTTGAACAAGGGAGTAACATTTGCAATTCTCCAATCCGCTGGCACCACCGCCGTTTCTAAAGAAGATTGGAAGATTATGGCCAGTACCAGCGCGATTTCTTCCTTCACTTTCCTCAGTATCCTAAGATGTATCCCATCTGGTCCTGATGACTTATCTACTTTAAGTACAGCCGGCCTTTCTCGTACCTCCTTTTTCTCAATTTTTATTCCATCCAGTATCTCTTCCTTCACTATGTCTACGGCAGCATCTTCTTCCTTAGTGAAGACTGATGCAAAGTACTCATTTAGCACCTCAGCCATACCCTCTGCCTCCATGCGTAGGTCTCCTTTTTGGTCCCTAATTGGCCCCACCCCTCATTTACTACCCGTTTACTATTTAATTGTCTGCTGCATTTCCCTACATTACAACAGTGACTATACTTCTATTTCTTTCTTTAATTAACACTGGCATGAGCAATTGTGTGCACCATGGCACAAAGTAACATCATTTCAGGTAGTACCTGGCTACAGTACTTTCCATAACTAGGAATGAGCCTACACTCATCAGTGGAGCTATTTCCCGCCTCCTCTTCTCCAATAATCTCAACCTGTGAACTTGAAAATCAGGCACAGAAACAAATGCCAAAATCAGAGACATTTACTGTGCTTACTGTGTAATGTCATGAATATTCAAATAACCTAATTTTGTAAAAAAGAGGCACAGTTTTGTTTCAAGTTTGGTAGGTTTATTGAATTCAGTCATAATACCAAAGGAGACTAAAAACCAGGTGCATTTAAAATCCATGTACCTAGGCTAAATCAATAGAAATATTATAGGAATGACAATGACAACAACAACTTGAATTTATATAGTGCCTTTAATGGAGAAAACTGTCCCAAGGCACTCCACAAAAGCATAAGGAACAAAATGGAGACTGAGCCAGAGGAGGAGATATTAGGAGAGGTGATCAAAACGTGGTCAGAGGTGGTTATTAAAGAGTGTCTTAAAGGAGGAGAGAGAGGTGGAAGGACTTAAAGAGGCAATGCCAGAGCGTGTTGGCCAAGGGAGCTGAAGGCACAGCTGCCAAGGGTAGGGGAAGAGTTGTGCAACATGCCCGAGTTAGAGGAACAGAAAGTGTGGGGGGAGGGGGAGGGGGAGGGGGGGAGGGGGGGAGGTTGTAGCACTGAAGGGGTTTAGATCAGTTTAGCTCCTGTAGTTAAAAAGACCAGAAGAAACAAACACTATCCTTTCGAGGAGTTGTAAATATATATGTATTATATTAGCCTTATATTGTCTCCTGTTCAGCAATTGTTTACTAGATTTGCTTGAAAGTTTGTAACCAGGTCTGATAGTGTGATGCTCTACCACTGTTTGAAGATGGAACACAGGCTCTGTGGGCGCGCAGGACAGATCCAGTAGCTAAAACAATTTAGAGGTTTTTAATGCCTTATCCTGGGTTTGCTATCAGAAACTTACCTCAATATCAGAGCCAGTGTATAAATTGTTTGAACTGTAGGGAGCAAAACCGTACCTTTGAGAACAATCTAGAAAACAGCAGAAAGAATGGTCCACAGCAAGTGAAAGGGGGGTGGGGTGGGGGAAGGGTCCAAAGCAATGGCAGGATGCCTGGCAATCATGGGAGGCCAAAAGACTCTGCTCCTCATAGCCCCCAAGGAAACCATTTAAAAATAACTAACCAACCTTTTGGGCCCCCTTTTGGCACTGCTGATGCTCAGCGCTGGGTTTCCCTGGTAAGGCTGGCACCAGGCACTGACCGTTGCTGCTGGTTAAATGTGGGCGGGGTCCGAATGATGTTAACATTGGCCAAAGGTTGAAAACAGGCCCTAAATGGGTGCTGTGCTAAGAAGACATGCCTGTTTTAAATTCTGGTTTTAGCATGCAACTTTGGTCCTAATTGCTGATTACCATAATTTGAACTTGCCTGGAGGCGCTAAACCAAAATCCTACATGTTTAGCACTCAAGTGTGGATTAGACACAATTTTTGTTGAGCAGTATATGTGGGCTCCTCGCACACCTTCCACTGAAGGTGTGGAGTGCTCCAGCTGGCACATTGCAGGATGGCTCAGGGACTGAGGGAGAGGGCACACAGGTTCTCGGATGTGGCACTGGAGGTCCTGGTGGAGGAGGTCCAGAGGAGGAGGGATGTCCTATACCAGCAGGGGGAAAGGATGTCGCCTCGCCCTCCTGTCCCTCTCTCCTGCAGCAGCTGGTGCTGCTCTGCCTGGCCTCATGTCCTCCCCCCATCCGTCGTCCAAACCAAGGGGGTCCCCTAGCAAGATACCAATGACCCTTTCTCCTGGTGACTCCTACAAGGTGTCCAATAAGGTAGAGTAGCACAGCATTCACTCTTTTTAGGTGAAGTTCTCAGAAGTTGCGGAATAAATGGTGCTCGAGTGTTGGTGAAGTCTTGACAAAGTGTCCCAGCAAGTTCCCAGATGTATTTCAAAGGTCCTCTTCACAGCTCCAGCAGCAAGTAAACATGAAATGATGAGTATCCCTTTAGGTAGGGCTTGAAAGCCACATCAGTCTTCTTTACTCCCAAACAGCTGGTCGCTGTTATGAGAGGGCATTAGGTGAAGCACTAGCCACCAAAATGCTGTGCAGCCTCCTTAATGAGCGCTAGGAGGTATTTTAAGTGCCAATCAGCCCCTTAATGATCCTCCAGGCAGCCATTCCTAGGGCAAGCTTCAACTCCTTTACCAAGAGGGCATCTTGTGCTAAACATGGGCTAAACCGGCATTTCAGCTCAAGACCCCATCTTGACCACCTCGTAGGATCTTTAGTGCCTGAGCGTGCTGCCGAAAATTGCCCCCTATGACTTTTGAATCTCAGCGAGGCTCTCGCCTGCTTGGAGTGAGCGCCTCACACGTTGACCGCAATGTTAAAGTGGCTCCAGTTAGTGCCATGCTGCTGATGTTTTAACCCCTCACACACCCAGTTCAAATTCAATGTGACAGTCACCTTTGCAGCCACAGGCAGTGATGTGCATGTCCTGGTGCTAGACTGCAGCTAGCGCTGCAACAGGTGACTTGCTCTGTCACACTTTCCCCTGTGAAGCAGAGCTAGCAGACACACTGCTCCTCCGTTAAATTGAGGGGCATGTTCAATTCTGGAAGACGTGCGTGGTGTAAGGTCTCCTGCATGCTCTTCTCCCAGCAGCTGCAGATCTCTGCCTGTTTTCCTCCTCATCCTCCAACCCCAATGACAGACCAAGCAGCACACCCATCAGAAACTATGTACTGAGGTTCCTGCACAGAGATAGTTCCACGCCTCCCGAAGACGGACCCTCCAAAAGTTCCTCACACAGCTATAGCAGCCAGCACAGCCCAAGAAAAAAGGCCGTACATGCCTGGAAAGGCTAGCCAGAAACTTAGCTGAATGCAGCCGACATTGCCTTTAAATAATCCTCCTTCAGCTTGCTTCCTGACTTTTGGCGACAAGAATTAATGGGCGGGGTAAAGAATCAGTTAATCCAGCGTTCCTCCAGTGTAATTTGGAAAAGTGTCCTTGTTTTAATGAAGCCACTGAAGCAGCCACCCGGAACAAGTACAAGTTAAGTAATCTCATATGGTAGTGACCACACTTCTGGGGAATATCAGACGCTGGTGAATGAGACCTGAAATTCCTCTCCCCTACATCAATATCACACCCAAAAAGTGAGCAAAACCTAGTTGAATTTGTCCCCCTATAACTTCTATAACCAAAATTCTGAATTGCTTTTTCATTACGGAGTTTAGGGATTGACTTTAAGGCCAAAGTTATATTTTTGATTCTTTGTGCAAAGTCTATTTCCTAAAGCTATGAAAGCTGTTCAGTCGCACTAGTTGCACAGAGTATAACGTTTTGTTTAAACTCCAATGTAACTAATACAAAGACTATACCAGCCAAACACTCAGAAAGCTTATTTTCTATCAAATATTTATTCAGTGGATGGAAACACAGACTCATAAAGTGTGACATTACTACAAATTCCTGCTTCTCATGAGGGAAAGTTTATGCTTTGATAATCTTGACACTCATTAGAGAAAAATGGATCCTTTACCCTTCAGATAAAATTGTATCATAAATGTAAGTTCCGTACATGGTTTAAATATTAAACATAGGATTTTTTTAAAGTTATGAATTATATAAATAAACAAAGACCAAAACATATTAAAAATGGATTCGCGTACTGTGTTGTACAGAGCAGCAAAATCCCAGGTTAGCCGATCTTAGGTAGGACAGTGGCAGAGCCCATTACAATTGCCATCAGTACCCTGGGTAGGCAAACACGTCGGAGGTGGGGGGGGGTGCAATCAGCCAGGGTTCATGCCCCTAAATGCTATCCAGCGACCCTTACTGGGGCATATATGGGTGTAAACTTCAAGCAAGTTAAGGGTTGGCTGGAGTGAACACCACTAAATACACTGATTGTTTAATATCAGCCATGGGTCAGTGGTAGCACTCTTGCCTCTGAGTCATAAGCTTGTGGATTCAAGTCCCTTTCCTGAAATTTGAGCACATAAATCTAGGCTGACACTCCTGTGCAGTACTGAGGGAGTGCTGCACTGTCGGAGATACCGTCTTTCAGGTGAAATGTTCAGCTGAGGCCCCGTCTGCTCTCTCAGCTGGACGTAAAACATCCCATGGCACTATTTCGAAGAAGAGCAGGGGAGTTATCCCTGGTGTCCTGGTCAATATTTATCCCTCAATCAACATCACTAAAAAAAAAACACATTATCTGCTCATTATCATATTGCTGTTTGTGGGATCTTGCTGTGTGCAAATTGTCTGCCACGTTTCCTACATTACAACAGTGACTACACTTCAAAAGTAGTTCATTGGCTGTAAAGAGCTTTGGGACGCCCTCAGTGAAGAGTGGTCAATGAGACGGGGAAACTAGTTCAAGTGTAAAGATCAGACGGAAGGATTTTTTAACAATAGTTTATCGCCAAAAGTTAGACTGAAATCAAATATTAATGTATAATTCAACAATTGTAAATGTCAGACAGAAAAAGCAACATATTTTACAGCTAAACTAAATCTGTAGTAGGCAGGTTTATATAGAATAGAGCTTCTTCCAAAGTAGCAGATGTTGAACATTATGTTGACTTATTTAACACAAGTTTGGTACCAGAGAATGGAAGACAGTCAGCAAATCAGAATCCTGTTCACCTGAAACCTATAGCGGCAAAAATATTGTAAACTACTAAAATGGAAATAGAAGAGCAAATACATTGCCGCAGGCTTTTTATAAATGTTTGTTGTCTCTAATGAATGTATTGGTATTCTCTGAGTGTGTAACTGAGTTTTCAGATGAGAGTAAGTTGGTGGGTATTATATATTGTAGGAACGGCTAGATTCCTAACTAAAGGACTGAGATCGAGTCAGTCAATTAAACAAACGATGTTTAATACTAATAAACAGAGTTTAACACTAAAACAATGGAAAGCTGGATAACAGGTCTGTACTGGTTGCTAGCTCCACGAGGACTGACTAGAGCCCCTCCCTGGTCGGACGTCATGACGTCATCACGTTTTCCCGCCACTGGAGGATCACGTGATCAACGTGATGATGTCATCGTGTTGGGTCTCAGTCTTAAAGGGACCGCGCTATGTACATGCGATAATATGAACAGAGATACAGATTCGTTCTGTAGCTAACAATTAGTTAAAGATAATTATGTACATAAGATCAGAGTCCCCTTGGTGGCTCTGCCACATGCGCCCCCCCAGAATTGTCTTTAACAGTAAAAGTCAATCGACTAGGAGGTCTGACAAGCCTGTCAGAGCGACTCCTGTATTCTCGGAGTGAACGTTGTTGAACAGCGGGTGGGCTGGCGGATGGGAGCCTTCGGACTGGTGCAGATGCAGCTGGAGGGCGGCCACGGCGTGGCGGCTGTGCAGTCTCCACTGGCCGGTCGATGTCCAGATGCACCGGTTTGAGACGATCAAAGGTGATATGGTCTGGTTTACCACCGATGCCAACCGAGAAACTCTTGTCGCCGGGCTCTATTACGCGGAAAGGTCCTGTGTAGGGAGCCTTGAGCGGATCCCTATGGACATCATGCCGAATGAATACGAATTCAGCATGTTTTAGCTCCGCTGGAACGTGCGAAGGTGGCAGGCCGTGATGCGAAGTCGGAATGGGCGCGAAAGCCTTGGCCATTTCCCGGTGGTTGCTGAGTTGGTCGGCCGCAGACCATGGCGCGGTGGGAAGCGGCAGGAAATCTCCCGGTACGCGGAGCGGCTGACCGTACACGAGCTCTGCAGCAGACGATTGCAGGTCCTCTTTAGGTGCCGTGCGCAGCCCCAACGTGACCCATGGAAGCTTATCCACCCAGCCGGCGCCTTGGAGGCTGGCTCTCAGTGATGCCTTTAACGATCGGTGGAAACGTTCGCACAAACCGTTTGCCTGTGGGTGATAGGCCATAGTGCGGTGGAGTTTGGTGCCAAGACCCTGGGCCACAGCGTTCCAGAGCTCGGACGAGAATTGTGGACCGCGGTCTGAAGAAATATCCGCCGGAACGCCGAAACGTGCGACCCACGAGGAGAGGAATGCTCTGGCTACATCGGCAGATGTAGTAGACGCCAAAGGTACTGCCTCGGGCCATCTGGTAGTACGATCGACCATGGTTAGAATGTGTGTGTAACCCTGGGACGGTGGCAGCGGTCCGACGAGATCCACGTTGACGTGGTCAAATCGCCGTTCTGGCACAGCGAACATGGCCAATGGCGCTGTGGTGTATGTAACCTGTTCCACCTTAAGAGAACTTAAGCCTGTTCCACCTTAAGAGATGTACTACTTTCTCTGGCTGCTGTATACGTAATACCGGTGGTGACCACACCGGTATATAAGCACTGTGCAATAATATTGTATTCAATATAGTTCCGACCTCCAACCAGTAAAGACCTGTTGAATTTACTCTTGTAGTCTGTGTAGTAATTATCACTATAACACACAGACTTAACAGTGGCGACGAGTCCGATTCTTACCCTGTGGCAGTTATTTCCACGGCGGCTTCGTCCACAGACAGGACGTCGAAGAGAGGTTTCCACCCTCATCACCCTACTGGAAGACACGTCGAGCGGCAGGCATCAAGAAACCAGAGTGCAGAAGACATCCTGACCTCGAAGCCTCCATCAGCGACTGTCAGCTTTCTTCTTTCTACCTCGGTGGTGGGTAAGCCGGGCAGCGACGCGACAGAAAGTCAACCGCGTTGGCTGTACAGATGGGGCTGGGAAGACGGAGGAATAAGGGCGGTGAGATCGATCGCGACCAGAGATAAGGGCCGGGCCGCTTTCGAGCGAGAGGCGCAGCGCGGGGACATCGATCGCGACCGGAGATAAGGGCCGCATTCGGGCTAAAAGGCGCAGCGTCTGGGGAAACTGAAGGCGTGAGAGCTGCGGTGAAGCGGAGACAGCGTCGGGGGGCGGTTGAAGACCGCCAAGCGCGGGAAAACCGCCATTTTGTGGGCGGAGGACGATGACAAGAGCGGGAAGCCGCCATCTTGGATAACATAAAAATACAATAAATTGCAACGATGCCTAAACATGGGAACATTAATACCTTTGATAGTGACATCGAAGATTGGGCCATGTATGTAGAACGCATACAAAATTATTGTAAGGCAAATAAAATTCCTGATGCAGATAAAGCACTAACATTATTAAATTTAATGGGTGCGAAGACATACGGGCAATTGAAACACCTGTTATCACCAGATGAACCGGTGGATAAGACGTTCGATGAGATTGTTACTGTCCTGAAAAATCATCTAAACCCCACGCCGCTGAAGCTAGCGGAACGATTTAAATTTTACGACAGAAGGCAGCTGCAGAATGAAAGCAATGCTGAATATTTGATGGAATTACGTAAGCTAGCAAAATATTGTCAGTTTGGAACGGGACTGACAGAGGCACTACGAGATAAATTTGTGTGTGGTTTATTTAAACAGGATACACAAAAGCGACTGCTCGAGGAGAATGAGCTGACGCTTGAGAAGGCGGTCACTATGGCAGCAGCACACGAAGCCGCAGCGAGAGGCACGGCAGTAATGCAGCTACGGTCACCGGAACTCGGTACAAACAAATTGGGTTTGAATTCTGTCAAATGTTATCGTTGTGGAAAGACAACGCACAATCAGAACCAGTGTTGGTTTAAAAACCAAGAATGCAGAACGTGTGGCAGGCTTGGCCACATAGCTAAAGTATGCCGGTCAGGAAAGAAGACCAGCAACAAAAAGCCACCGCAAGGAAAATACGCAAAGGTACACAAGGTGACAAAGAACAGTTTGACCGAACAGAAGTCAGATTCAGACGCTAGCAGTAATGAACTGGATAGCTTAAGAGTGCACAACGTTGGGAAGGATGCAGATCTCCAGACAATTTGGGTCACTCTTCAGATAGCAGGAGTCCAAGTAAAAATGGAATTGGACACTGGATCGGCATTGACGGTCATGAATAAGAAAGATTACAGAAGGTTATTCCAACATATTCCCCTACAGGATACGGAGATTATATTGAAAACATACACGGGGCAAAGAGTGTACCCCATCGGAAAAATAGAGGTAGAAGTAGTCCACAAGGGCGAAGAAAGCCAAGTAATGGACTTATATGTGCTACCTGAAGGAGGTCCACCACTACTAGGACGGGAGTGGATTAGGAAAATGAATATGGACTGGCACTCCTTGAAGGCACTAACGGTAGATTCCGGGGAAACAGATGTCAAACCTAAACGATTGTCCAGAATATTGGATGATGCTAAAGAGGTGTTCCAGCAAGGACTGGGAACACTGAGAGGAATTACGGCAAACATCAAGATTGATGAACATGCACAACCAAAATTTTTTAAAGCCAGACTGGTACCCTATGCAATACGACCTACTGTTGAAGCGGAACTGGAAGCACTAGAACGTTCAGGTGTACTGTCTAAGGTAGATTGGAGTGAGTGGGCTACGCCCATTGTTCCCGTTATGAAACGTCCTGCGAGCAACAAGCCAGGAGATCCAGGGAAGGTTCGCATCTGTGGAGATTTCAAAATCACCGTTAATCCGGTGCTTCACACGGTGCAGTATCCGCTTCCACGGATTGAGGATATTTTCGCTTCATTGTCTGGCAGGAAACACTTCACCAAGATAGACCTGGCGCAGGCGTACTTGCAGATGGAGGTTGAGGAAGAGTCATGCCAATACCTCATGATCAACACGCATCGAGGGTTGTACCGGTACAATAGGCTGGTTTTTGGAGTGGCATCGGCTCCAGCAATTTGGCAGAGGGCCATGGAGCAGGTATTACAGGGAATTCCAGGCACACAATGTTACCTGGACGATATTCTGATCACAGGTGATGGTGATGAACAACATCTCGCAAACTTGGAACTGGTGCTCAACAGACTGAAAGAGTATGGACTTAGAGTAAATCGGCAGAAATGTGAGTTCTTCCAGAAGCGGATCTCGTACTGTGGCCATGTCATTGACCGGGAGGGGCTTCATAAGTCTCCTGACAAGATTGAGGCAGTTGTAAAGGCTCCCGCTCCGGAGAATGTCTCTCAGTTGAGGTCGTTTCTAGGATTAATTAACTATTACCATAAATTTCTGCCAAATCTATCCACGGTACTGCACCCGTTAAACGCTCTTTTACAGAAAGGGGTACCATGGGAATGGGGCGAAAACTGTAAGAAGGCATTTCGCAAAAGCAAAGAATTGATCACCTCAGAGGAAGTGTTGGCTCACTTCAACCCGACACTGCCTATTCGGTTGGCTTGTGATGCTTCTCCATATGGTATTGGGGCAGTACTCTCACACAAGTTGCCGAATGGCACGGAAAGGCCAGTCGCGTTTGCATCCAGATCATTGACCTCCGCTGAACGCAACTATGCGCAGATCGATAGGGAGGCTCTTAGCCTTGTATGGGGAGTGAAGAAGTTTAATCATTACCTGCAGGGCCAAAAATTCACACTTCTGACAGACCATCAACCGTTGGTATCCATTTTTAACCCTAAAAAGGGTGTCTCGGTGATGACAGCGCAGCGTCTCCAGAGATGGTCTCTTTTCCTAGGGGCACATCAATATCAAATAGAATTCAAAGGTACGAAACAGCATGGCAATGCTGATGGGCTGTCGCGCCTGCCACTACCTGAAGAAGAAGACACGACGAAAGTTGACCCTGTTGAGTTATTTCATTCGACCATCATCGAGTGTTTACCAGTCACCAATGCAAGTATTGAAAGAGAAACCAGGAACGACCCGACACTGTCCAGAGTCTACGAGGTGACAGTGAAAGGATGGCCAACACGGGGTGATCCTCTGTTACCGGCATTTTCGGCAAGGCGAGACCAGCTGTCCGTCTGCCATGGTACCTTGATGTACGGGACAAGAGTGATTATTCCTCCCAAGTTAAGGGAAAGAGTTTTAAATGAACTGCATGAAGGTCATCTGGGGGGAGTTAAAATGAAAAGTCTTGCTAGGGCTTATGTATGGTGGCCGGGTATTGACCAACAGATTGAGGAGTTAACGAAAAGCTGTGCTGGGTGCCAAAAAGTGCAAAATGCACCTCCGATAGCACCGCTGCACCCATGGGAATGGCCTTCAGCCCCATGGCAACGCGTACACATTGACTTTGCTGGTCCATTCATGGACTCCATGTTCCTAATCGCGGTGGACGCACATTCCAAATGGCCAGAAGTCATCAAGATGAATACCACTACTTCAGAAAAGACAATTGCGGTGTTAAGAACAATATTCGCAAGGAACGGATTGCCAGAACAGATCTGTTCGGACAACGGACCACAGTTTGTATCGGAAGAATTCCGACAATTCTTAAAGAAGAATGGAGTAAAACATTATACCTCTGCCCCATATCATCCGGCGACAAACGGGTTGGCTGAAAGATTTGTCCAGACATTCAAAAAGGCAATTAAGGCCATGAACGACGATCAGATTCCGCTGCAACACAAGGTCGACAAGTTCCTGATGTCATATCGAAACGCCGATCATGCAGTGACTAACCAAAGTCCTGCCATGATGTTTTATAACAGGAGGTTGCGGTCCAAGTTGGACTTGTTAAAACCAAATGTGCGGAGGGAAGTGGAAAACAAACAGTTTCGGCATATTAACAACAAGACCACTCGAACTTTTGACGTAGCACAACCAGTGTTGGCAAGGGGCTATGGAAACGAAAAATGGCAGTCCGGAACAATTCGGGCCAGACAAGGACCTCTGATGTACACAGCAGATATTGGTCATAATGTGATAAGGCGTCATGCGGATCAACTGGTAGAGTCGAGAGCAAGGGTCGAACCCATGGTTGTGACAGAGACAACTGTGGAAGACGTTAATGAACCTGAAGCATCTACCTCGGCAGGGAATGTACTTGATGATGATGACACCCAATACATTGGAAACCAAATAGAGGAGGCACCTCAACAACAAGAATCAGAGACTACTGAGAGGCGTTATCCAAGCCGCATCAGAAAGCCTCCTGAGAGACTGATCCTTTGAACTGTTATACCTGAAGTTATATATGTATATATATTATTATGTTATGTTAAATGGGGATATGACTGTTAAGCTAAAAAGGGAGGATTGTGGTGTATGTAACCTGTTCCACCTTAAGAGAACTTAAGCCTGTTCCACCTTAAGAGATGTACTACTTTCTCTGGCTGCTGTATACGTAATACCGGTGGTGACCACACCGGTATATAAGCACTGTGTAATAATATTGTATTCAATATAGTTCCGACCTCCAACCAGTAAAGACCTGTTGAATTTACTCTTGTAGTCTGTGTAGTAATTATCACTATAACACACAGACTTAACAGGCGCTGCACCTTAGACTTTTGACAGACGATGCAGGTGTTAGCCCAGTCGCGGATATCCTTACGCATTCCTCTCCAGACGAACTTAGCCGACAGTAATTTTTGGGATGCTTTCACACCCGGGTGCGAAAGCCCATGGATGGCATCGAAGACTTGGCAGCTCCAGGCAGCTGGAACGATCAGGCGAGGATCCCCCATGGAGACATCACAGAGCAACGAGGTGCCTGCTGTGTGGAATTGCACATCGGCCAGTTGGAGGCTAGAGGTGTCGGCGCGATACGACTGCGTTTCAGGGTCGGATGCTTGGTCGGTGGCCATGAGGGCATAATTGATGCCCAACTGGACTGCCCGTATGGGCACGCGGGAAAGGCAATCAGCTACCAAATTGTACTGCTGGATATCTGTCGTGAATTCCGAAATGTAAGTTAGCTGTCTCTGCTGTCGGGCCGACCACGGTTCGGCGGTCTTGGCCATTGCAAAACTCAGTGGTTTGTGATCTACAAACGCGGTGAAGGGACGTCCCTCCAACAGGAAACGAAAATGGCAAATGGCCAGGAACAGTGCCAGCAACTCATGGTTGAAAGTACTATATTTGCGTTCGTTGCGCCGGAGTTGGCAGCTGAAGAACGCCAGTGGCTGCCACAACCCGTTGACCCACTGTGCTTGCACGGCGCCTATGGCATAATCAGAAGCGTCCGTGGTGAGGGCGATGGTGGCTCCTGGCAGAGGGTGCGCCAACATAGTTGCATTGGCTGGAGTGGTTTTTGTGTTGTCGAAAGCGTCGTCCATTGCCGCCATCCAGGTTATTGCATCCTTTCCCATTTTGCCTTTGAGGGCCTCGTAGAGGGGCTGCATGAGATGTGCTGCCTTCGGCACAAAGCGGTGATAGAAGTTCACCATGCCCAGGAATTCTTGGAGGGCTTTGGTGGACTGTGGCTTCGGGAATGCCGAAATTGCTTCGACCTTTGACTGCAGCGGGATTGCACCCTCCTGGGTAATGCGGTGGCCCAAGAAGTCAATCTGATGTAGGCCGAACTGGCATTTGGCCGGGTTGATTATGAGGCCATGCTGGCTGAGGCGCCGAAAAAGGGTGCGGAGATGGTCGACGTGCTCCGCTTTGGTGGAGCTGGCCATCAGGATATCGTCCAGATAGACAAATAAAAACTGAAGATCCCGCAGGACCGAGTCCATGAGTCGTTGAAAGACCTGCGCGGCATTCTTGAGCCCAAAAGGCATTCTGAGGAACTCGAACAGTCCAAAGGGAGTAATAACCGCAGTTTTCTGGATGTCCTGCTGGTGTACGGGGACCTGATGGTAGCCCCGGATGAGGTCGACCTTGGAGAAGATTGAGTTTCCCGCCAAATGGGCGGGAAAGTCTTGAATGTGCGGGATCGGGTACCGATCGGGCGTCGTTGCATCATTCAGTCAACAGTAGTCCCCACATGGCCGCAATCTGCCGCCGGGCTTTGGAACGATATGCAGGGGTGAGGACCAAGGACTATTCGACCGGTGAATAATCCCCAGCCGCTCCATCGTGGCAAACTCGGCCTTCGCTGCCGCGAGCTTACCGGGTTCCAGTCACCGAGCTCATGCGTACACTGGGGAGCCGGTCGTAGTAATGTGGTGTTGGACACCATGCTTAGCTGCCGAGGCGGAGAAAGTGGGCTTGGTCAGATCCGGGAATTCATTTAGTAGGCGGGTGAATTCGTCCGGCGAGGGTAACGCGCAGGAGACAGTATGGGCCGGTGCGGAACTGCGGAAGCACGGAATGGAATGGAAGGTAGCCGCGTTGACCAGTCGATGGTTTCGGACATCTACCAAGAGGCTGTTGGCGCATAAGAAATCCGCGCCGAGGATGGCTTGTGAAATTTTGGCTGTGATAAATTCCCACTGAAACCGTTGTCCGCCGAAGCACACCTGCCGTTTGCCAAAGGTACGAATGGCCCCGCCATTAGCTGCCTCGAGGGCTGGACCGTGCCTCCCAGACTGGATGTCAAGTGCTGAGGCGGGAAGGATGCTGCACTGCGCCCCGGTGTCGCATAAAAAGCGCCGGCCCGAAAGGGAATCGGTAATGTAGAGGAGCTTCCCGGAATTCCAAGTCGCCATCGCGGCCGCGGCCCGTACCTTAAACTCGATCCTCCTTTTCTGGGGCTGCTGCCGGGGTTGCTGTTTTGTTTTTTTAGGTGCGAAACTGCAAGGAGGGCGGCAGCTTCTGGCTTTCGCGCTGAAACGGGCGTGGTAAAAACACAAGCCGGGGGATGGAGGCGTCGGGGCGGTGTCTGTGGAGGAGGGTTGTCTCGTGGCGGAGCAGTATTGCTGCATGACCGCATAAACCGTGTCTGCTTCTGCAGCCAGTGCTGCGCAATCCGTGGTGTCTGATCTAGTGAGAGCGGCTTGAACCTGTTCGGGGAGTTGACTCAGGAATAACTCCCGAAAAAGGAAGCATTGGGGTTCGGAACCCAAGAGCGTGAGCATCTGGCTCATTAACTCAGATGGCTTGGAATCGCCCAGGCCGGGCATAGCGAGCAACCGGTGGACCCACTCTGCCTTCGTGAGTCCGAAGACCTGTATTAACCGCGCTTTAAGAGCATCATACTTGCTGGCCTCTGGGGGTTTTTCGAGCAGGCTGATGATCCGTGCGGCCGTGGAGCTGTCGAGTGCGGAGACCACATGGAGGTAGCAGGTCTGATCCGTGGCGATGTTATCGAGTTCGAATTGCGCTTCTGCTTGGATGAACTAGGAGGCAGCATGTTGTTCCCAAAACTGTGGGAGTTTCAAAGCCACGGCATGTGCTTCCATGTTTCGTTACGCTTCTTTCGCGAAAATTGTCCACGAAAATTCGGGGTCACCACTGTAGGAACGGCTAGATTCCTAACTAAAGGACTGAGATTGAGTCAGTCAATTAAACAAACGATGTTTAATACTAATAAACAGAGTTTAACACTAAAACAATGGAAAGCTGGATAACAGGTCTGTACTGGTTGCTAGCTCCACGAGGACTGACTAGAGCCCCTCCCTGGTCGGACGTCATGACGTCATCACATTTTCCCGCCGCTGGAGGATCACGTGGTCAAAGTGATGACGTCATCGCATTGGGTCTCAGTCTTAAAGGGACCGCGCTATGTACATGCGATAATATGAACAGAGATACAGATTCATTCTGTAGCTAACAATTAGTTAAAGATAATTATGTACGTAAGATCAGAATCCCCTTGGTGGCTCTGCCACAATATCTTATTTTTCAGAAATCACTTGTTGAGGATCTCTCACCAGACATCTCAAAGCACATGGGGGGGAAAAATTTGGTTGTTTTGCGCCTCCCGTTAGCGCCCTAACCATTAGTGTCCCGCGGCGCTGCGCTGCCGTCGATGGCGTCATCACCATGCGCAGTACCCCGGCCACGATCTTTGGTAGCGCCCCCTGACTTACCGCCGGACACTATGTCCGACGGGGTCAGGGGAGCCTGCCTGTGGCTGGGGCAGCACTATTTAAAGGCGAGGTACCGGGCGGCCATTTTTGTTGCTGGCTGCCTGCCAGCACCTGCCTCGGCTGCTGTCCCCGGCCTCCTTACCCGCCCCCCCGCTGCGGAGTGCTGGCTGCGCTCCATGAGCCCGGCACTTCTCGAGTGCCGGGCTCTTTTGCCAGCACTCCAGATCCCCGGGGGCCCAGCTGGGTCCCGGGTTGAACTGTGCAAGGCCCCTCCCTTTTAAGAAGGGGAGGAAGGCCTGCAGTACCGTGGCATGTAGAGCCGTGATATTCCCTTGCAGCGCCCCAAGAGGGAGGTGGGGCACTTCCAGTAGTGCCTCGCTTCGCTCTTGGGGTGCTACCACTCAATATCAGTCAAGGGGGCGCTAATGTTTTCGGGGCGCTAAAAGTAGTGCCCCGGTGAAGTTAGCGCCGGGGCGCCACTCAATTTTTCACCCATGGAATCTCTGGTGAAATTGCAAAGTTACATCAATGATTTGCAAGAATTGTAAATGGGGTAGGTACCAGTTTTAATTAGAGGATTGTGACAAGTTATTTTTGTGATCCCACTTTTCAGATTTTTTATTAATTACTTAGATTAGGTCATTGTAGCTTTAGGTCTAAATTTGCAGATGACACTAATTAATGTAGACGAAGATAATGTTGCATGGAGGGGATATTGTTTGAAGAGTTACAGGGAGCAAAATTAGGATCCCTGGCGCCCATTTTCAGTGCTATCGAATTTAGCAGCCACAGTTACTGAGCAGCTGGGGGCTGATTCATATCAAATGGCTTTTCACATTTCCTTCATGCCACTGAGTTCTTGAGTGTTGGGAGCTGCAGAACGAAGACAAAGTGGTTCCTCATGGTGGTGCTGGCTAGTAGGAAGGATGGGAAGAAATAGCGATATCCGTAGACTGATCTCACCCACCTACTTATAACCAGTTCAAATCACCATTCGTGGACGCATGGGAACATCTCAACTAAAACTGAAGGAATATACATCTATATATATAAAAGGATATGTCTATCTGTCTGTCTGTCTGTCTCTCTTTCTGTCTCTCTGGCCAGCTATACAATCAAAAGTTATAGAGCGTACCTACGCATATGTTATATCAAAAGAAAGCTCATCATTAGGGGACTCTTGTAGGCGTATTTACTTTTTGCTCCGACAAAAATTGTGCCGACATTCGGACAAAAATTGTGCCGACGGTATCCAAAAAATGTTCAAAATTCCTCTCATTATCCGCTCATTTGCATCGAGTGGGGGCGGGTTCATTGTGTGTGCGGGCGGGCCATCCTACAGTTGAATGACGTGATGATTGACCAATCGTACAGTTCAGTGACCTGACGGTTGACCAATCAGTGCGTGTGTGGGCGGGCCTTATCATTCTGAACCGAGGTGAGTCGCCGCCATCTTGATTCCAAACTTTTCATTTCTTTTTCCCACTTTCTGCGTGTTTCTTTTCAAATCTACATTTCCAGCAAAAAAAAAGTTGCTTTTAAAACACTAATTGTTTTTTAAAAAAGTTAATTAATTTGTAAATCTTTTCCCTAACCTCTATAATTCTCCTACCTTTCACCGTTTTTCCAGGCCCGGGGCCTAGGCTTCTCCAACTGCCAGCAGCGCAACTCTAGTCCCAGGCTCCCGGCCTAGACAGAGACAAACACTGGCAGAGGGGAGAGGGTGTGCTGCCTCAGCTCCATTCCCGGGGTCAGTAGGTGGGGAGGCTTCATAAGCAACTGGGGTAGGTCGCAAGCCCCGAATAATAATCTGAAGATCCTGTGTTTGCAGCTGAGGAAATTTCTTCTGCTGACAGCCCCAGGTTAATGGCAGCCATCTTTGTCAAGGAGGGCGAAAAGTTTCAGTGCGACGCCATTTTGATTCAGTGTGTAACAGAGTGCATGCGCGGCCTTCTTAGTACAGGAACATAGAGTGGGTGGGGCTTCTGTGCTCCAAATCGGGTCCTGGTGACCGAGACAGACAATCGACTGTGTGGGCGGGGCCTAATCTTTCCAACTGAAAAGCAAGCGGCGGCCATTGTTTGTGATACAACACACTGAGAGGTGAGGACCCCTTTTTTAATAAAAAGATTGGTGAGGTTGTAAAGTGTATGTTATAGAAAGATTCACCAAAAATGTTTTATAAGTACTTTAAGTTTCATGTTTCCCCACCCCTTGCGCCCCCCGCTCCCTTTCCCCCCTCCCTTTCCCCCCCTCTCCCTTCCCCCCCTTCCCCCCTCCCTTTCCCCCTCCCCCTTTCCCCCCTCCCTTTCCCCCCTCTCCCTTACCCCCCTTCCCCCCCTCCCTTTCCCCCCTCCCTTTCCCCCCTCCCTTTCCCCACACCCCCTTCCCCCACAAGCCCCCCCTTCCCCCTCCCTTTCAATCCTTCCCCCCCACACCCCCACCCCCACCCCCCCTTCCCCCCCACCCCCCCATGCCACACCCCCAACCTCCCTTCCCCCCACCTTCACCCCCCCACTTCACCCCCCCACTTCACCCCCACAACCCCTCCCCCCCACAACCCCCTTCACACCCCCACACCCCTTCCCCCCCATACCCCCTTCCCCCCACACACCCCCACACCCCCTTCCCCCCCACACACACCCCCACACCCCCTTCCCCCCCACACCCCCTTCCCCCCCACAGCCCCCTCCCACCTCCCACTTCCCTCCCCCACCCCCCTTCCCCCACCCACCCCTTTCTCCCACCCCACCCACCCACTCCTCCCATCCCACCCCAACCACCCCTTCTCCCCCATCGCACCCCACCCTTCTCCCCCCCCACCCACACCAATCTTCTCCCCCCACCACCCACCCCACCCTTCTCCCCCACCCACCCCACCCACCCATTTCTCCCCCACACCTTGCTCCCCCACCCCTTGCTCCCCCACCTCTTTCCCCTTTCTCTCCTCCCCTCTCTGTCTCTCTCTCTCCCTCCCTCTGTCTCTGTCTCCCTCTCTCTCACTCTCATTCCCTCTCTCCCTCCTTTGCTTTCCCTCTCTCTCTCCTTCCCTCTCTCTCTCCTTCCTTCTCTCTCTCTCCTTCCCTCTCTCTCTCCTTCCCTCTCTCTCTCTCCTTCCCACTCTCTCTCTCCTTCCCTCTCTCTATCTTTCACTCTCTCTCCTTCCCTCTCTCTCTCTTTCCTTCCCTCTGTCCTTCCCTCTCTCTCTCTCTCTTTTCCCCCGTCTCTCTCTCCCCCCCCGTCGCTCTCTCTCTTCCCCCCCAGTCGCTCTCTCTCTTCCCCCCAGTCGCTCTCTCTTCCCCCCAGTCGCTCTCTCTCTTCCCCCCAAGTCGCTCTCTCTCTTCCCCCCCAGTCGCTCGCTCTCTCTCTTCCCCTCCAGTCACTCTCTCTCTCTCTTCCCCCCAGTCGCTCTCTCTCTCTTCCCCCCAATCGCTCTCTCTCTCTCTCTTCCCCCCCGGTCAAGAAGGCAAACGGTATGCTGGCCTTCATAGCAAAAGGGTTAGAATACAGGAACAGGGATACCTTGCTGCAGCTGTACAGGGCACTGGTGAGACCACACCTCGAGTACTGTGTACAGTTTTGGTCGCCTCATCTGAGGAAGGATGTTCTTGCCATGGAGGGGGTGCAGCGGCGATTCACCAGGCTGATACCAGGAATGGCGGGAATGACCTATGAGGAGAGACTATGTAGTTTAGGGATGTACACACTGGAGTTTAGAAGATTGAGAGGGGACCTCATAGAAGTGTATAAAATTCTGACAGGTCTAGACAGACTGGATGCAGAAGGAATGTTTCCCTTGGCGGGTGAGAACAGAACTAGAGGACATAATTTAAGGATAAGGGCTAAACCATTTAGGACAGAGATGAGGGGGAATTTCTTCACTCAGAGAGTGGTGAACCTGTGGAACTCATTGCCACAGAGGGCAGTGTACGCCAGCTCATTAAATATATTTAAGAGGGAATTAGATATATTTCTACGGGCAAAAGGGGTTAAGGGTTACGGAGAGAAGGCGGGGACGGGATACTGAATTAAAGGATCAGCCATGATCTCATTAAATGGCGGAGCAGGCACGAAGGGCCGAATGGCCTACTCCTGCTCCTATCTTCTATGTATCTATGTATCTATGTAGTCGCTCTCTCTCTTCCCCCCCAGTCGCACTCTCTCTTCCCCCCCAGTCGCTCGCTCTCTCTCTTCCCCTCCAGTCACTCTCTCTCTCTCTTCCCCCCAGTCGCTCTCTCTCTCTCTTCCCCCCGTCGCTCTCTCTCTCTCTCTTCCCCCCCAGTCGCTCTCTCTCTTCCCCCCCAGTCGCACTCTCTCTTCCCCCCCAGTTGCTCTCTCTCTTCCCCCCCAGTCGCTCTCTCTCTTCCCCCCCAGTCGCTCTCTCTCTTCCCCCCCAGTCGCTCTCTCTCTTCCCCCTCCAGTCGCTCTCTCTCTTCCCCCCCAGTCGCTCTCTCTCTTCCCCCCAGTCGCTCTCTCTCTTCCCCCCCAGTCGCTCTCTCTCTTCCCCCCAGTCGCTCTCTCTCTTCCCCCCAGTCGCTCTCTCTCTTCCCCCCAGTCGCTCTCTCTCTCTCTCTTCCACCAACAACATGCCCTCAAAAGACCCTCGGCACCGCCGGGTACTTCAGCTAGTTCAAAATAAAACAAAACTGTAAACTCCCAACAGTCTCAAACTAGGTGCTTCATTAGAAACCCTACATTCTTGCTATGCGAATGATCATCAAGATTCTCAATAATGATCACAGGTTTACAACGCCGCCATAATATTTTTACCATATTATTTTTACCATATTAGGAAAACTTTAAAAGTATGAGTGTTACTGCATTTTTCTTGTCTTCTTTCATCTTAGAATATGGACCCCAGTCATTATGGTTACAATTCAAGCTGTTAGAATAATCATGATGGCTTCAATCTTTCCCAATGGGATGGCATAGTCTGTTTCCTTCTCAGCTTGGTTTAAACCCATGTTAGCTCAAAAAGAAATGCTGAACATATGAGAATGGTCACTTATCCATACTTGCCCAACTCCACAAGAAATGATTAGGATATTAAAACAGAACAAATAGAGAAGAGATCCAGTAGTAATTCTGTGATAGTTAATAAAACATTATCAATCAATATCTTAATTTACTCTTTTGATGTTTAGATATGTGGACATCAACCATTTTATTTTTGTTCCTCACAAATAACTTAATAACATGACACCAAATCCTAGGAGTAAATGAGCAGTCTTTCAGAAATGACAGAAAAGACTTTGGGGTAGATCTTGACTGTGCGCTAGTGTGAAGTGAATGGAAATAAATGTATGTAAATAGATGTAAAACGGTCTGTTGACTCGCTATCACCTGTTTTACACTATCGCACAAACTCAAGATCTACCCCCATCAGGTACCAGGCCTGCTCCTGAGGTGCTTATTCAGTGAATCATTCAGTAACTATTTTGTACATGGACAAGTACAATAAGTTTCAACGGTTAAAGCATAACATTTCCATCAAACAGATGTGAATCGTGCACAATGTTTGGACAGGGACCAGTAATGGAAAGAATTTTTTCAACTATGTGAGGTTTTTTTTGACATGATCATCATAATTTAAGAAAAGAACAAGTTTAACTGCTCAGGATCTGAGACACAAGGCATGGGTTGAGTTGGGGGCAGGCAGGGGAAGGTAGGGCATTTGTTGTGAAAAAATACCTACAAATTACAAAATGTGGGAAACTTGCAGGAGGGATATACTTACATTGGAGGCAGTACAGAGAAGGTTCACTAGGTTAATTCCTGAGATGAAGGAGTTGTCTTGTGAAGAAAGGTTGAGCAGGTTGGGCCTATACTCATTGGAGTTTAGAAGAATGAGAGGTGATCTTATTGAAACATAAAAGATTCTGAGAGGGCTTGACAGCGTAGATGCAGAGAGGATGTTTCCCTTAGTGGGGGAATCTAGAACTAGGGGGCATAGTTTCAGAATAAGGGGTCGCCCATTTAAAACGGAGATGAGGAGGAATTTCTTCTCTGAGGGTCGTGAATCTTTGGAATTCTCTACCCCAGAGAGCTGTGGAGGCGGAGTCATTGAATATATTTACGGTGGAGATAGACAGATTTTTGAATGATAAGGGAGTCAAGGGCTATGGGGAGCGAGCAGGAAAGTGGCGTTTAGGCCAAGACCATATCAGCCATGATCTTATCGAATGGTGGGGCAGACTCGAGGGGCCAAATGGCCTACTCCTGCTCCTATTTCTTATCTTCTTATGAATCTGTAGCATTAATCAGAACTGATTCTGTTTTTTTTAAATATACATATATCGCCCTTCACACTATATCCCCTATACAGGATGTATTTGATTTGCATCAAGGTGAACCAGACTGAATACGATCTCCCAGAATTTATACAGACAGCTGTCGAGATTGAAATTATTCACATGGTATTAAATTACAAATCTGATGCAAGTGTTGAGTTTCCCTTTCCTGCAGAGTTTGGCAGATTTACATCCACAGTTTTTACCAGTGGGATCCAATCGCCTGCTCCTCAGCCCATGTAAACTCTGAGATGGGAGTTTTCAAACTCTGAAATACAACTTGAATAAATGCCTCCGTATACTTTTTACTTGACCACATCGCAAGGTTCCACCGCTTGTCAATTTACAACACTTGTAATTCTGCAGCTCAAGTTTTAACAAGTCTGGGGATACAATTTACACCTGGTTTTATTGCGGAAGCAATTGACTGTAATGCATTAAGGTATTCTCACTAGGCATCCACAACTTATAGTAATTCATATTTCAAATAGCTATGCTCTTATTAAAAGTTTTTCAAATCCGATATGTTAATGGAGCATTGTTGCAGCAGAATAATAAACTAGCAGTATTCTCCAAAAAAAGATAGGCTCTGAAAATCCATGGTTCGCTTCTCCTGGAGTAAATGCCAGAATCCAGCCATCAATGAGCACCAGCATTGACAAGGCCAGCAAGAGACCGACAGTGTGCCCAGTGGCTCCCTCTGTCAAGGGCCCGAAAGGGAATGCTAAATTTTTCTATATCTTCTTTATAAATCTTCAGGGGCCCAGCCATGACGCAGGCCTGGACCCACAGGTGGGCCCCACATCCACTGTTTGGTGGACCGCTACACCTACTTATACAGAGTGTACCAGTCCGCCAATGCACTGCCAAGCAAGGGATGAGCAAACCCCAGGCATGGGAGCCCATGTTGCACAGCCATGTCCCCTCTTATGATTCACCGGAACTCCAGATACTCAAAAGATGTTACCCTACCTTTCTCTGTCAGGCCATGATGGATCTGCTACACATTTCCAACATTTTCTCTTTTTAGTTCCAGAGCTGTTTTCACCTTGATGAACGATGAGGTGAATTAAGCTGACAATGTGTCCCAAGGTCCAACATAGTATGACATAATTTAAAACAAGAATGGCCAAAATAGTACAAAAATCAAACTTTCACTAAAGCCCATTGGGTAGCTCAAGCTCCTTTTGAATTATTGTTTTGAGCCTCTGATTGAAAGACAGAAATTGTCACTGGGCAATCCAGAAACATTGGTAGTTTTAAATCCCTCTGCCAGACATAAATATATCACACTTCAGGCACCACGCGTGTACATTTATGTGTCACACTTTTTTTTTAAATAAAGAGAAAGAATGTCAGCCATGTCCAGTTAGGTTAGGTTCTTCTGACCTTAAAAGAAAAAAAAGAAAGACTTGCATTTCTATTGCACCTTTCACGACCTCAGGACGTCCCAAAGTGCTTTACAGCCAATAATGTACTTCTGAAGTGTAGTCACTGTTGTAATGTAGGGAAAGGTGGCAGCCAATTTGCACACAGCAAGCTCCCACAAACCGCAATGTGATAATGACCAGATAATCTGTTTTATTGATGTTGATTGAGGGATAGATATTGGCCATTGACCTTAGGGAGGAACTAGGGATTTAGAAGCACCTGTCAATCTTCCCCAGCAACAGAAAGTACCCATTAATTAACCTCAGGATATGGGGAAGAGCAATTAACCTCAAGATGTGCAAACTTGCAGCAATTCAACATTGTGACCTTACTTACGACAACACCTTAACAGCAAAATAACACTTTATATGGTATAATGTTCTTACCCTTACAAAACAGTTTATCCTCTGGCTTACAATGAGCACTGCCACAGGAAATTACTAGTAATAAGTACATTTCCAAATATGCTCAGTTACATTTGAAAGATTAACAAAGCTATGTATAATATTGTACAGTAATAATCTCTCAAACTGTGCCTTACCAACTTAGAGGGTTTTATTTCATTGCAAAGTGTATTGAAAACACGTATCAAAATACTAACTAATTAAACTTCACATAATAAATTTGTTTTTCTTCATATTACTATTGATCCACTGAAAGAATTAAAACTCCAACCCTATTCACAAAATAAATCCAACTATTCTCCTAGATTGTGACAGCAGATCTAATGTAGGGAATGGTTACTTTCAAAAGTTGGAGAAAGCTGTTTATTCACATTCTGCCATTGATTGCTGAGCTGTGAGAAATGTTTCTTTCAAGTAATGGAGGCAGGCAGAATGGGTGTAGACCTGCCAGAGAAATTCATTTAATATTCCTATTTTCCCACTCTCACATTCTCTGTAACACCCTTACTCTGGAGTATTTGTTTGAAAAATACACTGCATTTCTAATGCTTTTTTTAAACTTAAATCTTATGGCTTTTTTTTGCTACCCTCTTTGGGGCCATCAGCTTTGCTCAATTCCTAAGGCAAGTCATAAAAACATGATATTGTTCACCATCCCAGTTCCCAGCTCTCTAGCACTCTATCCCGCCCTCATGCTTAGTTACTTCCAGTGGAGCAAGGAGTAGGTGCTACTAGTTGAGACCGAGTGACAATACGTCATCCTTCTATGCCTCAAAACTTCACAAAGACAGTGGGAGACCATCTGTGGGAGAGTTGAGGCTTTTTTAAGTTTACTTTTTTTAATTGCTATATGGGGATTTTTTTTTATAAAAGAGATGCTTTCAGGAAATTCTTAAAGAAAAAGCCATTGTAGAACCTTAACCTGGAATAGTGTCAGAATATTTTCATATAAATATTGTGTATATGAAATCTTTAAAGGGGAAGAAAGGTGTCGGGAAGTATTCTTGTTCTTTGCCTATTGAAAAAATAGGTTTGAAAATATTAATTGGCTTCTCTTTAACATGTCAAATACCTTAGCCGAGGACAGATTCATCATGCTGGGTTTGTTCACCTCTTGGCTGCTCCAGTGATCTCATGGATAGGGAGGTATCTTGGAGCGGCTCCATTGATTGTAATGGGGCTGTGACTCAAGACCAAACTGGACTCTATCCAGAGGTACCCAACCCCAGGAAAGCATGGTACTGACAATGGGCAATAAGGGAATAATTTGATTATAAAAGACCCGCACCCCACCCCCGCCCCAAGAAAAACATTCCTTTCCATTTCAGTTAAAGTCTGGGTAATATCAGCGAGTCTGGGTCAGTGGGGTGGATCAATGGGCCAGCTGCATTGCTACAGTAGGGGATCCTACCCTGAGGCACTTTGGTTTTATTATTTATTTTATTTTTTCCCCTTCCTCCTTTACAGCCTTTCCACACCATGCAACATAATCTCCAGGCAAGAACACAATGACCTGTTCCATAAGCAGCTCCTGGGGATGTGACAGAGGACCTCCTGGCTGACTTCCTTTCCAATTTAGCCCCTTCTCTGTCTGAGGAAAGGGAAAAAAAGGATGAGAAGCAAAAATAAAAGCGGAATGGCCAAGGAGTGTAGAAAAGATAAAGTGAAAAGCACTTTAGAAGGGGCAGGGAATAAGATTGCCAAACAGAGAGAGGGAGGTTTGAATTGTTCACGTGCAAATCTATATATATAAAAGACCTCTTCTATCTGTCTGTCTGTCTGTCTGTCTGTCCATTCTCTATACGTTCGAAAGTTATAGAGCGTACCTACACGCACGTCACATCAAAAGAAAGCTTACGATTACGGACCGGTCATAGGCGTATTTACTTTTCCCTCAGACAAAAATCGTGCCCACAGTATCCTAAAAACGTTCAAAATTCCGCTCATTAAATGGGAAAAGTTCCGCTCATTTGCTCATTAGCATTGAGTGACGTGAAGGTTGACCAATCGTGCGGTCGAGTGACCTGACAGTTGACCGACGGTTGACCAATCGCTGCGTCACGGGGGCGGGTTCATTGCGCGTGCGGGCGGGCCATCCTACAGTTGAGTGTCGAGTGACTTGATGATTGACCAATCCTACAGTTCAGTGACCTGACGGTTGACCAATCGGTGCATGTGTGGGCGGGCCTTATCATTCTGAACCGAGGTGAGTGGCCGCCATCTTGATTCTTCACGATTATTTCCCCACACTTTCTGTGTGTTAGGGAACTAAGGAAAATAACAATTTATTTGAGTTTTAAATTGTATTTAGCAACAGTAGGAAATGAAGTGATCCCCTGTCCTTCGCCCGGAGGCTCGCCTACTTTGACGGCCATTTCGAGCGGCTGTGCCGGCGCTGGGCATGACCTAGCAGCCCGGGAAGCGTAGGCCTTGAGTTGCGAGCCATGCCGGGAGCCGCCGCGTGCAAAACGTCCCCGCGGCGTCAACAGCCCCGCCCGAGAGCCTGACCCAAAGCCACCAGGTCACCGGCCGCGGCGGGCCGTGCCGGGATCTGCCGCGCATAAAACTTCCCCGCGGCGTCAACAGCCCCACCCCAGAGCCCGACCCAAAGCCACCAGGTTACCGGCCGCGGCAGGCCGTGCCGGGAGCTGCCGCACAAAAAACCTCCCCGCGGCGTCAACAGCCCCGCCCCAGAGCCCGACCCAAAGCCATCAGGTGAGCGGCCACGGCGGCCCAGTCTCTCTCTCTCTCTCACACTCCCAATCTCTCTCTCTCACACTCCCAATCTCTCTCTCTCACACTCCCAATCTCTCTCTCTCTCACACTCCCAATCTCTCTCACACTGCCAATCTCTCTCTCTCACACTCCCAATCTCTCTCTCTCACACTCCCAGTCTCTCTCTCTCACACTCCCAACCTCTCTCTCTCTCACACTCCCAATCTCTCTCTCTTGCACACTCCCAATCTCTCTCTCACACTCCCAATCTCTCTCTCTCTCACTCCCAGTCTCTCTCTCTCTCACTCCCAGTCTCTCTCTCTCTCACTCCCAGTCTCTCTCTCTCACTCCCAACCTCTCTCTCTCTCTCACACTCCCAATCTCTCTCTCACACTCCCAATCTCTCTCTCTCACACTCCCACTCTCTCTCTCTCTCACACTCCCAATCTCTCTCTCTCTCTCACACTCCCAATCTCTCTCTCTCACACTCCCAGTCTCTCTCTCTCACACTCCCAATCTCTCTCTCTCTCACACTCCCAATCTCTCTCTCACACTCCCAGTCTCTCTCTCACTCACTCCCAATCTCTCTCTCTCTCTCTCACACTCCCAATCTCTCTCTCTGACACTCCCAATCTCTCTCTCTCTCTCACACTCCCAATCTCTCTCTCTCACACTCCCAATCTCTCTCTCTCACACTCCCACTCTCTCTCTCTCTCACACTCCCAATCTCTCTCTCTCTCACACTCCCAATCTCTCGCTCTCACACTCCCAATCTCTCTCTCTCACACTCCCAATCTCTCTCTCTCACACTCCCAATCTCTCTCTCTCTCACACTCCCAATCTCTCTCTCTCACACTCCCAATCTCTCTCTCTCACACTCCCAATCTCTCTCTCTCTCACACTCCCAATCTCTCTCTCTCTCACACTCCCAATCTCTCTCTCTCACACTCCCAATCTCTCTCACACACTCCCAATCTCTCTCTCTCTCACACTCCCAATCTCTCTCTCTCACACTCCCAATCTCTCTCTCTCTCACACTCCCAATCTCTCTCTCTCTCACACTCCCAATCTCTCTCTCTCACACTCCCAATCTCTCTCTCTCTCACTCCCAATCTCTCTCTCTCTCACACTCACAATCTCTCTCTCACACTCCCAATCTCTCTCTCTCTCACTCCCAATCTCTCTCTCTCTCTCACTCCCAATCTCTCTCTCTCTTACACTCCCAATCTCTCTCTCTCTCTCTCTCTCACTCCCAATCTCTCTCTCTCTCACACTCCCAATCTCTCTCTCTCACACTCCCAATCTCTCTCTCTCTCTCACACTCCCAATCTCTCTCTCTCACACTCCCAATCTCTCTCTCTCACACTCCCAATCTCTCTCTCTCACACTCCCAATCTCTCTCTCTCACACTCCCAATCTCTCTCTCTCTCTCACTCCCAATCTCTCTCTCTCTCTCCTTCCCTCTCTCTCTCTCTCCTTCCCTCTCTCTCTCTCTCTCTCCCCTCTGCCTCCCCTCTCTCCCTCCCCTCTCTCCCCCTCTCCTCCCTCTCCTCCCTCCCCACCTCTCTCTTCCCCCCCAGTCGCTCTCTCTCTTCCCCCCAGTCGCTCTCTCTCTTCCCCCCAGTCGCACTCTCTCTTCCCCCCAGTCGCTCTCTCTCTTCCCCCCAGTCGCTCTCTCTCTTCCCCCCCAGTCGCTCTCTCTCTTCCCCCCTAGTCGCTCCCTCTCTCTCTTCCAACAACAACATGCCCTCAAAAAAGCCTCGGCACCGCCGGGCACCCCTAGCTAGTATATTATAAATAAAATTGGTGAGCTAGAGGCATAAAGGCAGAGAAGGGGTGAGTTATGATACAGTAGCATTAATAGAGATGTGGCTTAAGCTAGGGCAAGACTAGGAGCTGAATATTTTGGTTCCAAATTATTCAGGGGGAACAGAATAGAATAAAAGGCAGGGGGTGGCAATGTTGATCAAAGATTCAATGACAGCATTATAACAGGGATAATATAGGGGATGGTGAAAAATGCTGAATTTGTTTTGTTTGTGTTAAGGAATAGGAAGGGAACTGTTAATCTATTGGGAGTACTGTGGCGGAGCCACCAAAGGACTCAGATCATTTGTATATAATTCCTTTAACAACATGTTAGCTACAGCCTGAGTCTGTATCTTTATTTATGCTGTTTAACTGTACAGAGCGTGGTTACTTTAACAGCGCGGCTAAAAAGTGATGACGTCACGCCGTTCATCACGTGATTCCCCACTGGCGGGAAAATGTGATGACGTCATGACGTCAGCCACGGGACTGCCGGAGCATTCCTTGTAGAGCCTCCTAAGAGAGCAGACCTACATTCGATGTTATCCTGCAGTTTCTTGTTAAAACCGGTTTGTTTAATTAAAGTTCGTTTTGTTTGACCGCCTGAGTAGAACTCAGTCTTTTAGTTAGGAACCCACGTTCCTACATTGGTGACCCCGACTTTCGCAAACGGTTTTCGCGGAAGATCTTCAGCATGGAAACGAACGCCGTGACTCTGAAACTGCCACAGTTCTGGGAGCAACAATCAGCCACGTGGTTTATCCAGGCTGAAGCCCAGTTTGCCATCAGGAACATCGTCGCGGATCAGACCCGTTATTACTATGTGGTCTCTGCACTCGATAGTGCCACTGCCTCGCGGATCGTCAGCCTCCTTGGTAGTCCTCCTACTGACCGCAAGTATGATACATTAAAGGCGCGGTTGCTACAGGTCTTCGGGCTCTCGAAGTCAGAACGCGCTCGTCGGCTCCTCGCTATGCCCAGCCTCGGGGACTCCAAACCGTCCGAGCTCATGAGCCAAATGCTCACGCTCTTAGGTGCCGAACCGGAATGCTTCCTCTTCCGGGAGCTTTTCCTCTGCCAACTGCCGGAACAGGTGCAGGCTGCCCTAGCCAGGTCCGAGGTCACAGACTGCGCCGAGCTTGATGCCGAAGCAGATAAGATTTTCACAGTAACCCAGCAGTGCTGCGCTGCCACGAGATGCCCATTACCCACAGACGCAGCTCCAGCTCCTCTTGCAGCAGGCTGGTGCTCCTACCACGCCTGTTTTGGTGCGAAAGCACGACGCTGCCGCTCTCCCTGCAGCTTTTCGCCCCCCAAAAAAACAAAGCTCCTGCAGCGTTCCTGGCAAAGGAGGAGCGGGTCTAATGGGCGCTCCGCAGCTGCGATGGCCATCGGATCTTCGGGGAAACTTCTTTTCATCACCGACTCCCTATCGGGTCGACGTTTCCTTTGCGACACCGGGGCGCAGTGTAGCATCCTACCTGCGTCAAATCTCGATATGCAAGCTGGGGACCATGGCTTTTCCCTCGTGGCGGCTAATGGCGCAGCCATTCGAACTTTCGGAAAGCGGCGGGTCCAAGTGTGTTTCGGCGGTCAGCGCTTCCATTGGGAATTCGTCATGGCCACAGTCTCGCAGGCCATCCTAGGGGCGGATTTTCTGTGTGCCAACGGCCTCCTCGTCGATGTCCGGCACCGCCGGTTGATCAACGCGGCCACCTTCCATTAGATTCTGTGCCACCACGGTACCGCCGTGTCGCGCTCTATCGCCTGCGCATTCCCATCTCCGGATGACTTCACTCGGCTCCTCGGAGAGTTCCCGGAGCTGACCAGGCCCACTTTCTCCTCCTCGGCCACAAAGCATGGTGTTGAACATCATATCACCACTACTGGCTCCCCAGTTTATGCACGGGCTAGAAGGCTTGAACCCGGCAAGCTCGCGGCTGCGAAAGCGGAGTTCGACATGATGGAGCGGCTGGGGATTATTCACCGGTCGAATAGTCCCTGGTCTTTGCCTCTCCACATTGTTCCGAAACCGGGCGGCGGCTGGCGGCCATGCGGCGACTACCGATGCCACAACTCCTGATCGGTACCCGATCCCGCATATTCAGGATTTCTCGGCCCATTTGGCGGGAAATTCCATCTTTTCAAAAATCGACCTCATCCGGGGGTATCACCAGGTTCCCGTGCACCCGCAAGACGTCCCAAAAACCACAGTCATCACCCCTTTCGGCCTTTTTCAGTTCCTGCGGATGCCATTTGGCTTCAAGAACGCGGCACAGGCTTTCCAGCGTTTGATGGACTCCGTGCTCCGAGACCTAAACTTCATCTTCGTCTACCTCGACGACATTCTCATCGCCAGTGCTAGCAAGGAAGAGCACATCTGCCATTTGCGTACCCTCTTTACATGCCTCAGTCAGCATGGTTTGATCATCAACCCGGCCAAGTGCCAGTTCGGCCTGCAGCGGATCGATTTCTTGGGACACCGCAAAACATCAGACGGCGCCGTCCCCTTACTGAAGAAGGTGGAAGCTGTTACCTCTTTCCCGCGCCCGCCAACTGCCAAGGCCCTGCAAGAGTTCCTCGGGATGGTCAATTTCTATCACCGATTCGTCCTTAAGGCGGCTCTGCTTATGCAGCCTTTGTACGAGGCCCTCAAGGGCAAGTCCGGTAAGGATCCAATCAGCCGGACGGCCGAGATGGACCAGGCGTTCGTCAACACCAAGAGCGCCTTGGCCAACGCAACCATGCTGGCGCACCCACTTCCAGGTGCCACCATCGCCCTTACCACAGATGCGTCAGACTACGCCATCGGTGCAGTGCAGGAGCAGTGGGTGAATGGCACGTGTCAACCGCTGGCGTTTTTCAGCCGTCAACTACGGAGAAATGAAAGAAAATACAGCACTTTCGATCGGGAGTTGCTGGCCCTTTTTCTAGCCATCCGCCATTTCTGGTTCTTATTAGAAGGACGTCCCTTCATGGCTCTTGTCGACCACAAGCCTCTAACATTTGCCATGGCCAAGACCGCCGAACCGTGGTCAGCTCGTCAACAATGTCACCTGACGTTTATTTCTGAATTTACCACAGACATTCAACATGTGTCTGGTAAGGACAACCTGGTAGCGGATTGCCTCTCCCACGCGACGGTCCATGCGGTTCACCTTGGGATTGACTATGCCCTCATGGCTGCGGATCAGGCCTCGGACCCAGAGGTCCAATCATACAGAACCGTCCCCTCTAGTTTCCAAGCAACCGACGTCAGTTTCCAAGCCGCAGGCACCACGCTCCTTTGCGACATCTCCATGGGCGCTCCCCGACCTATCGTGCCAGTCGCATGGCGCTGGAAAGTGTTTGACGCCATACACGGGTTGTCGCATCCTGGTATGAAGGCTTCACAACGGCTAATGTCGGCGAAATTCGTCTGGAAGGGTATGCACCTGGATGTCCGTGACTGGGCCAACACCTGCGTGGTCTGCCAGAAGGCCAAGGTCCAGCGTCATGTCAAAGCTCCAGTGGCTACGTTCGCTGTTCCGGAGCATCGTTTCGACCACGTGCATGCGGACCTTGTGGGGCCACTTCCGCCTTCCCATGGTTATACGCATCTCCTCACCATGGTGGACCACACCACTTCGGCAGACGTCGCTAGAGCTTTCATCTCCTGTTGGGTTGCTCCTTTCGGGGTATCGGCGGACATCTCTTCCGATCGTGGGCCACAATTTTCCTCGGAGCTCTGGAACGCTGCAGCTCAGGGGCTCGGCACCAAACTTCATCGCACCACCGCCTATCATCCACAGGCAAACGGCCTGTGCGAGCGATTCCACAGGTCGCTTAAAGCCGCCCTATGGGCCAGTCTTCAAGGTGCGGGATGGGTGGACAGACTCCCATGGGTCCTTTTGGGTCTTCGTACAGCGCCCAAAGAAGACCTGCAATCGTCCTCGGCGGAACTCGTTTATGGCCAGCCGCTCCGAGTACCAGGGGATTTCCTCCCTTCTCCCACAGAGCCATGGTCCGCCTCCCAGCAACTCGTCAGCCACCAGGAAGCGGCCAGATGCTTCACTCCGGTGCCCACATCAAATCACGGCCTACAGAGCTCCCACGTGCCGGCTGAGCTGAAGAATGCCGAGTACGTATTTATCCGCCACGACGCTCACCGGGATCTGCTCAAGCCCCCTTACACCGGTCCTTTCCGCGTCATCGAATCGGGAGACAAATCCTTTTCAGTTGACATCGGAGGAAAGCTGGATCACATTCCGGTTGACCGGTTGAAGCCGGCTCACTTAGGCCTGGGCCGCCCAGCCATCATCGCTCAACCGCCGAAACGTGGCCGCCCGCCCGCAGCCACCGTGCCAGATCAACCACAGCCGCCCGCCAGCTCGACCACACTCGCCGCGCCAGCTCAACCACCGTCCATCAGCTTCCTCTGCAGGGTTACCGAAGTCGCTCGGACAGATTGTCAGGCCTCCTCAACGCCTCACTTTTGCTGTTAAAGACAATTCTGGGGGGGCGCATGTGGCGGAGCCACCAAAGGACTCAGATCGTTTGTATATAATTCCTTTAACAACATGTTAGCTACAGCCTGAGTCTGTATCTTTATTTATGCTGTTTTACTCTACAGAGCGTGGTTACTTTAACAGCGCGGCTAAAACGTGATGACGTCACGCCGTTCATCACGTGATTCCCCACTGGCGGGAAGACATCATGACTTCAGCCACGGGACTGCCGGAGCAGTCCTCGTGGAGCCTCCGAAGAGAGCAGACCTACATTCGATGTTATCCTGCAGTTTCTTGTTATAACCGGTTTGTTTCATTAAAGTTCGTTTTGTTTGATCGCCTGAGTAGAACTCAGTCTTTTAGTTAGGAACCCACGTTCCTACAGTACATTCTAAACCACCAAATGGATGGAAAGGAAATAGGAAGAGATATGTAGACAAATTAGAGAACAATGTAGGAACAGGGCCATAATAATTGGTGACTTTAATTGCCAAAGATAGACTGGGCTATGAGTATGTAAGTGACAAAGATGGGGCAGGGGTCTGGATCAGTTCACTTTTAGTTCAACAAGGAATAAAAGCAGTGTTGGATCTAGTTCTAGGAAATGAAGTGGCAAGTACGTAATGTATAGGTTGGGGATCATCTAGAAAACAACCACCATAATGTACTTAATAACATTTGAAAAAGACTGGGAACAACAGAGGTAAAGGACTGAAAAAGGTTCAGTTCAATAAGATAAAAAGGGAACGAAAATCTGGCAAATAAGGCAGTGCATAAACAATGGAGAACATTCAAACAGGATTTGTGATATGTCTGACTAGTGTGCAGACTGGACAAGTGAAGTGGGTGCAGCAAAAGCTGGAGTGCCTTGGATCAGTAGAGAAATTAAAATGAAACTTAAAAACAGAAGCATATGATGAATCAATGCCCTTGACGCAAAATCAAACGGAATATAGAAAATGCGGAGGGGAAGCAAATAAGTAGAAAGGCTAAGAGGAGGTATGAGGAAAGTTTGGTAGGTTAACATAAAAGGAAATAGTAAAGGATTTTATTAACACATAAAAGTGAAAGAATAGTTAAAGAAAAGGTAGGGCCAATGAGAGATGATAAGGGAAACCAGATGGAGGAATGGTAGCGATAGAGAATGAACAATTTGCTTCAGTTTAACTGGAGAGTATGAGGGTGCAAGAGAAGGGGGTGGAGCAATCAGATAACTATAGATAAGTATTACTGAAAAACTAGGTGGAACAAAATAGAAAAGGCATTGGGCCCTGATGGCATCCATCCTAGAATGCTGAGGGAGGTCAGAGTGCAAATAGCAGAGGCTCTGGCCACAATCTTTCACACATTCTTCGATATAGAGGTTGTGCCAGAGGAATGTAGGGTTGCCAGAGTAATATCTCTGTTCACAAAGAGATAAAAGGATAATTCAGATAACTATAGATCAGTCAGCTTAACCTGATGAGTAAGTAATTTTCTCAATGCTATCATACGGGATAAAATGAATACTCATGGGTTATTATGGGCTAATTAAGTGTAGCCAGCATGCATTTGTAAAAGGCAAGGAATGGATTGTCTCAATCTTAGTGACAAAGAAGTCCGCGAGCTTCTTGCACTTATTGGGGCTGAGGTGAGGGTGGAGGGAGAAGGGAGAGGGGTTTAAGAAGATAGTTGGTAGCGGAGAAAAGAAGCTGTCTTTGCTGTCCAAGAAGGTTCTGGAGTAATGAGTGATTTTAGCAGAGGCCAGTGAGGCCCGCTGGTGCTTGATGTGACCTAGGCATGGTGACTGATTGATGGCTAAATCAGTTGTGCACCAGAAACACTGAGGGCTGGATTTTCATTGGGCCGTGGAATCGGGATTGGAGGCGTGTGGGGGTTTAAAATCCCGAAATCGGGGGTCCCGACCCCATCCCGCTTCCATGCCAGTTTCAAAGGAGGCGGGTACCTGCCCCGCACTGGGACCCACCTACCCGAGGCGGGAAGGGATTAGTGCCAATTAACTGCCTGTGAACAGGTAGTTAACAGACAGTTTTTAGCCGAATCCCTAATTTCATTGTTGAAATGTTGGATTCCCGACGGCTCCAAACCACGCCAAGTTAGCGATGTGGGCCGTCGGGATGAAGGGCTTGGAGGGGTCGAGATGTCCAGTGTTCAGGTGAGTGATGGGTGCATGAGTGCAGAGGTAAATGTGTTTGGTCTGTGTAAAGTGTTTAAAGAAGTTCTACTAACCTTTATTTACCTTTACAGCCTTCCTTCCTTCAGGTCTCGGGAGTCCCTCATCTCACCGGCACAGAAAGCAGAATGGCCGCCAGCTGTCAAAATCTGCAGCCTCTGCTTTCTGTTCCGGGGAGATCTCTAAATCATCCTGAGAGGAAGGAATTAACCTGGAGTACAGATTGTCAATGTTTCACAGCTTCAAACAGCTGTCAAACACTGATATTTCATCTGTCAAAAGGTCTTGATAGAAGAAATTTCAATCTGTGACGTCACCTGTTGCCGGGTGGGCCTTAATTGGCCTGCTGAGCCTGCTGGGTGGGCTCAACACGGTCAATCAAGTCAAAATCACGTGGGTTGGCCACAACTCAATGGAGGCGGGACTACAACCCCAAAAGTTGTAGTCCCACCTCCTACCCGACTCCTCAAAAAAAAATCCAGCCCTGAGCCTCTAGGGAAGGAAGATGGCGGCCGTACTGGGGAGACAAGGGCATCAAAGGTGGAGTTGAGGGAGTGGTTAAGCAGATCGACACCCGCAGAAGTATCATGGTGAGTGGAGGACCAAAAGCTACACAGTTAGGAATTTGAAAGTACAGTTGTAAGTGACTTGGGGAAGAGTTTATTTCAGGGACAAATGCTGAAAGAAGTGGGCTTGGAAGGTGGTAGGGGGACGTGGGTGGTGATGAGAGATACACATAAGTGGTCAGACATCACATTGTCTGTCACCAAGATGATGGTAGAGAGACCACGTGAGATTGCAAGGGCGAGGAGGTGGCCATGAATGTGGGTAAAAGTGTTTATATAGAGGGAGAAGTTAAAGGAGGATGGGAAAGCAGTGAAATCAGAGGAGAGAGGGCACGGTGCATTGAGATGGAGACTGAAATCAATGAGAATGGGGAAATCGCTCAGTGCAGAGGCTGAAGGAGGAAAGGAAGGAAGATATTTCTGTAAGAAACTTGGGTGGGCTTGGGGTTACGGTAGAGAATGAGAATTTTGAAGGAAAGACGAGAGTGATGGAACAAGGTGAGCCTTTCAAAGAAGGAGAAGGCGCCAGAGAAGTAGGGGAAGAGAATGAGATGTGATTTGATATGGGCCATACTGCCACTGCAGTGGTTTGGGCAGACCAGATGGTGGAAAGTATAGCCTTAAGAGGAGGCTTCATTAAGGGGCAAAGTGTCACCGCTCATGAGCCAAGTATCCTTCAAAGCCATAGGGGGAAAAATTCAGTTGTTTGCGCCTCCCGTTAGCGCCTTAAGAGGGCGCTAATGGGGCGCAAAGCAACTAGCGTCCGGGCGTGGCGATGTTTGCACTGCTCGCGAAATTAACTAGACATTTTGTGGCGGTGCTAAACACTACCACCACGATCTCCTGCGCCAGCAGATTGTGACGTCAGTTGAGTGCGCAACGCCCCGTTAGCTCCCCAGACCGGATATTGAGTGGCTCCCCCTGCCTTACCGCCTGCAGCTAGCAACGACAGGTTGAGGGGAGCGTTTTGCTGTCAGAAAGGGACTAGGGGAGCGCTATTTAAAGGCGACCGCTTCCTGCCTTTTTTTGTAGGTGACATTTTTGCACCACGCATTAAGAGAGAGAGAGAGAGAGAGACTTCTGGAGAGATTCAACGCTGTGTGAAGGAGTTTTGGGTACTGAGCAGCACTTTGCAGGTTTATTTTGATTTGCCCTTCCTTGTTTCGCCAGCGCTGAGGTAGCGCCTCGCTCCTCGGCCTTTGCGCCTTAAGACAGGTGTGAAGCGCCTGATTTAGCGCTCCAATCACCTCTGGGGCGATAAAAGCCAAGTTTGCTGTCGGAGGCGATAATTAGCGCCAGGTGTTAAACTTTGCGCACGGCCGATAATGGTGCCCCAAACGGGGTGATACTGAATTTTTCCCCCATATTGTCAATGCAATCACCCACAATAAGGTCACGGATGGCAATGGCCTTAGTTGTGATTGAATTGACGCTTAAGAGGGAACTGTGGAGAGTGGCGGTGATTGTTGGTCCACTGACAATAGTCCAAGGGAGCAGTGGTATGTGAGGTGAGCGGGAAGGGAAGGAGAGGCTAGCTCTAGGCATATCTAAGGCGATTCAAGCCTTGGAATGGTGGCAGGACAGTAGGAAGGTAGATGAATAATGATGGGTGATGGTAGGGATTGAAAGGGCAAAATACCTGAGGGGAGAGAAATAAAAGCTGGCATGACTGATGACAGGAAGGATGGGAGACAATAGCAAAGGGCCCGAGTGTGATTGAGTGAAAAAAGGAGATAAAAATAATGGGAAATAAAAATAGAGAATGCTGGAACTACTCAGCAGGTCAGGCAGCATTTGTGGCGAGAGAGACAGAGTTAACGTTTCAGGTCAATGACCTTTCATCAGAACTGGAAAAGGTTAGAGTTGTAACAGGATTTAAGCAAGTACAGAGACAGGGAAAGGCAGTTAAGAGGCTTTTTCCAATTTTGACACTTCTACTGCGGGCTTCCCTACATCAGGAAACCCCACCAGGGTAAGTGTGGTGTGCTGTGGGTCTACTGTAATGTTTGTGTATAGATGACAGCTGCAGAAGTGGTGTAAAGGATCCAATGGGGCACTGGTGAGTTGCAGAGGTACGAAAATGTTGGGAAAGTCATTTTTAATGTGTTTAGAATTTTCTGTACATGCCAAGCTTTGAAGTGTTTGTGTAGTCCCACCTCATTGGGAGAATCTCTCTCACCAGTGACAGATTGCTTCTGTAACCTCACCTGCAGCTGCCATCTGTTTTAGCCTAAGGAGAGTGTCACTGGAGAGAGTCACTGGAGAGCTTGGGTGCAAGGGCTCACCTTTATACAGTGATTGTTTGCAGCACCTCAATGCTGTCAAACACTGAAAAAAATCATGTCAAAAAGAAATGGTGGTGGTCCCTTTAAGAAAACCGGCAGATGACGCATCATCAATTGACGTTATCTGACACCAGCTTTCTCTTAAGTGGACAGCAAGCCCGCAGGGCAGGCTTAACAAGGCCAATTGACGCAAAATAGCATCTGTGCGTCGGACGTTGTTGGGGGCGGACTAGAATCCGAAAGGCAGCAGTCCCGCCCCCAATGCACCTTTTCAGGTAAGATCCTGGCCTCTGTTTCTCTCTCCACAGATGCTGCCTGACCTACTGAGTATTTCCAGCATTTTCTGTTTTTATTTTAGACTTCCAGGATCTGCAGTATTTTGCTTCAGTAGAGGCCAAGTGGGTTTGGGTGAGAAGCAGTCGACATAATACACACGCAAATGGACACACAGGGAATTCAGATTACAGGGACATGGCTCAGATTAGGAGATACATATCTTGGTTGTAAACAGAGATTAGGAGGAAAGCATATGAGAGAACCCAAAATGTCATCATATTACTGCCAGTTCCCATGTGGTGGAGGGGATGTTAATTAGCCCTGGTAATTCCTTGTCATTAAGTTTTAAAAACTAAAATCCAATCTTTATTTCACTCTACACATGTGTGACTTCTTTACTTGAGTGTTAAGTCAGTCAGGCCCATTTATTATATAAAATATATCCAACAATTTGCATTTAATTGTATTGTTCTGATGGCGTGGGTTTATCATCCCTAGATTGCATCACTGGACAGCTAAATACCCACGGTTTTCCCACATGGTGAGTGTTCAGGTTCAGATAGTCATTTGGAGAAGGGGGAAAGTAAATCACAGATAAGTCTCTTTAGATCCTTTACGCAAATATCCTGGTGGTGGCCAGGTTGTGGAAATATGATTTTGCCCTTACTAGTGCATGATGGGATACTTGACATCTAATGTATTTTTGTATCATTGCCACTAGACTAAAGTCGAGTCAGCAGCAATTAACGTAATCTTCTGACCTATTGCATAAGTTAATCACAAACTACCAGAACAATACATTGCAGAACTATTGGGTAACCACACCGTGTTTTGTATGCTTGCAAACTGAGAGGTGATAATGACATCTGGTCAAAGAATGAAAAATTCTGTTAAAGGTTAACCTTGTTTCCTTTTATCTGCATGAATACTGAAATAACTTTGTACAGAGTTGACTAACTAACTTTTATGCATGATCATATGGAACTTGTTTTCTTCACTGTATAAATATGTTGTTAATCTGTAATTCTGCAGAGAGTCTCTGCTAGCCTTTGACTTAGCGGGACGCTCTCCTTGTATACAAGTAAAAATAAAGCTCTGCTTATCTGACAGTACTTACGTGTTTCAGAGTCTTACTCGGAGTCGAGATTTCGACAGTATTTCTTGGAGGTTCCACCGAAATCGCTTGCTGTACCGATGAGTAAACGGACGAAGACACGGTATCTTTCTGGGAACAAATCCTAACTGGCCAGTTATAAGTGGCATTAGCCACCAAAGGGATTCCCTCTCAGTCTGAAAACTAGTGTGTTCTGTTTGCTATCGGCTACAGTACTGCGATCAGTTGAGACTCATTTTCCAGGGTTGAGTTGTCATTTTTGTAATTATTTCCTCTTTCAGTCTATCAGAAAAGGAGACGATTTCGGAAACCTGAGCCCTGAAATAGACCGTCCAGATAAGACACAGTAAAGCCGGGTGATCCCGGACTAAGAAAGGTACCAAGGTTAAAAGGAAAAGCGCTAGAAGTTTGTTACTGCAGTGGGGGTGGGTCCCCCGGAGATTAAGAAGCCGGAGAGAGAGTCTTGCGGCAGAAGGCAGGAGACCTTCAGAGATTTCATTAAAGTATAAGGACTCAGTTCTGCAGTGGCGAATAACACAGACTGAGAATTGTCTATTGTTCAGTATATAGTATAAGATTTTAATGAGTTACCTAATTTGTTTACCTGTGTGGTCTGTCGTGTTAGTTATCATTAGTCTTGTTATTGTTAGTACTCTTACAGCAACTTGGTTGCAAAATCGCAAAGGGGAAACGGGTTATTGCGATCCAGAGAAATTACGCCTAGTTGAGACTAACCAACAGGAAAGTCCCAATTAAGTAAAAAAAAAAATGGGTGCCAAATCTAGTAAAATCCCAGAGAAAGGCACCCCTGCTTGTTATATTTTTCAAAACTGCGGTCAAGTTTCAATCAATGACCTGCCAAGGTGGTCCAGATGGACCCGAAATGGGAAATACCCATTTTGCACCAGACGGCACCTTTAACATAGACAGAATTACCTTTCTAGAGGAATGCCTCATAAAAAGGGACCCAACTAGAAAAGGAAAAAAAGAAGTAAATTGGTCAGCCTTCTCAGATTGGAAAAAGGAAGCAGAGAGGCGACGCGAACGAAGTATAGAAGTTAGTAAACATAATAAAAAGAGGGATGAGGTTAATCAGGAACAGAATAAACAACAAAAAGTTAAACAAATGGTAATGAGACAGGAAAAATTAAAGATGCCATCAGCTCCATTATGGCCAGAATTGCCCCAACCTAGTGATGATGACGATGAGGACTGGGCAGGTTATGGTCGACCGCCACCATACATACAAAATCCAGGACCTGCAGCCCCAGGACTTGCAGATCCTCAGGCGGGTCAAAATAACCCCCAAAATGATCCAGATCCAGTCACACCAGGTAACGATGGTGGAGCCGCAGCCCTTCCGGGGCCGGCACACCCCGTTCAACCCCTAAATCAACCTAACCGTAATCAACCAGGATGTGCGGGTTAGGTTGATTTGGCTATGATAAATTGACCCTTAGTGTTAGGGGATTAAATACGTGGGGTTACGGGGATAGGGTGGGATATGTGTCGGTGCAGGCTCGATGGGCCGAAATGGCCTCTATCTGCACTGTGGGGATTCTGTGATTCTGTGAACCTGTTCATCCCCATGGTACCCGTAACCGACCCATAAGACAAAAACCACCTGATAATGGTGATGCGGAAGGTTCCTACCCCTTGAGACGTTTTCCTAATGTCCACAATGCGGCCGGACCCCTGTAGTGGTCCACAGGCCTTGGACTGCAACTGAACTTAGCCTCCTTGTTGAAGGATTGCCAGATCCTACAGTTCAGTTAGAAAAAGCTATTGAACAATTAAAAACAGTTGTAGTGTGCCACAGACCCAGTATATTCGACGTAGAACAATTATGTAGAGCTTGGTTAAGAGACACCAAATATAGAATCCTAGTTGAGGGAGATCAAGCATTTACAGGATTTGCAAATTTCCATAATAATGTTAACAGCACTCCAGAAGATATGCCCAATGATCAATTTTGGACTAACCTTTGGACTGCATTGCACGCCAAATTCCCAAAGAAAACCAATTGGACAAAAATTATGGAAACTACTCAGAAAAGAGATGAGGATGTTGAGGATTATATAGTTAGGTTAGAAGAAGTAATGACCCAACATTCAGGAATGACTAAAGAAGCATTCCAAGTCCCTATGATAAATGCCCTGGTAAGCGGTCTCAGACCAGAACTTAAGGAACCATTGACCCTAGTTTGCTTGGAATGGAGACATAAAACTGCCCCCGAATTAACAGCTATCCTAAAAGGTATTCAAGAAAGAAATAGGGAAAGTAAAGGCAAAATATCCCTTTTGATGGAACAAACGGGCGCTGAAACTGCTCAGCCTACCCTATTTTATCAAGGACAATCCAGAGGACGAGGTAGAGGGTTTCAAAGAGGAAGATTTGGAAATAGAGGCAGAGGCAGAGGCACAGGCAGAAGGCAATGGAATGGAGGAGGAAATTCAACGTGTTTTCATTGCGGACAAATAGGCCATTGGAAATCCAATTGCCCACAATTACCCCGCCAACAAAATCAGGGTTGGCAGGGTCCACAAAATTTATCTGGAAACGGAAATTCCCAAGCCCAGGTTCACACTCGTCCACAGACTAATTGGACAACTAGCAATCCCTGGGGAAATCAAAGTGGCCCAAACGAACAGTTTGGACAAAATCCAAATTGTTCAGCATGACGTTACTTAGAGCCCACCCCAGACATTGCCCAGGAACAACAAGCTGTGGTACAATTGCCTGCAGTATCATTAAATTCTAAAGAAGAGCCATTTATAAATTTAAATATGAATGGAACACAAGTTCCATTTTTAGTAGACACTGGAGCAACTAATTCGGTCTTGACGAAACAATATGCAGTAGGAGCACCTTGTACCAATCAGAGTGTCAAGTGTGTAGGACTTTCAGGAACAACCCAGACTATGGTATGGTCCACTCCATTGGATGTACAGATAAAAGACTTTCATGGACAGCATGCATTCTTATTATCTGAAGATGTTCCCATCAACTCATGAGGAAGAGATTTGTTGTGTAAAATGAAAGCAGTGATATCATGTACGGAAAAAGGACTGAAGGTACATGTTCCAACTGACAGATGTGGGATGTACCCATTGCAGGTCCACAATTCTCCTATTTTGTATTGTTGGACTAATCATGATGACAACCTCAGTAAACAATTACTGATGGCTGTGGGAGCATTGCAGTATGTCACAAGATCAGTATCAGAATACCAGAAGCAGTTTAATTTGGGACATTGGCATGATAAATTGCACTGTACAGCCTATTATGACAAAACGGGAGAAGATCTAGAAGTGGCAATTAATTACAAGCCCTTTCTGCATCAGAAATATTCATTTAAAATCCAAAGAATTTTAATTGGGCAAGAAGGAATAGCGTCACCAATCTTGTTGACCCAAACAGCATGGGAATTATTCAGGGTAAAAGACTCTAAGCCACACTGTACACTAGCAGTGGCATATGAATTCAAACCTTCTGATCTAGGATAGATGGTCCTACGCCTATCAAAAGCTGCAGTTCAACAGGAGTGGAGAATAAGTCAGGGCACTCTAGTACAGTATGTTAATCATCAAGGATATGGAATAGAGTTGTGGGAAGACATGGAATTCCAAGGGACATTTGAGGCAAGAGAAATAGTCACACCAATATTTCCGCTATTGCCCGAAACTGAAAGGCTACTTGATCAAATTCCTCTCCAGGTATGGTCCAGCCACCCGAATGAGGTGGGCAAGATGTTAACAGCCCACCCTTACAAGGTGACACTTAAACCGTCTGTCCCACTGCCACGAAGGGTGCAATACCCACTCTCCGCAGCTGCAGAGACTGGCATTCAACCCGTAATTGACTCTCTCTTGGAACAAGCAATCTTGGTTCCAACCCAGAGCCCTTGCAACACTCCTATCCTTCCAGTTCAAAAGAAAGAAAGTGGAAAATGGAGATTGCTTCAAGACCTAAGAGCAGTTAACGAGTCTGTTCTCCCTGCCTACCCGGTGGTCCCAAACCCAGCCACTATCCTGACCAGTATACCTCCTAATTCAAGGTATTATACGGTCATTGATCTCTGCTCAGCCTTCTTCAGCATTCCTATTCACCAAGATTCCCAGTTCCTGTTTGCCTTCACGTTCAAAGGAACCCAATACACATGGACCACGCTGCCACAAGGCTATACAGAAAGCCCAACTATCTTTTCGCAGTGCCTCAAACATGATTTACAGGACATTGTCTTAACCGGTGGGTCAACCCTCATACAGTACGTAGACGACCTGCTAATTGCATCACCTACCCAAGAGGCATGCAAGATTGACTCTTTGATAATGCTCCAGGCATTGGCAAAAAAAGGACATAAAGTCTCACGTGCAAAACTACAGTTTGTTTCAGAACGAGTTAAATATTTAGGGCATGAATTGTATCATGACACTCGCCAATTATCTAAAGACAGAGTAGCAGCTATTTGTGATGCACCATTACCTTCTACCAAACAGCAATTGAAGCACTTCCTTGGTATGTCAGGATACTGCAGACAGTGGATAATGGGATATGCTGAACTAGTGCGTCCACTTTTAGACATCTCCATGCCATCAGAGGAAGACCCCCTAGTCTGGTCAGAAAAATCCAAAAGCGCCTTTGCAGCTATAAAAAAAGCCCTTTTATCAGCACCAGCGCTTGGGCTCCCAGACTATAATCAGCCCTTCCATCTGTTCGTTCATCACAAGTCAGGGTTTGCACAGGCTGTGCTCACCCAGACCCATGGAGATAGACAACGCCCACTTGCATATTTCAGTATCCAGTTAGACCCAGTGGCCAGAGGACTGCCTGGCTGTCTGCCAGCCCTAGCAGCCGCCTATTATGCTGCTCAACAAGCTCAAACTGTTACGCTTAACCATTGTACAATTCTGTTTGTCCCTCATTCAGTTGAAGTCTTACTAACCAAATGTGCAACACATTTGACCCCTGCTCGAAGTACTAAGTATGAAGTAGAACTCTTATCAAATCCTCACCTAACAATACAGAGATGCTCCGTTCTTAACCCAGCCACCTTGCTTCCCACCATTGAGGAAGGAACACCACATTGTTGTGAATCAGTGACTCAGCTTATCACTAAGCCTCGTATAGACATCGTAGAAACTCCTCTGGACAATAGCAATTTTATATTTTATGTGGATGGATCAGCCCTCAGAGACGAAAAGGACTCGCCAAAAAGTGCATATGCCATTTCCGATGATCATTCAATTATCGAAGCATGCTCACTACCATCTTTCTTTTCAGCACAACAAGCAGAACTGTTTGCCCTTACAAGAGCATGTATTTTAGTTACAGGAAAATCAGTGAATATTTATACTGACTCTCGGTATGCATTTGGAGTCACTCATGATTATGGTCAAATTTGGAAACTTAGAGGATTCCTGACTTCATCAGGATCTACAGTTAAAATGCTGAACAAATTGATAACCTTTTAAAGGCTCTCCAGTGTCCCACAAAAATTGCTGTTATTAAATGCAAAGCACATACAGGCAATCAAGACCAAGCTTCTTTGGGTAATGATAGGGTGGATTGAGCAGCTAAGGCTGCTGCTCTATCTGATACAGGGCCACAAGTGTCTGCATATGTTCTTAGAAATCAAGATCCAGACAATCTCCCAGCCACAATTGATGATGTTTTGGCCTATCAATTACAGGCCAGTCCGGACGAAGTGTTAGCTTGGGTGAATGATTCTTGTTTTAAAACACCTGAAGGAGTATGGGTCTACCATGACGGCCGCATGGTGGCTCCCAAGTCAATACTCCCATGGATTGCCCGATGTGTCCATGTGTTCACACATGCGGGCAAAGGGGGGATGGCAGACTATATCACACAAACTTGGTATTCACCAGGCATTTCGGCAATTACAAAACAAATTAGTGAACAATGCATTACCTGCCAAACAATGAACCCAGGTAAAACGGAAAAGGTACAGGCTGCCTCCCACCCAAATCCAACAGGACCCTTTGTACATTTACAGATGGATTTTATTGAATTACTGGTATGTTTAGGACTTAAGTATGTATTAGCTATTGTAGATGTGTTTTCACGATGGATTGAAGCCTTTCCATGTAAAAAGAATGATGCAGTTACTGTTGCAAAATGTTTGTTAAAAGAAATTGTACCACGATTTGGTATACCTGCACAACTTTCAAGTGACAATGGATCACATTTTACTGGGACAGTTGCGCGAGAAATATGTAAGGCTTTACAGATCAACCAGCACTTCCACTGCAGCTATCATCCACAGTCAGCGGGACTGGTAGAAAGATATAATGGTATGCTGAAAAACAAACTTTCCAAACTCTGCAGCGAGACGGGACTTAAATGGGTCGAACTGTTACCCTTGGCATTGATGGTAATGCGATCAGCAACAAACAGAACAACAGGACTGTCACCACATGAAGTCGTCATGGGATGACCTCAGAGACTGCCATTTTCTGCACCCTTCACTGCCAAGCAGATGGACATTCACAAGATGGATGAAAATATGTTGAATTATTGCATTGCATTAACTAAGTGTATTTCCAGTTTCCACCAACAGGTCAAGCAAGCCCAGGTTGAACCAGCTGAAGGAAGGTGCCATAACCTAGAACCAGGAGACAACGTATATGTGAAAGTATTCAAGAGAAAGAACGGTCTCCAACCCAGATTCGAAGGACCGTACCAAGTACTCCTAGCAACTAATACTGCTGTAAAGGTGAAAGAGAGACCAACATGGATCCACGCCTCCCACTGCAAAAGAGCTCCAGAAAACAATGAAAAGGAATCACCAACCCCATCAGTAAATGGAACTGGACATTAGGAAGAGAAGGAAAGATTAAATGCAATCTTGCTAGACGAAGTTGTCCTTGATAAGGACAAAAGGAGGGAATGTGGAAATATGATTTTTGCCCTTACTAGTGCATGATGGGATACTTGACATCTAATGTATTTTTGTATCATTGCCGCTGGACTAAAGTCGAGTCAGCAGCAATTAACGTAATCTTCTGACCTATTGCATAAGTTAATCACAAACTGCCAGAACAATACATTGCAGAACTATTGGGTAACCACACCGCGTTTTGTATGCTTGCAAACTGAGAGGTGATAATGACATCTGGTCAAAGAATGAAAAATTCTGTTAAAGGTTATCCTTGTTTCCTTTTATCTGCATGAATACTGAAATAACTTTGTACAGAGTTGACTAACTAACTTTTATACATGATCATATGGAACTTGTTTTCTTCACTGTATAAATATGTTGTTAATCTGTAATTCTGCAGAGAGTCTCTGCTAGCCTTTGGCTTAGCGGGACGCTCTCCTTGTATACAAGTAAAAATAAAGCTCTGTTTATCTGACGGTACTTGTTTCAGAGTCTTACTCGGAGTCGCGATTTCGACAAGGTCGAGTGCAATATTTCGGTATTGCCCATCCTTTCAGGTCAGCCTGAAGTCAGTGTGTGACGCAGCAGTGACAACCAAAATTGCAAAAATCATCAAAATGTATTCCTTTCCCAAAGATATTATTCCCAGCCTTTTCTGTTTAAACCAGCCCTAGTACTACAGTTGCCAAAATCATGTTGGGTATTAGTATAATCAATGAACGCTATCCTCCCTTATATTTAATTAACTCTGATTATCTTCCTGAACCTGCATCATTTCAGTCAAATACAGGAAGTGATCCCACCCAGAGCAGCTATAGGAGTTTGGCATATATTTCATTTACGGGGCAAGAATATATCCTGCTTGCCAGAAGATAATTAGTTTAGGAATAAAATCAGACTGCACCCATTTTATATAATCAGCCTCAGCATATTATTCCAGAATCCTTAAAGGAGAAGTGTTATCTGGCAAAGCATTTAGCGAGGTTGCTCAGCATGTGCAACAGATGATGTTCTGAACTAGCCAAATTAAGTCCAGTTTGAGTACAGGTTTTAGAACAAGTACAGTACATTTATCACAATGGTATAGGAGAACAGTGCAGTAATGTGATTTAAATACACAACTGGAAGAAACAAACACTATTTCTGATCTGTATTGGAGACATAACCAGCTAACAGAGTACACAAGGTACTGAATACATGAAGTGGAGCTATAGTAGGGGGTGATGCACAGCCAAACATAGAGGAAAAAACAAGTCAGTCTGGAAGGCAGAGCAAATATGTAACTGCACAAGGGTGTATGGCAAGGCTGGATGGCATTTATTTTAATGTAAGGAGTCTTGCGGGCAAGGCAGGTGAATTGAAGGTGTTGATGAACACATGGGAGTATGTGTATGCTATCACAGAGACAAGGTTGAGGGAGGGGCATGACTGGCAGCTCAATATTCTGGGGTATAGAATCTTTAGGCGAGACAGAGGGAGGTATAAAAGAGGAGGGGGTGTCGCAATATTAATCAAGGAGTCAATTACTGCAGTAAGGAGGGATGATATCTTAGCAGGTTCCTCTAATGAGGCCATATGGGTAGAACTTAAAAACAAAAAGGGGCAAGCACTTGGCTGGGCGTGTACTATCGGCCCCCAAACAGTCAGGGAGAGATAGAGGAACAGATATGTAGGCAAATCTCAGAGAAGTGCAGAAATAATAGGGTAATAATAGTAGGGGATTTCAACTTCCCCAATATTAACTGAGATAGTCAGAGTGTGAAAGGCTTAGAGGGTGCGGAATTCTTGCATCCAGGAGAGTTTTTTGAGCCAGCATGTAGAAAGTCCTACAAGAGAGGGGGCGGTACTGGACCTAATTCTAGGGAATGTAGCCGGGCAAGTGGTAGAAGTGTCAGTAGGAGAGCATTTTGGTAACAGTGACCATAATTCGGTGAGATTTAAGGTAGTCATGGAAAAGGACAAAGGTGGACTGGAAATAAAGGTTCTAAATTGGGGGTAGGGTTGCAAAATTCTGGGAATTTTTTAAAGAGGAAACTTTCCATGGGAATTTTCGGGAATTTATGGGAATTTGGGGAATTTATGGGAATTTTGAGTTTTTTTGCACACTGATGGTTTTTGTCTCTGACCCTTATATTATCTTTGTCGTCAAAATGGACATACTGTTCCATACAAATAAAAACAAGCTTTCAAAACTTTATTTAGGTTATAATTTTAAACTTTATAGAACCCCCACAAAAAAGACCCATCTAAAATAAAATAAAAAGAGCATCAGCTTATTTAGCCTGTAATTTGTCCTTATTTTGTCCCTTTGAGTCTTCTACTCATGAGTCTTCTGAGTCTTCTACTCCTCATTGCTCCTCCTGATTCTCTGACTCTGGCTCTGACGTGTCCATTTCCTCCTCTGTGTCAGTGTCTAGCTGTGTGGTGGACATTTCTGTATCTGGCTCAATAAGTTGTAGGTTCGCCCGGATAGCCACCAGTTTCTCCACTCTCTTGTTAGTCAGCCTGTTGCGCACCTTTGTATGCGTATTCCCAAAAAGTGACCAGTTTCGTTCAGAGGCCGCTGATGAAGGTGGGATTTGGAGTATCACCAATGCAATAGGTGATAGGGCCTCAGATGCACAAAGTCCCTTCCACCAGGTATGTGCACTGATATGCTTGCATGATTCCCATACCCATTCCAAAGACCTTGCTTGGTAGAGAACTTTGCTAGACTTCCCAGAACTTTGCCCACATCCAGACTGAGATGGTGTGAGAGGGTAGAAATCACACTGTAAGCGCTGTTGATCTGTTCTCCAGAAAGTATTGGTCTCCCAACATGCTTTGGGTCCAGCATGTATGCTGCAGCATGAATCGGCTTGACACAAAATTCTTGACGCGTCTGTATGAATTGAACAATTGCCTTCTCCTCTGCTTTGAGCAGCAGGGATGTGGGTAGGGCAATGCTGATTTGTTCTTTTAAATCAGTAAAAAGCCTGAGAACATCTGACAAGACAGCGTCATCTCCTTCAATCTGAGCAATTGCAGATGCTACTGGTGAGAGTAGTTTAAGGCTGCTAACCACTCTCTCCCAAAACACATCATCCAGCAGTATTTTCTTGATCGTGGTTTCCATATCCCCAGACTGGGATATTGCCATTTCTTGCAGCGACTCCTTACCCTCCAGAAGGCTGTTGTACATTATGACAACACCACCCCATCTAGTGTTGTTGGGCAGCTTCAGTGTGGTGTTCTTGTTCTTTGTCATTTGCTTGGAGTTGTAGGTTGCTGCAACTACCTGTTTTCCCCTGACATACTTAACAACTTGCTTGGCTCTCTTGTACAGTGCTTCCATGGTTCTCAAACCCATGATGTCCTTGAGGAGCAGGTTAAGCCCATGAGCTGCGCACCCAATAGACGTAATATGAGGGTAGGCCTCCTTCACTTGAGCCCAAGCAGCCTTCATATTCGCAGCATTGTCAATAACTACTGCAAAGACCTTTTGTGATCCAAGATCGTTGGTGACCGCTTTCAGCTCATCAGCAATGTATGTGCCTGTGTGTCTGTTGTCCTTCGTGGCTTTGAGCTTTCCTTGGACTCTGTTATACTCAGCCTCCAGCAAATAAGTAGACAAAGCATGTCTGGTGGGAGGACAGTATGCAGGGCGAATAACATTGAAAAATCTCTTCCAGTACACATTGGCTGTGAGCATGAGGGGTGAGCCTGTTGCATATACAGCTTGAGCAAGGCACTCATCTGCATTCTTCTGGCTATGGTTATCCATTGTATCAAAGAACCTTCCAAGTGGGCCAGGAGTTGCTGATGATAAGGAGCCTGATGCTGAATGAGAACCATCATCTTCTTGAATGGAAGCAGAGGAACTCTGGGCTGACTGCTGTGAGCTTTGAGTGAAGTTGTTGCATTTGGATAAATGCCGCTGCATCTTTGTGGCATTCTTTACATATGGCTTTCTACAGTGTTTGCACATGTACACAGTCTTTCCATCTTTAATGCCTGGGGTAAAATGCTTCCACACATCCGACGGTAAACGTGGCATTGTTCTATGCAGAGAAATAAAGGGCATTCATCTCTGTGTCGAACTGCGGTCGATCAGCACGATTGCAACAGGGTGAGTACATTTTTGCTGATGCTCCATGTGATGGAAGCATGACCTGTACACACACGATGCTACATCACCAATAGTGTATTATTTTGTATATTTTAAATTGAAGGAAAACAGAGTTCAACAAGTTACTGGTTTATTTGGTATAAAGTCTGATTTACTTACTGCATCATCACAACATCAGCAGAAAACAAAATGACTTCCCTCAGGACCCCTAACCTGGATCTTAAAAAAACTATAGCAGTCTTACAGATGCCTGCAGGCCAATCACAATTTGATATGCAAATATTACAAATAGAGGGAGCTAATCACTCATCCACTCATCCAACCAATCAGGACACATTTGTTCACAGTCACACACAAAACTTGTAATTATTAAAACAAGCCAAGTAAGAAGATAAACATATATTGATTAAGAAATTCCTTAATAATTAAGATTCCATCTCTGTTAGTAATTTTAAGAGAGGACCTGTGGAAAAAAAAGAAAGAAATACAAAAAAAACAATATTATGCTAGCATGTGCTTTTTTTGGCAAAATTCCCAAAATTCCCAAGCTAAACTTCCCGTGGAAAATTTCTGGAAATTTACCGGAAATTTACCGGAAACTTTCCACCCCTTTGCAACCCTAATTGGGGGGAAGGCTGATTTTAATATGATAAGGCAGGATCTGGCCAAAATGGACTGGGATCAGCTACTTGTAGGAAAATCCACATCAGAGCAGTGGGAGTCATTCAGAAAGGAAAGAGAGAGAGTACAGCGCCAACATGTTCCCGCAAAGGTCAAGGGTGGGACCAACAAGTCCTGGGAACCCAGGATGTCAAGGGATATACAAGAATGGATTAGAAAAAAAAGGGAGGCTTTTGGCAGATACAAAGGACTAAAAACAGTGGAAACCCTAGAGGAGTATAGAAAGTGCAGGGGGGTACTTAAAAAAGAAATTAGGAGAGCGAAGAGGGGGCATGAAAAAACACTGGCAGGCAAAATAAAGGAAAATCCCAAGGTGTTTTATAAGTATATTAAGGGCAAGAGGATAACCAGGGAAAGAGTAGGGCCCATTAGGGACCAAAGTGGCAATCAGTGTGTAGAGCCAGAAGATGTAGGTGAGGTTTTAAAATTAATATTTTGCATCTGTGTTCACTATGGAGAAGGATGATGTAGGCATAGAAATCAGGCAGGGGGATTGTGATATATTTGAACAAATTAGTATTGAGATAGAAGGAGGTGCTAGCGGTTTTAGTGGGCTTAAATGTGGATAAATCCCCAGGCCCTGACGGGATGTATCCCAGGCTGATGTGTGAGGCAAGGGAGATTGCAGGGGCTCTGACACAAATTTTCAGAACCTCTCTGGCCACAGGGGAGGTGCCAGAGGACTGGAGGACAGCTAACATAGTACCATTATTCAAGAAGGGTAGTAGGGATAAACCAGGGAATTACAGGCCAGTGAGCCTAACATCAGTTGTAGGGAAATTATTGGAAAAAATTCTGAGGTACAGAATTAATCTCCACTTGGAGAGGCAAGGATCAATCAAGGATAGTCAGCATGGCTTTGTCAGGGGAAGATCATGTCAAACCAATTTGATTGAATTTTTCAAGGGGGTGAGGGTAGTGCAGTTGATGTAGTCTACATGGACTTCAGTAAGGCTTTTGACAAAGTCCCACATGGGAGACTGGTCAAGAAGGTAAGAGCCCATGGGATCCAGGGCAATTTGGCACATTAGATCCAAAATTGGCTTAGTGGCAGGAGGCAGAGGGCGATGGTCGAAGGTTGTTTTTGTGACTGGATGCCTGTGTCCAGTGGTGTACCGCAGGGATCGGTGCTGGGTCCTTTGCTGTTTGTAGTGTGCATTAATGATTTAGATATGAATGTAGGAGGTATGATCAGTAAGTTCGCAGATGACACGAAAATTGGTGGAGTGGTAAACAGTGAGGAAGGAAGCCTCAGGCTACAGGACGATATAAATGGGTTGGTCAGATGGGCAGAACAGTGGCAAATGGAATTTAACCCTGAAAAGTGTGAGGTGATGCATTTTGGTAGGACTAACAAGGGAAGGGAATACACAACAATGGTAGGACCCTCGTGTAGTGTATGTACCTTTAAGAGCCCCTGTGTACTGTAATACCGGTAGTGACCACTCGGGTATATAAGCCTGTATAGCGTCTTGTATCTTTTAGTTCACCTCCAGACTTTGTTCCGTAATAGTTCAGGATAGAAGATATTTTCGCCTCACTATCCGGAGGGAAACGTTTCACCAAAATTGACTTGCCACAGGCATATCTACAGATGGAGGTTGAGGAGGCCTCTAAAAAGTATCTCACGATAAACACACACAAAGGCCTGTACCAGTACAATCGACTGGTTTTCGGAGTAGCATCAGCTCCAGCTATCTGGCAAAGAGCTATGGAGCAAGTCCTGCAAGGGATTCCGGGGACTCAATGCTACCTAGACGACATCCTTGTAACAGGAGAAAACGACAACGAGCACCTTGCCAATTTGGAGCAGGTGCTCACTAGGCTGAGAGAACGGGGCCTATGAGCAAATCGCCCCAGGTGTGAATTTTTCCAGAAACAAATATCATATTGTGGCTATATAATTAACGAAGAAGGGTTGCATAAGTCACCTGAAAAAATTGAAGTGGTCATAAAAGCCCCAGCACCTGAAAATGTCTCACAATTAAGGTCGTTCCTGGGATTGATAAATTACTATCATAAATTTTTACCGAACTTGTCAACTGTTCTGCACCCTCTTAACGCACTGCTACAAAAGGGAGTAATTTGGAAATGGAGCGAAGACTGTAAACGTGCCTTCCATAAATGCAAAGGCTTGATCACCTCCAAGGAAGTGTTGGCTCATTACAACCCATCACTGCCAATCACACTGGCGTGCGATGCATCCCCTTATGGCGTAGGAGCGGTATTATCGCATAGATTCTCTGATGGCTCGGAGCGACCGATAGCTTTTGCGTCATGCTCATTGAACTCAGCTGAGCGTAACTATGCCCAGATCGACAGGGAAGCACTCAGCCTGGTGTGGGGAGTGAAGAAATTCAACCATTACCTACACGGACAAAAATTTACCTTGTTGACTGACCATCAACCCCTCGGCTCCATATTCAACCCTAAAAAGGGCGTTCCCATTATGACAGCACAAAGGCTACAGAGGTGGTCCCTTTTCCTAGGGGCACACCAATATGACATAGAATACAAAGGATCAAAACAGCATGGGAATGCTGACGGTTTATCGCGCCTACCGTTGCCAACGGTAGAAGAGGCACCTACAGTGGACCCAGTGGAGATGTTCCACTCAACCATAGTGGAATGTCTACCAGTAACAAATTCTACCATTGAAAAGGAAACGAGAAATTACCCGACTCTCTCACGAGTCTACGATTTAACGGTGAAGGGATGGCCAGCACATGGCGAACCACTGTTGCCAGCATTCTCGCAAAAAAGAGAACAGCTGTCATTGTGCCGAGGAACCTTGATGTGTGGATCCAGAGTGGTGATTCCACCCAAACTCCAGGATAAAGTGCTAAAGGAGCTTCACGAGGGGCATCTGGGTGGAGTGAAAATGAAGAACCTAGCCAGAGCGTTTGTGTGGTGGCCAGGTATCGACGGAGACATCGAAGAAATGACCAAGAGCTGTCTAGGATGCCAGAAGGTCCAAAACGCCCCACCACAAGCCCCTCTACATCCATGGGAGTGGCCCTCATCTCCATGGCAAAGGGTACATATCGACTTTGCTGGTCCATTTATGGACTCAATGTTCTTAATCACGGTTGATGCACACTCCAAGTGGCCGGAGGTAATAAAGATGTCCTCTGTATTGATTTCTTTGTGGGTTCAATGACGAGACATTTATGAAAGAGAATGTCTTTTAATCTAAAGTTTGTTCAGTAAATTAACTGCATCACAGGAGACATCATGTTAGTGGTTCATCTAAAGCGAAACCAAAACTCAACTGCTTGTCTCTGTCACATGCCCTCTGCTGGTCAGGCATAAGTAATCAAACAGGCAAATACCATCACTATTTGCTGATATCATTACATCTCCCTTTCTTAAAACAAAAGTATTATACTTTTAACTAACAACATGTTTTCTTTGTATTAATCTGCATTTTAACTGTAACACTTAATGAACTTTGTTTTCTTTGTATTACTCTGCATTTTAACTGTAACAATTAATGAACTTACATTATCATTATCATTATCAAGGTTTTTTAACCTTGTTTTGTGTGTTCACATGAAATATGTAAATACACTAGAACTTGAAGAAAGAATAAGATAACATTACTTCCTTCTATAACAATAGTCCTTAAATTTGCTCAATGAGTCTCTCAGGAGGCTTCACGCATCTTGAGGATTTTCTGATTGATTGTCCTTGAATCTGAGTTGTTGCCTCAGATGATGTGTTCTCAGCTGTGTGATCAGGTTGTTCAACAGTATCAGTCTTTTGACCTGCTGTGTGATCAGGTTGTTCAACAGTATCAGTCTTTTGACCTGCTGTGGCTGGTCCCATGAGAAGATCTCGACGATTTCTTCTCAGAACAGCACCCTCATCTGTCTGAATGGTGTATGATCTTGGTTGAACTTCACTCAGGACAGTTCCCTTCTTAGTCCATATGTTTGTTTTGTCTTTGAACCTTACTTGGTCACCAGTGTGGAGTTCAGGTCGGTTTTGTGTTCCTCTGTCATAGTAATACTTTTGCTTTTCTTTCTGTTGTTCTTTGAACTTCCTCACTTTCTCCCCCTCTTTTGTTTTCAGGAGGTTCTCCGGGATGGGTAGGTTTGACCTTAGCATACGTCCCATAAGGAGTTGGGCTGGTGACATACCACACTCGAGTGGCGTTGTGCGGTATACAAGCATGCTCTGGTAGAAGTCAGTTCCACTGTCTTTTGCCTTGTACATCAGTCTTTTCACTGTCTGGACCGATTTTTCCACTAGACCATTGGACTGTGGAAAGTGAGGACTTGACGTTGTGTGGACAAAGTCCCACTCTTTGGCAAAGTGTCGGAAACTTGCATTGTAAAATTGAGGTCCGTTGTCTGTGAAGACCTCGCTTGCCACGCCATGTCTGGAGAATATGGCTTTCATACATCTTATCACAGCATCTGCAGTGGTGGTGTACAGTCTACAAGCCTCTGGATACAGGGAGTAATAGTCTGTGACTACAAGATAGTCCTTCCCTTGACATACGAATAGGTCAGCGCCTACCTTCTGGTAAGGTCTGTCTGGTGCTGGGTGTGGCTTTAGTGGCTCTACCAGATTGCTTGCTCGATATTTCAGGCATATTGTGCAGTTTGACACCTCATTTGTCACATCTTGGTTGATTTGTGGCCAGTCCATCACCTCTCGTGCTCTTTTCTTACACTTTTTGATTCCCAGATGTCCTCCATGGATCCTTTTTAGCATCTCTTTTCTCAGACTCTTTGGGATAACTATTTTACTTCCTTTGTAGATGATGTCTTCGACCACTGATAGTTCTGCCCTGCAGTTCCAGTACTCTGCCATGTCAGGTGAGCAGTCTTGCTTCATGTTGGGCCATCCATCCAAGATGCTTTTCCTCAGTCGTCTCATTGTGTCATCTTTGTTTGTCTCAGTCTTTATGAGCTCCATTTTTGCATCTGCTATGGGCAGTGCACTTGTGATCATGTCCACGTAGGCGTTCACTTTTTCATCCATTTTGGTGTTTGCGGGCTCACTTGGGTCAACAGCTCTGGACAACGTGTCTGCTGTATACATCAGCTTACCTGGTGTGTACGCAACATTCAGTGTATAGCGCTGCAGCCTGATCATCATTCTTTGTATTCTAAGCGGACAGCTATTTAGTGGCTTTTGGAACAATGCAATCAAGGGCTTATGGTCAGTCTCTACACTGATTGCTTGTCCTGCCACAAACTGGTGAAATCTTTCACAGGCGTATGTGATGCTGAGCAGCTCCTTTTCTATCTGAGCATATCGCGTCTCCGCGTCTGTCATTGAGCGCGATGCATACGCAATAGGTTGCCAGTAGTCATATTTTTGCAGAAGAACGGCACCAAGCCCACTCTGTGATGCATCTGACGATATCTTGATGGGTCTCGCTGGGTCATAAAACCTCAGAATTGGTTCCTCTGTGAGCAGTTTCTTTAGATCGCTCCATGACTTCTCATGCTCATGATTCCATTCCCATTCTATGTTCTTTTCAGTTAGTCTTCTCAGTGGCGCCATCTTTTCTGAGAGGTTGGATATGAATTTACCCATGTAGTTGATCATTCCATTAAACCTCTGCACGTCCTTTTTGCATTGTGGCTTTGGCATATTCTCAATGGCGGACACCTTTCTGGGATCTGGTCTGATGCCCTCACCGCTAAGGATATCTCCCACGAATGTCAGTTCTGTCACCCCGAGCTGGCATTTCTCTCTATTCAGCTTCAGGTTTGTTTTCCTTGTTGCTTCCAGCACTTTTTTCAGTCTCTCGTCATGCTCAGTTCTCATGGTTCCCCATACTATGATGTCATCCATTGATGTATCAACTCCCTCCAGGTGCTCATAGATCATATGGATAGTTTTGTGATACACTTCAGGAGCTGAGGCAATGCCAAATGGTAACCTTAGGAATCTGTATCTGCCAAATGGACTTTTGAACGTGCAGTCTTGAACTTGCCTCGTCCAATTTCATCTGCCAAAATCCTGATGATGCATCTAACTTGCTGAAATACTTTGCATTTGCAAACTGTGCCATGATTTCCTCACGTGTAGGAAGCTTGAAGTGCTCTCTCTTTATTGCTCTGTTTAGATTGGATCCAGGCAAATTCTGAGCTTTCCATTCTTTTTGTCCACAACAATGAGTGAACTCACCCATTCAGTTGTCTCATCTATCTTCTGAATCACGTTCAGGCTTTCCATCCTGTCCAACTCTGCCTTCAGTTGCTTTTGAAGAGCAAACGGAACTTTTCTGCATGGATGTATGACCGTTGGTATACTTTTATCTACTCTGATCGTGTGTTCTCCTGGAAGGCAGCCTAGACCCTTAAATAGGTCGTTGTACTCTTTCATGAGTTCCTCATAGACTGTCTCTCCTTCGCTTTCCACAACGAGGACTCTCTTTACCAGGTTCTGTCTCTCACAGGCTTTTAAACCTAGTATGGCTTGCACATCCTTTGGCACCACGATTAATGCTAGCGTGTGCTTTCTGTCCTTGTGTGTTACTTTGACAATGCATATTCCTTTCACTGGTATATCAGTACCTGAGTATCCTGTCACTTTCACTTTTATTCCATGTATCTTTGGTCTGGGTCTAATTTTCTTAAAATCAGTCTCTGATATCACATTAACTTGTGCTCCAGTATCCAATTTAAATGGAATGTGTATGTCATTCACTTTTAGTGTCAACATCCAGTCTCTTTTTTCTTCTTTGTTTTCAGACACAACATCTACATTGAACTCCTCTATCTCGCTTTCATCTACTGTATGGACCTTGCTTTGTTGCGCTTGGTTCTTGCAGCAACGGGCATAATGGTTGTTTTTGTTGCAACTATTGCATGTTTTACCATATGCTGGACACTTTCTTGGTTTATGCTGTGTACCGCATCGACTACATGACTTTCGATTGTCCCTTTCATTTTCGTTCGCTGGCCACGCCTCTTTTTTCACATTGGCGCTCTTTTTGTTAAACGGTTTGTATCCGTTCTTTCTCACTGCATCCACGTTGCAGCTATTATCACTGAACAGCTCCTTTGCCTGCGACTTCACAGTCTCTGTAGCCCTATACAGTGCTATGGCTTTTCCCAGGTCTAGATCTTGTTCTCTTAGCAGTCTTTCCCTTAGACCATTATCTGGAATACCACACACCAGTCTGTCTTTTATCAGCGAGTCTGTCAGTCCCCCAAATTCACATGTTTTGCTTCGGTTTCTCAGTTCAGTCACATACTGATCAATAGTCTCACCCGTTTTCTATACACATGTGAAAAATCTGTGCCTCTCAAATGTCACGTTACGTTTAGGTATGCAGTAGGCCTCAAACTGTTCCATTATTTTATCTAGCTTCATTTTGTCTCCATCAGCAGCGAATGTGAAGTTATTATACACCTCCAGCGCTTCATCACCCACGACATGTAAGAACACTGACGCTTTCATTTTATCACTTTTCTTGTCAGCTCCGATTGCCGCTAAATACAACCCCACACGTTGTTTGAACCTCCTCCAACTTTCAGCCACATTACCTGTCAACTGAAGCTTCGCCGGTGGGTGTAAACCTTCCATTTTTTCACTTCGTTAGCTATACTCCAATGGTAAGTAACGATGTTCTCTTTTGGCTTGCTAATATGTGGAGAGCTGATTTAACTTCAGATTTTTCCTCTTCATCTCTTTCAATCACTTCTGACACCATGTATTGATTTCTTTGTGGGTTCAATGACGAGACATTTATGAAAGAGAATGTCTTTTAATCTAAAGTTTGTTCAGTAAATTAACTGCCTCACAGGAGACATTATGTTAGTGATTCATCTAAAGCGAAACCAAAACTCAACTGCTTGTCTCTGTCACATGCCCTCTGCTGGTCAGGCATAAGTAATCAAACAGGCAAATACCATCACTATTTGCTGATATCATTACTTCCTCCACCACCACGGAAAAAACCATCACAGTATTAAGGACCATATTTGCCAGGAATAGGCTGCCTGAACAGATCTGTTCTGATAATGGACCACAATTTGTGTCCGAAGAATTCAGGAAGTTCTTAAAAAACAATGGGGTTAAGCACTACACGTCCGCCCCATACCATCCCGCCACCAATGGATTAGCTGAAAGGTTTGTCCAGACCTTCAAGAAGGCCATAAAGGCCATGGGTAATGAAGACATAAATCTACAACATAAGATAGATAACTTCTTGTTTGCGTACAGGAATGCAACACATGTGGTTACAAACCAAACTCCCGCCATGATGTTTTTCAATAGAAGACTAAGATGCCGGCTGGATTTGATCAAGCCAAACATCAGAAGGGACGTAGAGAACCGACAATTTCAAGGCATGAATGAAAGGCCAACTAGAACCTTCCAGATAGGTCAACAAGTTTTGGCCCGGGACTACCGTACCGAGAAATGGCAGCCTGGAACTATTTGCACATGACTAGGACCGCTGATGTATACCGTGGACATTGGTGAAAGCATAATAAGGCGCCATGCTGACCAGATCATAGAGTCATCCGAAAAGGGACAACCTACACCACAAATCTATACGCCTAATGATGAAGCAGAGATACCCATAGTATCTACCTCCGATCCGGTGATACTGGAACCAGATGAGCCCGACACTGGCATTCAAGCCGAATCGACCTTGCCAAAAGAACCTACTACACCACCGAAAACTACTACACCACCGAGGCGTTATCCGGACCGAGTCAGGAAGCCTCCAGAGAGACTGACTTATAATTGATTAACTGCAGCAAATGTGTAGATTATTGTTCTTGTAAACATGTTAATTAATGATTACTTAAAATGTTATGTACTAATTATCTAAAAGGGGAGGAATTGTAGTGTATGTACCTTTAAGAGCCCCTGTGTACTGTAATACCGGTAGTGACCACTCGGGTATATAAGCCTGTATAGCGTCTTGTATCTTTTAGTTCACCTCCAGACTTTGTTCAGTAAACACCTGTTAAACCAACTCCTGCATTCCGTGTCTCCATTAACAGATGGATACAACACCTAGGAAGGACAGAGGATCAGAGGGACCTTGGTGTGCATGTACGTAGATCCCTGAAGGCAGCAGGACAGGTAGATAAGGTGGTTAAAAAGGCATATGGGGTACTTGCCTTCATTAGTCGAAGCATAGAATATAAGAGCAGGGAGGTTATGATGGAGCTGTACAAAATGCTAGTTAGGCCACAGCTGGAATACTGTGTGCAGTTCTGGTCGCCACACTAGAGGAAGGATGTGATTGCATTGGAGAGGGTGCAGGGGAGATTCACCAGGATGTTGCCTGGACTGGAGCACTTCAGCTATGAGGAGTTACTGGAAAGGCTGGGGTTGTTTTCCTTGGAGCAGGGAAGGATGAGGGGGGACCTGATTAAGGTGTACAAAATTATGAGGGGCATAGATAGGGTAGATAGAAAGGAACTTTTCCCTTTAGTGGTGGGGTCAATAACCAGGGGGCATAGTTTCAAGGTAAGGGGCAGGAGGTTTAGAGGGGATTTGAGGAAAAACTTTTTCACCCAAAGGGTGGTTGGAATCTGGAACTCACTGCCTGAAAGGGTGGTAGAGGCAGGAACCCTCAACATTCAAGAAGCATTTAGATGAGCACTTGAAACGCCATAACATACAAGGCTATGGACCAAGTGCTGGAAAATTGGATTAGAATTGACAGGGCTTGATGGCCGGCGCGGACACGATGGGCCGAAGGGCCTCTTTTTGTGCTGTCTCACTCTATGACTCTAAATCCCAACTAGATCGGGTCCAGCTAGCTGTGGACTTCAAATGATACATCCCATTCCAATAGCTTTTCATATGTTACAAATTAATTTTACTAGCGGGGTGGGGTGGGGTGGGGAGGGGGAAATCCTACCAGATCTCCATCTGCCCCGATCCATGTAATTGAGACATTGCTAATCACCCATATTTTCCGATGCCTACGGGCTGTGTACACACCCGTAGGGACATCGGAAATGCCGGTTTCAAGCATGCGAAGCGCATGCACTGAAAACCGGCATTTCCGATCTGTGAAGAATGCTCTTCACAGGTCAGATGCCCGCACAAGAGAAGGGCCTCTGCGGGCAGATAGTTACGCTTTCTGCAGAACCTCTGCCCGCAGAAAACCCTTAGAAATCTTACGCCTGGTAAAAACAGACGTAAGGCCTGCTTTTACCAGCATAAGATTTGAAAAAAGTAAAAAAAAAAAATTTCACTCATTTATAATTAAAAATACTTTAAAAAAAGGTACGTTTATTTTAGCCCCATAAAAAGCATTAATTTTTTTTTCAAAAAATTTAATTTGTTTAAAATATTTAATTTATTGTAATTTAACTCATTTTAAAAACGTGATGGTTTTTTTAAAATGTGTTTAATGTTTTACTGTGTTTTTGGGGTGATCTCCATTCATATATTTGACAGGTCTATCTGTCAAAAGTATGAAGGGAGATTCCCTTCTATTGGTTGGCCCACGCGATCCCAGGGACGCTTGCAATTTTTTTCCGATAGGAGGCATCTGCACGCAGGAAGCCTCCCGTCGGAAATTACGGGCCAATATGATCGTATCAAGTGCAGTGTAAAGCCAGAGACATTTCAAATTGAGCACTGCACTGGCACAGCATGCTGGAATATCAGTGCATGGCACCATAGGTCAAAGCCTCGCACTGTGTGTCTAATCGCAACCACACTGTTGCGGGGAAGGTTCAAGTGGAAGCTTGGTGTCACTGCATGGGCAGGGAAGAGCTATCAGAGAGTCGATGCCAGATTCCCCTTGTGCTTCCCTGTGATAAACTTAACAGCAGCAAAGGCTTAGGAACACCACTTGTCTTATGTTGAGAGCACAACAGGAGAGAAAAAACAGTGCAAAAAAACCCAAGAGGGTAGCTTGCCCTCAACAAAATTAAAAGGTACGTTGTTTTATCAAATATTTTAAACACTTTTAATTACATGTAATCAGTAAATTATACATACATTGCTCAGCTGGCTCCAGTGGGATATTTTTTGTTATTTTCAGCTCTGGAAACTAAATTAAGCGTGTGAGTCCAGAAAGTAAATATTAATACAATTTTAAATGTGACTATAGCTGACTTGTATATTAGCTAAATTTTGAAAATTATGACAGTTTGAGGAAAAATAAATTCTACAGTGACCTGGTGGCAGCATAATTAATGAAGGCTCACACCCCTCGCTGAATGTAATCCGTTGCACGGAACACGGTGCAGTACTTATACTTAATAATTGCAACAAAAAGTCATTTAGAATTCCCGTCTCTGTCTCTCAGGAAATATATATATGGCAAAGGGATTACATAACAAAAAACAAAATCTCTGACATATTTAACGGCACGATTTAATCGGGTCCAAATGTTCAATGTAGGATGCAGAGTTACACTGCACTGAGCAACATACAGAACTGCAGATGTCAAAAATATAAATACAATCATGGGCAATGTTTCATTAAATCATGTTTCCTTCACATACACTTTATTAAAAGCACATATCTAACCCCTGTGGCTTAATGACTAAATGCACCATGAGATGTAATACGGAGCTGTAAGGACCAGCAAGATCATTGATTGAGTTAACTGATCAAACCTGGGGCAATGGGAGGAGGGGGGCACAATAATTGGCCTCAGCCATGTGATATATTCGATAGCCCACCAACACTATCTAAGATTACACATCAACAATGACCAGTTGGCCATGTTATTGGAAGGCAGTCGTGTATCATGAAAGAAAGACTAGCATTTATATAGTGCCTTTCACAACTACTGGACATCGCAAAGCACTTTACAGCCAATTAAGTACTGTTGTAACGTGGGAAACGCGGCAGCCAATTTGCGCACAGCAAGCTCCCACAAACAGCAATGTGATAATGGCCAGATAAGCTGTTTTTGTTATGTTGATTGAGTGATAAATATTGGCCAGGACACTGGGGATAACTCCCCTGCTCTTCTTTGAAATAGTGCCATGGGACCTTTTATGTCCACCTGAGAGAGCAGACGGGGCCTCGGTTTAACGTCTCATCCAAAAGACGGCACCTCCAACAGTGCAGCACTCCCTTAGCACTGCACTGAAGTGTCAGCCTATATTTTTGTGCTCAAGTCCCTGGAGTGGGATTTGAACCCACAACCTTTATTGCAAAGAGAATGGAGTATAAAAGTAGGAAAGTCCTGTTGCAACTGTACAGGGCATTGGTGAGACCACACCTGGAATACTGCGTACAGTTTTGGTCTCCTTAGTTAAGGAAAGATATGCTTGCATTGGAGGCAGTTCAGAGAAGGTTCACGAGGTTGATTCCGGAGATGAAGGGGTTGTCTTATGAAGAAAGGTTGAGCAGGTTGGGCTTACACTCATTGGAGTTTAGAAGAATGAGAGGGGATCTTATTGAAACATATAAGATTCTGAAGGGGCTCGACAAGGTAGATGCAGAGAGGATGTTTCCCCTCGTGGGGGAATCTAGAACTAGGAGGCATAATTTCAGAATAAGGGGACACCCTTTTAAATTGGAAATGAGGAAGAATTTTTTCTCAGAGGGTCGTGAATCTTTGGAATTCTCTTCCCCAGAGAGCTGTGGAGGCTGGGTCATTGAATATATTTAAGGTGGAGATAGACAGATTTTTGAAAGGTAAGGAAGTCAAGGGTTATGGGGAGCGGGCAGGGAAGTGGAGTTGAGGCCAAGATCAGATCAGCCATGATCTTATTGAATGGCGGAGCAGGCTCGAGGGGCCAAATGACCTACTCCTGCTCCTACATCTTTATGTTCTTATAACCTTCTGACTCAGAGGCGAGTGTGCTACCCACTGAGCCACAGCTGACACACCAATACACCAGTGTGAATTACTACATTCAGGAACAAAATTCGGATGAAAACAAAACACATATTTGAAAACTTCTGTGATGGGAATATCACTGTGCTGTTGGCCCTGTAGCCTTTCTTAACACTGAGGCACCTACTTGGTTCAAAGCACCTCAATCACAGGATCCCTTCTCAGAGGGATAGTCGTTAGCCAGGACTGGGTGGGGCTCCCCAGATGTCCATTTGGCACACAGCATGCACATCTGCAGTTAGCAATAATACAAAGTATTCAAGTTTCACAGATCCCTGACATGAGTAACGCATAGATTATTAACATTACTTTATTACTGAACTGCTTCCATTGGTTGTAATTGTGCCCGTTTCTGATGGTGCTGAATCAGAGCATACCGGGAATTAGGTGTCGTGTATATATAATTTTATCGATATATATTTTCTTTTGCTGAGTGCAAATTGTGTCTTGTGTTTGCCTACATTAAAAGCAATATTACATTAGAATGTAAAAGCAAAGAGATCATGCTAGAACTTTATAAATCACTGGTTAGGCCTCAGCTGGAGTATTGTGGACAATTCTGGGCACCAGATTTCAGGAAAGATACAAAGGCCTTAGGAAGGGTACAGAGGAGGTTTACCAGGATGTTACTAGGAATGAGGGAATTCAGTTATGAGGAGCGGTTGGAAAGGTTAAGACTGTTCTCTTTGGAACAGAGAAGGATAAGAAGGATAAGAGATGACCTAATAGAGGTTTTCAAGATGATGAGAGGTTTTGATAGAGTAGATGAAGAAAAACTACTCCCTGTGGTGAGTGGGCCAACAACTAGAGGTCATAGATTCAAAATTATTGGCAAAAGAGCTAGAGGGGAGATGAGGAGAATTTTTTTCACTTGAGGATGAGGAACTTCCAGGGTTACGGACAAAATGCGGGGATGTGGGACTAAGCACGACTGCTCTTTCTAAGAGCCAGCACAGGCACGATGGGCCGAATGGTCCCCTTCTGTGCTGTAAGTTTCTATGATTCCATGATTCTAAGATTCTGTGATTACAACAGTGACTTTACTCAAAGGTAATTAATTGGATGTTAAGCACTTTGGGACATCCTGAAGATATGAAATGCACTATATAAATGCAAGTTCTTTCTCTCTATTGTTTTAATCTGCAAGTGAACACAAGCCGGTTTCGAGGAACGGAGCATTATTCTTGTCCACTTCATGATACAGCTGACTCTGACAACATTTACAGATTGCTTTCAGAGGCAACCCTCTAAGGTAAAGGGCCCATGGTCCTGCTACCAGAGGCAGTAACAGTATCCTTGATTGGGAGACTCACTTGCTGCCGTTATCTGACAGTGACTGTGGCAGCAAAGCTAAGTCTCTCCCACTGATGGTGTTTGGCACCAGGGTCCTCCATGTTGGATTGGACCGCAGATTCCTGGAGTTTTACCGTGGTGACGCGCTGGGAGCAGGGGGACCCCGTAGCGCGTGGGGAACCCGAAAGTAACTGCAGAGCATCTGTCAGTGGCTCTTTAAACCAGCCACTGAATTTGCATCTGACTTCCGGGTTTCCCGACCAATTAGTGCAAGCGGGCGTGATGACGATGCGCATGAGTCTATCTCAGCTGAACTATTTAAAGGGACACTGCAAAGCTGACAGTTGAAGAGTTGTGGAGGTAGGGAAAAAAGAGGAAGTAACTGCAGTAATGGATTCCCAACGTGACAAGGCTGCGCCTCGGCTAACAGATGCCTCCCTAGAGCTGATGCTGCGATGTGTAAGGGCCCACAGGGAGATACGCTTCCCTGCCGACGGGAGGAAGAAGCCTGCCTCAGAGAGCAACCGGCGTGGCTGAAGATTGCTGAGGAGGTGAGCAGCAGGAATGGGCGGTGCCACGCTCCTGGATACGGTGCCGGAAGCAGCTTAATGAACTAATGAGGGCAGGAAAGATGAGTACAATGGCATGCACAACTAAATCTTGATGTGTGTATCACCCCAACCCCCTCCCTCTGCCTTCCCAAGCCTACTCCTGCACATCACTCTTCACACAAACTTACCTGCACAGGTGCACCGATCCCTCTGTCTATGCAATTCCTCTCATCCCCATCTGCCCATCCACCACTGACACTCACCCTCATCTTAATGCGATGTCACACCTCTCCCTCAAAGTCACCCTCAACAAACACATTCCATTACTCTCACTCAAACGTCTCTTCTTTCCCTCCTTGCAAGAGAAGAGAGCACAGGACACCAGGGAGAGGCAGAGAACCAGAGGTGGCTCTCTAGCCATCTCTCAATTGGCATCTGCAGAGCAGGAGGTGCTGGAGATAAGCAGAGTCTCGGCATGCCTGGCCATCAGAGATGGGGATTCCCAGCTACCTGGTGACGGAATTAAAAATCACACAGCCACATGGCATACAAGACTCACTCATGTTGACTTGCTATCAGCAGCTAAAGAAATATGATCACCTGCATAATGAACAGTTTTGGTCTCCTTACCTAAGGAAGGATATACTTGCCTTAGAAGGAGTGTAAAGAAGTTTCACTAAACTTATTCCTGAGATTGCACAATGAGGAGAGTTTGAGTAAACTAGGCCTATATTCCCCAGAGTTTAGAAGAATGAGAGGTGATCTCATTGAAACATATAAAATTCTTAAGGGGCTTGACAGGGTTGATGCTGGGAGGATGTTTCCCCTGGCTGGAGAGTCCAGAGCTAGAGGTCACAGTCTCAGAATAAGGGCTCGGCCATTTAGGACTGAGATGCTTGCCTTTATTAGCCATGGCATAGAATACAAGAGCAGGGGGATTATGCTTCAACTGTATAAAACACTAGTTAGGTCTCAGCTACAGTACTGCGTGCAGTTCTGGTCGCCACATTACAGAAAAGATGTGATTGCACTAGAGAGGGCACAGAGGAGATTTACAAGGATGTTGCTGGGAGTAGAGAATCTTAGCTATGAGGAAAGACTGGATAGGCTGGGTCTGTTTTCCTTGGAACAGAGGAGGCTGAGAGGAGACCTTATTGAGGTGTATAAAATTATGAGGGCCGTAGATAAAGTGAATAGAAAGGACCTATTTCCCTTAGCAGAGGGGTCAAAAACCAGGGGGCACAGATTTAAAGTAATTGGCGGAAGGTTTAGAGGGGATTTGAGGGGAAATTTCTTCACCCAGAGGGTTGTGGGGGTCTGGAACTCACTGCCTGAAAGGGTGGTAGAGGCAGGAACCGTAACCATATTTAAAAAGTACTTGGATGTGCACTTGGGATGCTCTAACTTGCAGGGCTATGGACCAAGAGCTGGGAAGTGGGATTAGGCTGGATAGCTCTTTGTTGGCCGGCGCAGACACGATAGGCCGAAATGGTCTTCTGTGTTGTAACTTTCTATGATGAGGACAAATTTCTTCACTCAAAGGGTTGTGAATCTTTGGAATTCTCTACCCCAGAGAACTGTGAGTGCTTAGTCATTGACTATATTCAAGACAGAGATTGATAGATTTTTGGATACTAAGGGGACCAAGGGATATTGGGATAATGCGGGAAGGTGGAGTTGAGGTAGAAGATCAGCCATGATCTTATTGAATGGCGGAGCAGGCTCGAAGGGTTGTGTTGTGTATGTACCTTTAAGAGAATAACTGGTCTCAGTCTGCAGTACTGGCAGTGACCACCCCTGTATAAAAGGCGCTAGTGAGCCTCTGTTGTTTCAGTTTCACTATTGACTCCCACCAGTAAAGACTTATTTTGTTCCACTCCTGCTGTCCGTGTCTCAATCATTCCTGGACGTAATACTGGCGACGAGCAGATACAAACCTACCTACAGTCTGCACCACCTCCTGGGATCCATTCCTACAGCGAAGTGAGCAGAGGTCGAGGCCAGAAAGAAAAGAAAGTAAGAGGCAGTAGAAACGGGCGTCGACCGTGGGCATCCGCCCTGTGTTGCAGAGTTGAAGATTGCTGGAGAAGCTGTCGGATGCGGGGCCTGGTTCCTGTCGATGGTGCTTCAGCTAATCGGGCTGGTGGCAGGTAGTGTACTGATCCTTCCTGGGCTGCGGCGGTCGCGAACTCGAGCGGGTGGTTTGCAACGGGGCCGAGCAGCGTTGTCGGGAAGAAGAGAGAGAGAGGGTGGAGCACACAGGGCGCGGCCGGTGCTACGAAGCCGGGCTGCGTATAGACCCGCGAAGAGGGAGGCAAGAGTCCCACAGGGTTGTTCCACGACGGGAAAATAATTTTAAAAAATATATATATTAAACGCGCAAGAAACCGTGGAAAGCAGCGCTAACAACAGCGGGGAAGAAGGCAAAGCGCGGGAGGTGCCATCTTAAATCAGCGGGGAAGAAGGCAAAGCGCGGGAGGCGCCATTTTGTTAAATCGGGGCAGAAGGCAAAGCGCGGGAGGCGCCATTTTAGATTTGCAAGATGCCGAAGACTGGCTGTATCACTGCTTTTGATAATACAATAGAGGACTGGACCACGTATGTGGAAAGAGTCGAGGTATATTTCGAGGCTAACGAAATAGCGGAGAAGAAAAAGGCATCGATATTGCTAAACTTAATGGGCGCTAGAACGTACAGCCTATTGCGGGACCTGATTACTCCAGCCAAACCGAAGGCGAAGAGTTTTAACAAAATTGTTGCTGTCCTACAGGAACACCTAAACCCTGCACCACTGTTGATAGCAGAAAGCTTTAAATTTCACAGGAGAACTCAGCACAAAGATGAGAGCAATGCTGAGTATCTTACGGAACTATGCAAGCTATCAAAGCACTGCCAGTTCGGAGCAGGACTGGCAGATACCCTACGGGACAAATTTGTCTGTGGACTCCTGAGTGAAGGAACACAGAAGAAGTTACTCTCAGAGAAAGAGCTGACGCTAGATAAGGCTTTCAGCGTGGCAGTATCGTATGAAGCAGCAGCCAGGGGAGCTGCAGAAATTCAACAAAAACCACAGGAATACGGCACCCATGAAATGGCATGAGGATTTGCAAAATGTTATCGCTGCGGTAGAACTAACCATGAACAGAAGGACTGCTGGTCCAAAGACAAAATATGCAGGCAATGCGGGAAGATGGGACACATTGCATGAGTTTGCAGGTCTGGGAAGAAGACCAGCGACAACAAAAAGGCTACTAAGGAACCGTACAAGAAAGTACAAAAGATGACGGACAGTAGTTTCGAAGACCAGATGAGCGATAGTGAATCCGGGAACAGGAGACTAAGCTGTCTCAAACTTCACAATGTAATCGCAAAAGAGGATCACCGAACCATTTGGGTCACCCTCACGATAGCAGGGTCCCAAGTTAAAATGGAATTGGATACAGGATCAGCGCTAACCGTCATGAATCGATGAGACTACGAGCGGCTATTTTCACACATACCCTTGAGAGAGACATCCATCGTCTTGACGACGTATACGGGGCAAAAAGTATACCCCAGAGGAAAAATAAGGGTGCCTGTCGAATACAACGGCAAGAAAATACGGAAATTGTATCTCTACATACTGCCAAATGGTGGACCACCGTTATTGGGACGGGAATGGATCAGGAAGATAAACTTAGATTGTCACTCCATTCATGCAATGACGGTGGAAGGTAAAAAAGATGACGACGTCACTCCTGGACGATTGTCAACAATCTTAGCTAACGCCAAAGAGGTATTTCAACAAGAACTGGGCACGCTTAAAGGCGTAACCGCCTCGATAAAAATAGAAGAGAATGCAGTTCCCAAGTTTTTCAAAGCAAGACTGGTACCATATGCAATTCGCCCAGCCGTCGAGGCAGAGCTGGAGAATCTGGAGAAGGCGGGCGTGTTGTCTAAGGTCGACTGGAGCGAGTGGGCGACACCCGTCATTCCTGTCATGAAGAAAACGTTAAGCAATAAGTCCGGGGAGCCAAGGAAGATTCGCATCTGTGGGGATTTCAAGGTGACGGTGAACCCAGTCCTTCACACAGTACAATATCCTCTTCCAAGGATAGAAGACATCTTCGCCTCACTGTCTGGAGGGAAGCGTTTTACAAAAATTGACCTAGCACAAGCATATTTGCAGATGGAGGTTGAAGAGTCCTCTAGGAAGTATCTCACGATAAACACTCACAAAGGTCTTTACCAGTATCATCGATTGGTATTCGGAGTAGCATCGGCTCCGGCGATATGGCAAAGAGTGATGGAACAATTCCTGCAAGGGATTCCGGGGACTCAGTGTTACTTGGACGACATCCTTGTGACAGGTGAAGATGACAGTGAACAACTTAACAACCTAGAACAGGAGCTCACTAGACTACGGGAACATGGGCTACGAGCTAACTGCCCCAAGTGCGAGTTTTTTAAGAAACAGATATCGTATTGTGGCCACGTGATTGATGAAGAGGGGTTACATAAGTCCCCTGACAAAATTGAAGCGGTTGTTAAGGCCCCAGCGCCTGAAAATGTGTCGCAACTGAGGTCATTCCTCGGATTGGTGAATTACTATCATAAGTTTTTGCCGAATTTGTCGACAATTCTGCACCCACTGAACGCCCTGCTACAAACGGGGGTAGCATGAAAATGGAGCGATGATTGTAAGCGTGCTTTTCAGAAGAGTAAGGACTTAATCACTTCAAGGGAAGTATTGGCTCACAACAACCCAGCACTGCCGATCAGACTGGTGTGTGATGCGTCTCCCTACGGCATTGGGGCGGTACTGTCACATAAATTCCTTGATGGTTTAGAGAGGCCGATAGCTTTTGCGTCACGCTCGTTAACTTCTGCCGAGTGTAACTACGCCCAGATTGACAGAGAGGCCCTCAGCCTAGTGTGGGGGGTGAAGAAGTTCAATCACTATCTGCACGGTCAAAAATTTACTCTACTAACCGATCATCAACCTCTTGTCTCCATTTTCAACCCTCAGCACAACGGCTGCAGAGATGGTCCCTTTTCCTAGGGGCACACCAATATGACATCGAGTACAAAGGAACTAAACAGCATGGAAATGCTGATGGATTGTCATGTCTACCGTTGCCAACGGTGGAAGAAGAAGACCTTGCAGTGGATCCAATGGAGTTATTCCACTCGACCATAGTCGAATGTCTCCCTGTGATGAATGCAAACATAAAAAAGGAAACACGGAATGACCCGACACTATCACAGGTCTATGATTTAACGGTGAAGGGATGGCCAGCACATGGCGAACCACTGCTGCCAGCATTCTCGCCGAGAAGAGAACAGCTGTCAGTGTGCAGAGGAACCTTGATGTGTGGATCCAGAGTAGTAATTCCACCTAAGTTGACGGATAGAGTGCTCAATGAGCTTCATGAGGGTCATCTGGGTGGGGTAAAAATGAAGAACTTAGCCAGAGCATTTGTGTGGTGGCCAGGAATCAATAGAGAAATCGAAGAGATGACCAAGAGCTGCGCAGGATGCCAGAAGGTCCAAAACGCCCCACAACAAGCTCCTCTGCATCCATGGGAGTGGCCCTCATCTCCATGGCAAAGGGTGCACATTGATTTTGCTGGTCCCTTCATGGACTCGATGTTTTTAATTGCGGTGGATGCACATTCAAAGTGGCCAGAGGTAATAAAAATGTCCTCAACCACCACGGAAAAAACTATCACAGTTTTACGAACCATATTCGCCAGGAATGGGCTGCCTGAACAGATTTGCTCTGACAATGGACCACAGTTTAGTCATAGAGTCATAGAGTTTTACAGCACAGAAAGAGGCCCTTCGGCCCATCGTGTCTGCGCCGTCCATCAATCCCTGTCCAGTCTAATCCCATTTTCCAGCATTTGGTCCATAGCCTTGTATGCAATGGCATTTCAAGTGCTCATCCAAATGCTTCTTGAATGTTGTGAGGGTTCCTGCCTCTACCACCCTTTCAGGCAGAGAGTTCCAGATTCCAACCACCCTCTGGGTGAAAAAGTTCCTCCTCAAATCCCCTCTAAATCTCCTGCCCCTTACCTTGAATCTATGCCCCCTTGTTATTGACCCCCCTACTAAGGGGAAAAGTTCCTCTTTATCTACCCTATCTATGCCACTCATCATTTTGTACACCTCAATCAGGTCCCCCCTCAGCCTTCTTTGCTCCAATGAAAACAACCCCAGCCTGTTCAGTCTTTCTTCATAGCTGAGGCGCTCCATCCCAGGTAACATCCTGGTGAATCTTCTCTGCACCCTCTCTAAAGCAATCACATCCTTCCTATAGTGAGGCGACCAGAACTACACACAGTACTCCAGCTGTGGCCTCACCAGCGTTTTGTACAGCTCCATCATAACCTCCCTGCTCTTATATTCTATGCCTCAGCTAATGAAGGCAAGTATCCCATATGCCTTTTTAACCACCTTATCTACCTGTTCCGCTGCCTTCAGGGATCTATGTACATGCACACCAAGGTCCCTCTGACCCTTTGTACTTCCTAGGGTCCTACCACTCATTGTGTACTCCCTTGCCTTATTTGTCCGTCCAAAATGCATCACCTCGCACTTTTCAGGGTTAAATTCCATTTGCCACTTTTCCGCCCATCTGACCAACTCGTTTATATCTTCCTGTAGCCTGAGGCTTTCCTCCTCACAATTTACCACCCCACCAATTTTCGTGTCATCTGCGAACTTACTGATCATACCTTTTACATTCTCATCCAAATCATTTATGTAGATCACAAACAGCAAGGGACCCAGCACCGATCCCTGAGGTACCCCACTGGACACAGGCTTCCAGTCACAAAAGCAACCTTCGACCATCACCCTCTGCCTCCTGCCACTCAGCCAGTTTAGGATCCAACGCGCCAAGGCACCCTGGATCCCATGGGCTCTTACCTTCTTGACCAGTCTCCTATGCGGGACTCTGTCAAAAGCTTTACTGAAGTCCATGTAAACCACATCCACAGCATTTCCCTCATCCACACACCTAGTCACCCCCTCGAAAAATTCAATCAGATTTGTCAGACATGATTTACCCTTGACAAAGCCATGCTGACTATCCCCGATTAATCCTTGCCTCTCCAAGTGGAGGCTAATTTTGTCCCTCAGAATTTTTTCCAATAATTTCCCTACCACAGATGTTAGGTTCACTGGCCTGTAATTCCCTGGTTTATCCCTGCTACCCTTCTTGAATAATGGTACTACGTTAGCTGTTCTCCAGTCCTCTGGTACATCCCCTGTGGCCAGAGAGGTTCTGAAAATTTGTGTCAGAGCCCCTGCAATCTCCTCCCTTGCCTCACACAACAGCCTGGGATACATCTCGTCCGGGCCTGGGGATTTATCCACTTTTTGGCCTGCTAAAACCGTTAGTACCTCCTCCCTCTCGATGCTAATATGTTCAAGTATGTCACAGTCCCCTTGCCCGATTTCTATGTCTACATCATCTTTCTCCATAGTGAACACAGATGCAAAAAATTCATTTAAAACCCCGCCTACATCATCTGGCTCTACACACAGATTGCCACTTTGGTCCCTAATGGGCCCTACCCTTTCCCTGGTTATCCTCTTGCCCTTAATATACTTATAAAACATCTTAGGATTTTCCTTTATTTTGCTCGCCAGTGTTATTTCATGGCCCCTCCTCGCCCTCCTAATTTCTTTTTTAAGTATGCTCCTGCACTTTTTATACTCCTCTAGGGCTTCCTCCGTCTTTAGTCTTTTGTAACTGCCAAAAGCCCCCCTTTTTTTCCTGATGCATTTTTGTATATCCCTTGTCATCCAAGGTTCCCTTTGCTTGTTGGTCCCACCCTTGACCTTTACAGGAACATGTTGGCATTGTACTGTCTCTATTTCCCTTCTGAAAGCCTCCCACTGCTTTGATGTGGATTTTCCTATAAGTAGCTGCTCCCAGTCCACTTTGGCCAGATCCTGCCTTATCATATTAAAATCGGCCATCCCCCAATTTAGAACCCTTATTTCCGGGCCGTCATTGTCTTTTTCCATGACCACCTTAAATCTCACCGAATTATGGTCACTGTCGCCAAAATGCTCTCCTACTGACACTTCCACCACTTGCCCGGCTACATTCCCTAGAATTAGGTCCAGTACCGCCCCCTCTCTTGTAGGACTTTCTACATGTTGGCTCAAAAAGCACTCCTGGATGCACTTTAAGAATTCTGCACCCTCTAAGCCTTTCACACCCTGACTATCCCAATTAATATTGGGGAAGTTGAAATCCCCCACTATTATTACCCTATTATTTTCGCACTTCTCTGAGATTTGCCTACATATCTGTTCCTCTATCTCCCCCTGACTGTTTGGGGGCCTATAGTACACTCCCAGCAAGGTGCTTGCCCCCTTTTTGTTTTTAAGTTCTACCCATTAAGTTGTGTCTGAAGAGTTCCGGAGGTTCTTAAAGAACAATGGTGTTAAGCGTTACACATCTGCCCCATATCATCCAGCCACTAATGGATTGGCCGAGAGGTTTGTCCAAACATTCAAGAAGGCTATCAAGGCAATGTGTAATGAAGATATACCCCTACAACACAAGGTGGACAATTTCTTGTTTGCCTACCGGAATGTGACACATGCGGTTACCAACCAAACTCCAGCCATGATGTTCTTCAATCGAAGGCTACGATGCCGCTTGGATTTGGTTAAGCCAAACGTCCGAAGAGATGTGGAGAACAGGCAGTTTCAGAATATGAATGAAAGGCCGACCAGGAGTTTTAAGATAGGTCAACCAGTTTTGGCCCGGGACTACCGCACTGAGAAATGGCAGCCAGGAACGATTTGTACACGACAAGGGCCTCTCATGTATACCGTGGACGTTGGGGAGAGCATTGCAAGATGCCATGCTGACCAGATTCTAGAGTCACTGGAAAACGTCAACTCCACACCACGATCTGATACACCTGGTAATGAAATCGACGTTCCAATTGCAGCTACCGCAGAACCGGTAATATTGGAAGCAGATAAACCAAACAACGACATTGATCCCGACTCAACATTGCCAGAAGAACCTGATACCCCAAAGAGGCGTTATCCAGACAGAATCAGGAAGCCTCCTCAAAGACTGAACTTATAATTGCTTAAACTTAACCAATGTATCTAGCAACAGTAATTGTGATTGTAATTAGTTATCATTTAGTTGTTAAATGAATGTTATGTACTGTTTATCTAAAAGGGGAGGAATTGTTGTGTATGTACCTTTAAGAGAATAACTGGTCTCAGACTGCAGTACCGGCAGTGACCACCCCTGTATAAAAGGCGCTAGTGAGCCTCTGTTGTTTCAGTTTCACTATTGACTTCCACCAGTAAAGACTTATTTTGTTCCACTCCTGCTGTCCGTGTCTCAATCATTCACGGACGTAATAGGTTGCATGGCCTACTCCTGCTCCTATTTCTTATGTTCTTACATTCACATAAAACATTCTTACTGTTGCAGTTCTAATGCATGTCTTTAATGTCCCATAGGGCCATTAAGCTTCCCACAGGAGGTCTACGACGATTCCTCAGAGCAGGTCACACACTCTGAGGGGGCACCATAACAGGACTCATGCAGACCACGCACCAGCTCAGACACTCACACTTTGGTGGGACCAGTAAGATAAATAGTTGGGTTTTCACCTGGTATCTCACACGTCACAAGTGAGCAAGAGCAAATGGTGGAGACAGGGACAGAATCCTCATCAGAGGGCGCAGGACGCTCCAAGCTCTGCTCTGCTGGATGCAGAAGCTGAACCTCAGGGGCTGTCGATGAAGAGGATAATTTTGGAGCAGCAGCAAAAAGTGTGAGAGGTACTGGCAGGTTTTCCAGCCTCACTGTGCACGCTTGCAGAGAGATTGGAGGAGTCCATCTCAAGCATGAGTGGCATGATGTTGCAGGCCTTTGCGATGATGTCATCATCTATGGAAAGTGTGGCCACCTGCATGGAGCATCAATCGTGGAAATCTATCGAGTGCATGCTGGTCCTCACCAATGGCTTGCACACACTGAATACCACCTTAAAGCGGAGTGATGAAATCCTAGCCTTGGCCGTTGAACGCCGCACTGATGCACAGCAAAGTGCTCTCCAGCTCCTTGCTAGCAGGGAAGTGCAGATGGGCCATGAGAGGGAAGATGGAGAATGCAGACATGGAAGTGGGGACTCTGCTCAAAGTGCTTCCACTTCTCACCCGTTGCCCTTCCCCCCACCTCAGTCAGTTCCCCACATGCTGCCTCGTGTCCCAATGGCCGAGTCTGTCCCTGTGCAGGTGCAGGTGGAGCAGTCTCTGGCGGAGCCCTCACGGGCTAAAAAACCCAGAGGACGTCGGCCAAGAGCATCAGCAATCAAAGGTGGGATCTGAGCAGCCTGCCTCTACCTCTGCTGAAGACACAGGGGTTGCACCAGGTAGGAGTAGCAGAAAAAGGAAGAGCAAAGGTTTGTAGTTGCACATGGGTATGCATTTGGGTATATTAAACAATGTTAGATTGTTAGGTTGCTGTTTAATTTTTGAGCCACATAAATATTATTTCTTTGCACCACTTTCCCATCTTGCCCATTTTTTCCTGCTGCCTGGCAAGTGGCCTTCGCACTTGTGATGAATGGTACAGACTTAAATCTGAACAATGGGTTTCTGTGAAAGGGATGCTTTGTTGACTGCAGGACTGCAGTGTGTTGGGGGAGAGGGGGCAAGTGGGTTCAGTATGTAGCTGCCAGATGGGGGGCACTGGTGCAACCTAACTAAATCTTGCCATTATGAGGCCGTCCCAGGCAGCAATGTGCGCCGCTGCTGGCGCCATGGCCACATCACGTTCCGTCTCCTCCTCCTGTTCCTCGTGTTCCTCCTCTGAAGAAGCATTGCACTCTGCGCCTTGCCCCTCCAGCAGCTCCAATCCTCGCTGTTGCGCTATGTTGTGCAGAGCGCACTGCTCCAGCGAAACCTCACAGCCGGCTTGGCGGCATTTCAATGTAAAAACCGTGCATGCGCAGTATTTTGAATGGTCCATGCAGCTCCTTAAAGGGGTCGCGCAGTGCCAAAAGAAATTACAGGGAATATAGCTGGAGACCCTGGCTGGTGTGTATTAAAGGCACCTCCAGATCTGTCCAGGCACCTGAAGTGTATCTTCAGCATCCCGATTGCTTGCTCAATGACAAATCTCATCATCATATGGCTTTGATTGTAATGCTCTTGGGCCTTATTGCTTGGCCTCCTCCCAGGGAGCTACACAAATCTTGCACACACCTGTATAATGTTCTTTTTGTGGTTGCAGACAAGCACCACACTGATGGAGTGGAAGCCCTTATGGTTTACAAACACTCCTGGGTAATCTGGGGGTGCCTTGATTGCCACATGTGTGCAGTCGATAACACCCTGCACCTGTGGGAAGCCAGCTAGAGCCAAAAACCCGAGCGCCCGCTCATTCTGACTAGCTTCATCAGTGGCAAAGTGTATGTAATTGCCTGCTCTGGCAAACATGGCATCGGTCACCTCTGTGATGCATTGGTGGGTGGCCAACTACCAAATCCTGTAAACGTCATCCTGCAGATCCCGGGAAAGAGCTTGAGGCGAAGAAGTTGAAGGTGGTGGTCATTTTGACAGCCACTGGTAAAGTTTGTCCAGCAGGTCCAGTTGGCAGCATGTCTTGTTCCAGCAGACTGCAAATGTCTGCCACGACCTGACGCGATATCCTGAGCCTCTGGTGTTCGGACATGTCAAGGAAGCTGATCCTCTGCCTGTACACCCTGTATTGGGGGTATCGCCTCCTGCGAGCTGCACCCGTGCTCATCCCCTCTCTCCTGTGGAGCGGCAGGTCTGTGAGGAGAAGGCTGCTGCTGCTTCTGCTCCTGCTCCTGCTGCTGGTGTTGCTCATGCTGCTGGTCCCCCTGCAGCTGGTGCTCATCTTGGGCCTCACCTGAGGTCCAAGGTGAAAGAGCATAAGCAGCACCTATGCTGATCTAATATATGACGGATGGAAAGTGGCGATCAGGCGCACAATCCTCCAATGTAGCGAATGTCACCTCCAAAGTAGTGAAAGCAAACTCTCAGAACAAGTGCAATGAGCAAAAGCCTTTTTCTTAGGCAAGGAAGCAGGTATGAGGTCTCAGTACTTATGGGATTTTTTTTACCTGTCATTTGTTCAGCCCCCTCAATTGTCATTGTACTCTCGCCTTGCTATCACTGCCGAGGTTCAGGAAGCTCAGGAAACCCATGCACCCACAGTTAAAGTTGAAAACCCCCATGAAAGAAGCTGTTAATTAACTCAACATATTTAAATTGGCAACCCACCTCTCCCAAGAGTGTTTCATGTACGCAGCCGAACACGCTGCAGTTAAATTCGGAAGTTGGCAGATTGGGGCAAGTTGCAGCCGATCCAAAGAGAGTGAAAGAAAATGAAAGAATCTTATCCAATTAGTGCATAGCTACACTCATGACTTTGTGGATCTAGCTGCAACTGGACTGCGTTCATGGGAGAACAGGGAAAACACCACTGCTCTTCTTCGAATAGTGTCATAGAATCTTTTACACTTCCCTGAGACGGCACGTGGGGCCTCAGTTTAACATGTCATCTGAAAGACAGCATCTCTGACAGTTCAGCGCTCCTGGAGTGGTGCCCCTCCGACAGTGCAGCACGGCCTCAGTACTGCCCCTCCGACAGTGCAGCACACCCTCACTATTGCCCTCCGACAGTGCAGCGCTCCCTCAGTACTGCCCTTCTGACAGTGCAGCGCTCCCTCAGTACTGGCCCTCCGACAGTGCAGCACTCCGAGTACAGCCCCTCCGACAGTGCAGCGCTCAGAGTACAGCCCCTCTGACAGTGCAGCACACCCTCACTACTGCCCCTCCGAGTGCTGCCCTCCGATAGTGCAGCGCTCCGAGTGGTGCCCGCGACAGTGCAGCACTCCCTCAGTACTGCCCCCTGACAGTGCAGCACACCCTCAGTATTGCCCCTCCAACACTGCAGTGCTCCCTCAGTATGAAAGGATAATTACAAGTCCTAGCCCTTCCCGGGCTACCCCAGATCAGGCGTATTCCACAGACGTTCACCCTCAACTAAAGTTAGAGATAGCCGAATTCCAGAAGACGCTTAAATGGGTCTAAAGGTTCAGGCTCTCTCTCCCTAAAGGAAAGGAACGACTGAAGATGTTACAGACCGCCAGATAGTACTTTTAATAAGTTCAACTAGACTGTAACTTTCCAGATATTATAAGGGTCCGGAATACCCCCCAGAATTCTGCAACTCCTTACAAAAGAGTGTACAGAAATTGGGTTCGCGAGTTTATACAGAAATACTCTGAGACATTTCTAAAAATATATAGTTTTATTTAAGAGCCGACATTCAGTTAACAGCTGTTGAATCAGTCGCAACATTAACAATTCAAAATACAGATAGCTTACATTTCTTATTTCTCAGAGATCCTTATTCTCAAATATTTACTTTGTTACATTTCTTATTTCTTATTTCTAAATCCAGATTATCCACCAAAATCAATTACTTTGATTACCCGAGACTCAGTTAAAAACTTAGAGCGTGCCTGTGAAGCTGAGAAATGCTTGACCCATTCAGCGAGTTCTGACTTTGTTTGAAAAGCTCTTATTTTTATACCCTTTTTGCAGTGGTTTATTCTTTGAAGTTCTCTGCTGATGTCAGCTAATTGTCTTTATTGATTCTCTGTTGAATGCTTTCTATCTTACTGTCAATTCAACTATTGCATGCATAATTATGTCTCTACCTTTAGGTGTTTCAAAAACCATCATAAAAACAATATGACAGCTATGGTTTCTGTTTGATGCCATTCTTACAAAATTATTTCATTCAATTCTTAATATTGGCTTAACTGGTTTTTAGCAGACGTTGAGTCTCCTTACTGCTCTAAGTTCAAAAGAAACACGATGTAATTGCTTGGTTAATATATTGAAGTCATATCTTCAAAGTGTTCTTGTTGGTATCATATTTACTATGTATAAATCAAAACCACTTTAACCAGAGTGTTTCATGCATTTCTAGCTATCTCAATTGGTTGCATATTTAATTGTGTTTTCTGTCTTCCAAGTTTAACATAAAAACGATTTGACCAGCAGGTGTTTCTTTTACTTGATGTCATTTTTTCAAAGGCACATGGTTTTTTAATGTTTGTGTTTCTGTTCAATGTGTTAGCTTATAACACCTTAAACTGGGTCTTCTCATTGTGTTCCCTCCAAACTCTAGACCTTTCTGAAGCGCCAAACTGCCATTTCAATAGAGTAATTGTTTTAGTATATTTAACTAATTCCCATTTCAAACTTGTTTGGTTTTTACAACTTTGTTATCAACTGATCTTTATCTCAGAAGCCTGTTTTCTGTTTACAGCCTGTGTCTCCAAGGCTTTCCATACTTTTAAACCCAGTATATCATGTATTAATATCAGTATTCTGTTCATATTATGGTGTAACTTTTTGAAATATGGCATATTCCTTCACAAGTACTGCCCCTCTGACAGTGCAGCGCTCCCTCAGTACTGCCCCGCCAACAGTGAATTACAACCTCAGACCCCAACTTTTGCATTTTAATCACACCATCAGCTGCCCCTTCTCATCGAGCGCTGGGGCAAAAAATCAACCCTCCTAACTCTGGTTGGACATATTCCTGGAGGTTTGATCACGTAATGTTTGATCACAGTTTGATCAAGTGGCATTCGAACACATGACACTAATCATTTGATGCTTGATCACATGACATTTTCCCGCTCTTTGCAAACGTTATTGCATTTACTTTAGTCAACTGTTTCGGTATTACCAATCCACAAACAAAATAGTTCGACCTTTTTGTTTTGTAGAATACAACGTTTACAGTTAGATGAATTACGGCATAAGTTTTAAATCAAAGCAAGAACATAAAAGAATGGAAAGATTTAAGGATAACATTTAAATAAAAAAGTATTTCTGTGGTGTTTCTACAGTATCGACCGCACTGAGAAACACCACATAAGCCCCCACCCCCGATGGAGGCATATTGGCGATTTTCATGGCCATCCCCCACCCCCCCACCCCCACTCCATGGGAATTGGGTTGGGATCAATGCGAGGCGATGCTATTGGTTGAAAGTTCCACCTCACCACACTTCTGTGGCAAAGTGGGGCTGAAGGAATTTGGGCCTTTCAAGTTTGGGGATTTCAGACTTGGAAGGCGGGTGAAACTGAAGGGAAATTTTTCCCCAGGCCACACCCATGCACCTCCCTGCAACCAGCTCAAAAACGGCACTGATGGCAGTGATTTCTTCATCACCTCTTAATCTTTCTGAAATTGGTTGCTGTTAAGAAATGACCCCAACTGCTTCTTGGTGTAATTAGTACGCTTTCTCCACTCAGGCATACTTTATTGTTCACGGGAAAGGTGGAACTGCTAGGGGCAGCACGGTGGCATAGTGGTTAGCACTGTTGCCTCACAGCGCCAGGGACCCAGGTTCAAATCCGGCCTCGGGTGACTGTCTGTGTGGAGTTTGCACATTCTCCCCGTGTTTGCGTGGGTTTTCTCCGGGTGCTCCGGTTTCCTCCCACAGTCCAAAGATGTGCGGGTTAGGTTGATTGGCTGTGATAAATTGACCCTTAGTGTTAGGGGGATTAAATATGTGGGGTTACGGGGATAGGGTGGGATATGTGTTGGTGTAGGGGTTACGGGGATTGGGTGGGATATGTGTCGGTGCAGGCTCGATGGGCCGAAATGGCCCCTATCTGCACTGTGGGGTTTCTGTGATTCTGTGATATCTGCTGGCGACCTCCTCCTGCCTCTTTCAATGCCATCAGGACAGAAGAGGGAAACCCAAAATTCTGACACTGGAGCCAGGGAATGTTGATTGGCTGCAAGCCCAGGGAACTAGGGCACTGCACATGTGCAAACGGTGCATATAAAAGAATGTTTCTCCCTGGTCACCAGTAGCAGCGCCCAGGAGACCAATCGCCCATTCCAAGAGACTCCCAGGAAATCAGAGTGTGTTTGCAACCCTACTCCTGACACAGATAAATTCTTTATTTCAGCTGTTAGTGGCTACCTTATATTTATGCCCCCTTGTTCTGTCTCTCCCTCAGTTTCTCCAGGTCCATCCTGTCAAACCCCTTCATAATTTTAAATACCTCTAGCAGGTTGCCTCTAAGGTCTTCTCTTTGCCAGAAAACAGAGCCCTCGCCTGCTCAATCTTTCCCTGATCGTTGCATCATCTGATTTCTGGTAACATTGTTGTCAATCTTTTCTGCACTTTCTCCAGTGTTTCAATATCCTTTTTGAAATATGGAGACGAGAACTGCACACAACACTCCATGTGTGGTCTAACTAAGGTTCTATATAAATGTAACTGCCTCCCTGCTTTTGTATTCCATTCCTCTAGAAATGAATCCAGTACTTTTATTGGCAGTTTATATGGCCCTGTTAGCTTGCTTTCCTACTTTTCATATTATTATGCATCTGTATTCCCAGTTCCCCTTGCACCTCTACCACATTTCGTTTTTACCTTCCATGGAATAAGTGGCCTCCTTAGTCTACCTACCAAAATTAATCACCTCACACTTTGCTATATTGAATTTCATTCTAGTAACCTGACTTTCCCTCCATTTCAGGAACATGCTACATTCAACTAAGCGCTATCATTTTAATTAGCGGGCTGGAAGGTCTCCTTACTAAGTGCCTTTTCCAATCTGTCCATGTGTGGGCATGTCTGTTAATCAAAGCCGACTGTGGTCATCAGTTCCCTCCTACAGGATTGATATTGGATGAATAATTGATAGGTGCATACAAATAAAAGCCAGTTTGAATTTCAGATCATTTCAAATTTGCAAATCGTAAAATGATAACTTTAAAGTCTTTGCCATTGACATACCCCCTGCACCTGGCCTATTCATCACAGGTTTCACAGCCAAAACATATTCTAAAGGGCCCCATTATGGTCTCATTAACTTATCAACAAGGAACAGCACACTACGGCATTATCAGCTTAGCCACAGATCTCATTATTGTATGGCACTAGTATAAGCTCTTTAACCATTTCTGCTCATTGCTCCCATCCTGCTCCATCTAGTCATGCATTCTTTAGCGGTGTTCCTCCATTTTACAAGAGTCTTCTCTGCTCATTTGCAGCCAAGTTAATCGATAGCTTGGACCGTATATTCTCATAACAGAACGGTAATGCAAAAGAATATCTGAATTTTATAAATCACTCTGAACATTTTGTGCATTGGAAATATATCTGGTATATGCATTATAAAAATGTATAAATCATGTTTATATGAATCATTATATTCAAGGGATCCTCTCCTTCACCACCAACCACCCCCTCCCCCCCGCCTGAGTGACTTCTTCGAACAGATGGCTGTTGAAGTACAAGCTACCAGCATCTATCTATAATCTTACTCTCCAAGGAGGGCAGGAATAAGAACATTAAGACTCGGTGCAGATGTTCTCAGTTTTTTCATGATCCACCCAAGATCTCAATCACACCGCCAGTTAATACAGTTTTTTTAATAACATAAACTGGGTGTGGTTTCCCCGCCAGGCGTAGCAGGATTTATTCTACCACTGACAACTACTTTCCGCCCAGTACTAGCTGTGGAAATGGGTTACTTCCAAGTTTTCGGTTTGCCTCTGGTCTCTGCATACCACCAGTGCAGAGCTAGTGCCAGTATTAAGGGAGAGGACCAAGCAACAGGGAGTAGGACACCAGCCCTGCAATTACTCCTTTTCTGGATAGCAGGCCAAATTAAAGTTGGGCTTATCTAGGCACCTATAACCATTTTATATTATTGCTGATGAAACCAGGTATGGTTTCAGAATTTTGAACAGTTCTGTTCGATCTCCCCACCTTTAATCCTCTCTGCTCCAACAAACAAAGTCCTAAGTTTTTCAAGGATTTTGTCATAACTATCCTCTCATTCCTGGTATTATCCTAGTGAATTGAATTGCACCTTTTCCATAGCTCAATATTCTTGCTATTCTGTGCTGTATGTTTCTATGCACCATCGTGTTCAGCGCAGAAAGACTGAAGTAATTATTTTGATCATAATATCATCAATTTAAAGTGCCATAGTGTAAAACAAGTATTTAAAGCAATGTGCTCTGTTATCCACATAGAGACTATTCTGACCATTTGACACACGTTCTGTCCCATTATGTCCACATAATACAAATACAAATGCAAAAGTGCTGCTTTCACATTGAATCCAATGCTTTGATCTTTTTCCTTATGTTTCCTGGCAGGAAAGTTAGGTTGCTCTAGTGTAACCTCATACAGAATTCTCAACTCCTATCGATTTCCTTCCTGAAGCTTTGCAACTCCCAAAGAGATTCAAAAGCTTTTAGCATGGCAGCGGGTCCACCGAAACTCTGGTGCATCTAGCCATTAAAAATGTGGATAATCCATTGCATTAGGATATTCATGACAACAGCTGTTTAACCTCATCATTTCCCCCAAGTCAAACAAGATTAGAACTGTCAGTGGTTAGACAGAGCTACTGTTCTTTTAAGCCCGTATCTATTATGAGGGCACAGAAGAATGGGCCCACCCAAATTTCACACACAACCTTTGACCGAAGCACACCCGCAGCTCAGCTGGTGGCTGCGATGACAGCTCGAACAATTTGAGACATACCCTGCTGTGATCCACACAGATACACAAGCGCTTGGTGATACTGTGAATGTACAAGACTAGAAACAGCAGTGAACATCAGATGCCTATAATCAGTCAGAAGGACATAAGGATGAGCAAACAGTTTAAAGTATTAGGCCTAGAAATTCAGTATAGCCAGTTTTGGGGCGGTAAAGTCGGGCGGGCGCTAAAGTTTGCGCCCGGCGCAAAGTCGAGGGCACTTCGCCGATATTCAGTAGCTTCGCCCTAAGAGGTTGCTTGAGCGCTAAAACTGGCGATGCACGCCTATCTTTAGGCGCTAAGCCGGCGGTGCTGAGGGATAGCGCCGAGGCCGGGCGCAGCGCAGGTGCAGTCATTTCTTGATTGACAGCAGACACCGTGGCGCCGGCCAGCTCTTAAAGGGGGAAGGGTCGACTTGGTCTGCTGCAACGGCTTGCACACTGCAGCCTTCCAGCTAGGCCTGAACACTGCTGGTGATCAGAAGGAGCCATGGCAACGGTACAGAAGGCCCGTGAGCGTGCCCTGTGCTTCTCAGCCCATGACTTGAAGGTGATGGTGACGGCCTTGGAGAAGAGACAGCACATCTTGTTCCCGGACACTGGCAGGAAGCCTCCCACCAGCATCTATAGGAAAGCCTGGAGGGAGGTCGCCCCCAGGGACAATGTCCAATGCCGGAAGAAGTTTAATGACCTGACCAGGATTGTCAGGGTGAGGACCCTTTCCAGTCTCCTCCTCATCCTTGCATGTACACCTGACATGATGGGCAAAGGGACCTGAAAGCCCTAATGGCCAGCCCTCAGCCAGCAGCTATGGGACAGTCATGAACATCAATTGCACATTCTGCACTTTACACCATGGGAGGCAGCGTACACCACATCAGGGCTACACACTGGCCAAGCTATTCCACCATGGGAGGCAGCGCACACCACATCAGGGCTACACACTGGCCAAGCTATTCCACCATGGGAGGCAGTGCACACCACATCAGGGCTACACACCGTACTTACAGGCCGTCCTTTCTCTTGCAGGCAAAACTTGCCAACAACCGAAGGCACCAGGAGGAGACCGGGGGAGGCCGCCCCCAGATCCAGGAGCTCACTCCCCTGGAGGAGCACGCGAGTCACCTCATGGGAGCCCGGGTGATTGGGCCCATCGCCTGTGGAGATGCCGACCCTCTTCTGGGCCACAATGGTATGGACATCACCTTTTGGACCTCTCTCGTCGCACTTGCGCATCCGATCTACCTCCTTTGCCACTGTCCGACCAATGCGCTGAATGCCACCAGTCATGCCTCCCTCGCTGACGCCCTCTCCTCACTCTAAAGCTACTCTTGTGCCTTCCTGCTTTCAGCTGGTGACGAGGAGCTCCCTGAAGCTGCCAGTGACAGCCCCTCCGAGGAGGAGGAGGAGGAGGAACAGGAAGGTGGACCATCAGGGCAGCACTCAGGTCCGGCTGCAGATGCCAAAGTAGTGGACACGTCTTCCCTGGAGGAGAGCCTGGAGGAAGTGTCGGAGGGGAGTGGAGCTGCTGGGACCAGTGGCGTCCAGCAACCCAGGAGGGCTGTGGTTGGTCCGCGGCCTTCCCCCCAGAGGGGGGAAGGATCAGAGGGGAGTGCAGTTGCTGGGCCCAGTCGCCGCCGGCAACGTGGCAAGGGTCGGGCAGCTCTGCCCCCTGCTCCCCAGCGGGCGAGTCCGGACTCCAGTCCGGCCACGTTCAACTCAGAGGAGGCGCGCCACCTCGATCAAATGGCCCAGGATTCGGATCGCCGGCACACCGAGCTGATGGGGGTAGTGGCATGGATGCCTGAGGTGATCGAGTCCCTGGCTAGTAGTGTGCGCGAGTTCGGGGCCTCACATGCCGCGAGTGGCCGGCTGATCAGTCATGCTGTCCAGACAGTGGCTGCTCTGTTGTGGTCGCAGACCAGGGCAACAGGGGCACTCACTGCTGCCACACGCGCTGCGTCAGCCAGGCATCGCCTGGACACCCGCCGCGCTGCAGCAGCACAGCGGGCTGCCCTTCGGCAGATTGGTGCGCATGCTGCAGTGCGGGCCCGGGCGAGTGCCAGACTGTCACATCACCAGCCAGCGCCTACCATCCGCCAGATTGCACACATTCCTCCAGCCATCACCACCACTCCCCCAGTGGCGCCTCAACGGCAAGCGGCTGCGAATGATGTTGGCCAGGCACAGCTGCGCCAATCACCAGCCGGCCCCTCGAGGGCCAAACCCCGTCTAGGCCGCCCCCCAAGGGCATCTGCCGGAAGGACATCTGACCCTCAGGAGCCTTCCCCCAGCCTCGCAGCAGCCACTGGGCAGAGCTTGCGGAGGAGCAGCAGGCCGGGCAGGGGCCCCAAAAGGCTCGACAAGGTCTCGCCCTCGCGGCCCAATAAGTAGACGGTGTGGCCAAGTGTTATTTTATATGGCGATGCCTATGTTTCTTTTGGGGATGGTTGTTTTGTTTCTGGGGATGTTTTTTGGGTTAAGGCCGAGGATGAAGGCCATTTTTGTCCAAATGTTCAGTTATTCCTCCCCAGGTTGTGGGAGTGAGTCATTTGATGTACTGTTTTTTGGGGCCGTTGAATGTTTCTGGGTTTCATGTGGGAAGGGGTTTCATTGGTCTAAAATAAAGATTTCTCTTTATTCAGAGAGTGTCCATGTTTGTTGCTGTAAGTGTTTGTTGCCTTCGCCGGCTGAGGGCTTGCGGAGCGGCTGCGTTCATGTTCCTTCATGGCCACAAGGCATTCCCTGACAGGGGGCTTAGAAGTGACGTTCAATAAGCCGCCAACGGACGGCCCTTGGATCTTCTCGCTCCCTCCTGGGATGGTACTCCTCCTCCTCCTGCTCCTCCTCCTCATGCTCCTCCTGCTCCTCCTCCTGAGGTGGTGGTCCAACGTGAGGTGGCAGTGCCTGAGTCCTGCGGAGAGCCAGGTTGTGCAGCATGCAGCAAACAACGACGAATTGGGACACTCGGTCCGGGGAATACTGCAGAGATCCGCCAGAACGATCCAGGCAGCGGAACCGCTGCTTGAGGACGCCAATTGTTTGCTCGATTATGTTCCTGCTCGCTTGATGACTCTCGTTGTATGCCTCTTCAGCAGGGGTCCTGGGCGTGCGGAGCGGGGTCATGAGCCAGGTACACAAAGGGTATCCTTTGTCCCCGAGAAGCCATCCTCTTGGGGGAGGCTGTGCCTCGAACATGTCACGCACAGTTGTCTGCTGCAGGATAAAGGCATCGTGGCTGCTGCCTGGAAAGCGGGCATTGACAGCTAGGATGCACTGCTTGTGGTCACACACCAGCTGCACATTGAGGGAATGGTAGCACTTCCGGTTGCGGTAATCCTCGGCATGCTCCACAGGTGCCCGCAAAGCCACATGCGTACAGTCAATGGCGCCCTGCACCAAGGGGAAGGCCGCGAATCTTGCAAATCCCAGTGCACGCTGATGCTGCCTCTCCAGGGCCATGGGGAAGGAGATGAATTGGCGTCTCCTTCTGAAAAGGGCATCGGTCACCTGGCGGATGCAGCAATGCACGGCGAACTGGGATATGTTAGCAATGTCCCCAGCAGCGGATTGGAAGGAGCCGGTGGCATAGAAGTTCAAGGCCACCGTCACCTTCGCTTCCACCGACAGAGACGTCCTGCTCCTGAGCTTTGGACGCAGATCTCTGCGAAGCAGATGGCAGATCTCTCCAACCACCTCCTTTCGGAATCTCAGCCTTTTTACACATCGCGCGCCACTCATGTTGAGGTAGGAGCGCTGCTGGCGGTATGCCCTGACTGGGTAAGGCCTATGTTGCCGACACCTGTTGCCCCCTCTGCGTCTAGCCAGGGCTGCCCCTCTCACACCGCGTCTGCGAGCCCTACGGACATGACGCTGAAACTCAGCGTTGGCACCCCATGCAGCCCCCATAATATGCTGCCAAACAGTCAAATATCCAAGAGGCCACTTGCAACGCTCTGGCCTGAAGCCAAAAATACCTGAGCTAGTGTTGGCCCAAACCAGAAAGCTGTCTTCCTTGGTCTCTCTCCAGAAATCCGTTGCACAAGAGTGTTTGCTGCAAAATGGCTGCCCTTTATAGTGCAGGGTAAGTGCCCTTTAATTTACGCTCCCCGGGGCCCGCGTCGGCTCTGTTGCGTTCCACTAAACAAGCGTTCGGGCCGCCGGCCGCACAATGGGGCGGTCCCACTGAAGTTCTGGATCGGGGCGCGCAAAGGGCGTTGCACGAGGATATGACGTCATTTTCTGCGCGCGCAGGTGAGCGCGCGCTAAGACTTTGCGCCGGCGCTAAATGTCTACTTAATTTGGGGCGAGGCACAGATCGCGCTGCGCCCGGACGCTACATGCATAGCGCCCGAAATTCACTTCTCTTAAGGCGCTAACGGCTGGCGCAACCAACTGAATTTCTAGGCCTTAATTTCTTGTTTAATGAGTGAATCAAAAATAATGTACTCAAGTTTATTCCACATCATATGGACAATGTCCCTGCCAACAGTTCTCATAATATGACTTACGGCCACCTCCCCCTCACCACTTGTCTGCCTCTGAGCCCAAATTCAGGGGGAAGGCAGGGAGAGAGAGAAAAAAGGTTTTATAAAAAGAAAAAATTAATTTATTTGGGGTAGGTCTGTGAGAGAACGTTCTCAAGGAAGTCACTGGTCAAGATTGTGGTCCTCTCCAAAACAAAGTTAGTGATCATAAGTGTTGTCAAACATTCAGGCAGATTCAATTGAATAAGTTGGGTAATTCATATTTCAGAATTATTTCTTAATCTTTTAAAATCAATACCATTTAAAAAAATCAAAAATAGATTGTCCATATTTCATAAGCTTTCTGTTCACAGACTGCTGATGGCATGAGCAGGGGAATAAGAAAAGAGGAGTAATCAAACTCAGGAAGGTGAGGGAAATGTACCTTGAGCCAGAGTGCTTCAGCAATCTTGTAACAAACTGTGTTTTATGTAATAGAAACAGAAACTAGCAACTTAAAATAGTGTGCAAATATTTCAAGCTTATTTAGAGGAAACAAACAATTAAAAACTAAAATTAACCTTAAGATATGTTTATTTTTTCGTTTTTTTCAAAATTTTAGCTCCCTCACACTTTGCGTCCAATAGCTCCTCCAAGCGAGCTCTTCCATCACACCATTTTTCAACTTAAAAAAAAAATCAGCAGAAATAAACAAAATAATGCCTAGGTTAATTATAGCTCCTATTCTCACTTTGCTGGACTCCATTATTCATAGACTGCTCGAAGTTGGAGTATATGGAGTAAGGTCACAGATCAACCATGATCTATCTTAAAGGCAGAACAGTTTCGAGGGGGCTAAATGACCTACTCCTGTTCCTATATTCCTAAGTTGTTAGCTTTCTGTTAGACCTGTACCCCAACAAGTATACTACAAGAGTATGTATAACAAAGAGGTACATAAGGACTCCAAACCAGTACTGATGGGAGAGGTTCATAATTCTCTGGGACCTGGGATTAACTCCAACCTAGACTGATAGGATAAAAGTTGCGTCTCTGTTAGCTGTAATGGCCCTATTGAGAAGTCTTAATCCAATTCCTCACAGGTTCAAGTTAAGAGCACAAAATGGCACAAAATTGTCAGTCCACTTCCGAGAAGCCACAATGATAGTTGGGCAGGGAAATGGAAATGTTGCAGTGGTTAAGACCTATTATTGAGGCACAGTAGAGATACTTAACCTGTGCTATAACTGATCTAGGAGTGTTTGGTGCTGACACTTAGAGCTAAACAAGGAAACAAGTGTTCCAACCCTAGTACTGACATTCCTCAATTTGACCAGCTCAAAAGATTTCCCAAATAATGCCAATTTGAAAAGTGCTTTGAATACTAAGTTAACCTGCCATTCATTTGATTAGATACTGCCACAGCCCTAGTCCCTAACAGGGTGATCAACCTGTCACGGCCAGTAATTCACTGCAATTTAAAATATTTTAAACTAAGATCACTGTGAATCAGTTGGATCCTGTTAAAGGCTACATTTCACTGGCAACATGCATCAAAATGGAAAGGAATGTCAAAGAGAGGATATAGATTTAAGCTGTGTTGTGAGAACTGTTTATTTTAAATGCTTCAGTAGCATGACGCTGTGTACATCCAAGTGTCAAATTTTAACTCTCCACTAGATTCAGACAATTTAAAGCTTCAGTGCTTTATAAACACATTCATCTTCTTTCACCAAGCATTATATTCCAACACCTCACTTAATAAAATTTGCAGTACAATTTACTTTTTTTTAAAATGAAGAGTGTTCTGTTGAAGGGTCCGACCCAAAATTTGAAGTCTATCTTTTCCTTTCAGATGCTGTCTGACCTGTTGTGGATTTCCAGCATTTTTATTGCCAGAATGTAAAGTGGGGTTATCTCTATGGACATCTATTAATACTATCCCACAGTTGGTCAACGTGCTAATGCAGATGCAGTATAAACTGGAAAGTATACACATTATTCCGATCTAGTACAACAGAAATCATTTTTGGTAAAATGCCTTTCTAGTCAAGTAGCACCGCCTCCAAATTATACTCACGGACATTTCAAACTTTTTTTTGCAATTCATCTGACACAATCTGTACAGAAAAATCTGTTAAATTATTGAGATTAAATTTATTGGGATTAAGTTACAGTATTAATGTTAACTGTACAGCACGGGAAAAAAACATATATAATAAGAAATGGCCAGAAGATTGCATGGCCTATCCTGCACCAAATCATTAGGAAAAGTCAGCGGGTAGGGCCTCGCACTGCCTCTCTGCCCCAAGCTTAATGTTCTTCTCCATCTCCCACCAGGAACACTGCTGGTTGCCCTTTCCCCACCCACCACATGAAACTGCCAGTGGGTGTGGTCAAGAGTCCCAATCCATTTCGCTCTTGTCTATTGCTCTTGCCATTGCTCCCCAGGACCACCAGTAGTCCCTGGGATAGCCACGGGAAGGCCCTGAAGACTGTGAATGGAGGCAGAGGGCTTGATAGAGATCTCATCTCCTTCCAATTTGTCCACAAACACTACTGCCTACAATAGCTTGGGCTAACTGCTTCTTTTGGGCTTTTTTACCCCCTTTAAAACTCTGAGTTATGCAGCCCTGATTACACTGCTGCATTGCCTTGGTTCTCCTGAGAGCCATCCCACCAGGAATACATGACCCCAACCCAGGAAACTAGGACGGGGTTGGGACAACAGGTTGAACTCTTGACCCAACCCTGTAAGGGCAGAAAAAGGAAAATCCAACCCGTACTCTTTTAGGAATCCAGATGATTAAATAAGACGGCTGAAGCTGCTTTCCTGCAGTTCATCATGTCACTGGCACTCTGAATGTGTTAAAGTTTTTTCAACCACTCCCAGTCTCTTTTATTCTCTCCAGAACAACAGTGAGAGGAGGTATTCTCAATCGTAGATAACAAGAAAACCGATGAATGCTGGAAACCTAAATTAAAAACAGAAACTGCTGTTCTGTATCTTAAAAGAAAAAGGTGGGGCAATGTTCTGGGCAAGAATCTTCATTGTTTATACAACCATCTGAATTACAAATGAGTTATGGAATCTTATTGAATGTTGTTTTAATTTTTTCCCCGTTTCTGACCTGTTCCACCATTATGTATCACTGGGTTTCCCTGTACAGTAGCAGAATGTTCAGTTTTCATTCCACATTATATACATCATGAGAATGCAGTGTTCAGATTTATTCACACACTGTGAGGCTACTTTTAACGTTTATCTCCAGGCAAAAAATGGTAATAGCAAAATGACACCCCAATCTTACACCTCACCCCATCCTACGCCGCGCCCCATCGAAGTCAACGGAAAACAATGAATCGCACAAGGTGCGAAACAGGCTGCCAATTCACTATCACACATTTTTCACCCAGCAATACGAGTTAAAATTACCCCCAGTAGAATTACAATCCATCACCCAAGCAGTTCATAATGTGCAAGAGAGTTGAGGAACTAATTTCCTCTCTCTTGTTATCATGAAGTTTTTATAAAATCAGCCTTTTCCTGAACCTATGGACCACTCACGCCTCCCCACCTGGTTAATTTTAAGCAGGGCTTGGCTCTCTCTCCAACTCCTCCGTGAACTCTCTCACACCATCCTTACTGCAGCTCACACTCATCCAAGCCTCACTTCAATTGTGATGGCCCTATAGGGCCGAGATTCTGCTCCCATGTGCTGGTGGTGCAAGTACACTGGGTGCAGAGGAAGCAGTAAACTGGGGTCCAACTCTTATCTGTGCTTGCCCTAGATTTTCCAATGTCGAGCTTGCGCTTCTCTGTGGCACAAGCCTCATTGTGCATTAATTTGGTGGTGGAGGGGGGCTCCAGGAATCCCAAAGCTGAAAGGACAGCGCAAGGCACCTTTAAAAGCTGGAGGAAAGGACATTTCTGCAGCATATAGCCCAGAAATAGTTTTAAAAGAGTCCATGCTCAGTTCTGGTTTCTTTGTAATTTTGCTTGTTTCTTTTGTTTGGATTGACCTGTTCCATATACAGGAAACTTTGTGCTATCCGGCACCGACGGGACCGAGCTGTTGTCGTCCCATCAAAACTGCTGGACAAACCAGCGCTAATGTTGAAACATACGGGGATTTTGAGCTCCTTATCTGGCAACAAACCCTGCTGCTTAGCAACAGCTTCTAAACAGTTGGCCGTACCTTGCAAGTGTCTCTGCAGCTTAGCAACAGCTTCAGCGAGACCTTGCAGAGCTTGACTGTTGAGAAAAAAGCAACGAAAAGAAAAAAAACCTAACGAAACGGCCCCTGATTTTTGCCGGTGGCTCGAGCTTGCCAGACATTTAGCCTCCGGATAGCACAAAGTTTCCTGTACTTTGGTTCCAGCTTTATTTCTGCACCACTACTATTCAAGGCCTTTTGCCTGACATAGGCTGTCCTCTCTGACCCCCGGACACCAGCGCACTCCTGCCCAATCTCAGCACAACACATACAGCAGAAACAGCATGGCCGATCATCTACCTCATCTCCACTTTCCTGCACTATTCCCATATCCCTTGATTCCCTTAGTGTCCAAAAATCCATCAATCTTTGTCTTAAATATACTCAACGACTGAGCCTCCACAGCCCTCTGGAGTAGAGAATTGCAAAGATTCACCACCCTCTGAGTGAAGAAATTTCTCCTCATCTCAGTCCTAAATGGCACCTTATCCTGAGACTGTGCTCCCTAGTTCGAGACACACCAGTCAGGGAAAACAGCCTCTCAGCATCTACCAATATTTATCCAATTTCCCCTTTAAAGTTGCAATAGTCTCTGCCTCAATTACATCCCATGGCAATCCTCTGTAAAGAAATTTCTCTGAATCTCTTCTCACTCTCTTTTAAATTTATGACCTCGTGTCGCTGACTCCTCAACCAGAGGAAACAGTCTTTCCCTATTCATTCTATCAAAACCCATCATAATTTTAAAATCCTCTATTAAATCTCCGCTTAGCCATCTCTACTCCAGTGGACATAAACCCAGTATCTCAAGTCTCACCTCATAACTAGTTTATCATCATCTCTGGCACCCTCACGGTTAATTTACATCCTTTCACTAATGGGGCACCCAAAACTGCATAAAGTACTCCAACTGTGATATAACCAATGTATTGGCCCAGAAATTGGGGTCGGAGGCTTCCCGTGGATGCAAGCCTCCGACCTGCACTTACCTAGCGCGCCGGCCGTTGTGCTGTGGGCCCGCGTGGGATTCCAATCCTGGGCCTCCTCCAACTGCCGGCGTGCAGTGCTTGCGTATCCCAGGGGCGCAGTTAGTTTGAAGCGTCCCCTGGGATCACATGGGCCATGGAGAGCCAATGGTAGCAGGGAATCTGTATTCATAGATTTGACAGGAAGAGCTGTCAAATCTATGAATACAATTCAGCCCCAAAACATCACAAACTTCAAATACATTTTTTTTTAAATCACATTTTTAAAATAAACCATAAATTACATAAAATAACTATTTTAAACAATAATTTAAATTTTTGAAAAAATTAATTACAGTTTCTAACGGGGCTAAAAATAAACTTACCTTTCTTTAAAGTATTTAAAAATAATAAACCTGTGGAAATTTTTTTTTAATTTAACTTAATTCACCACTTACCTTGTTAAAAGCAGGCCTTGCGACTGCTTTTTACAAGTGTAGCTCCTGGAGACTTACCCTCCCGGAGAAAGCTGCAAAAAAAACGGAAGTTCCAGGCGTACGTGCTGCTTCTCCGGCGCACGCGTTCGACCTGTGAACCCCTTCCTTTAAGGGAACGGAAGTTCCGGTTTCCCGCGCATGCGCAGTGCATGCACGAAACCAGCACTTTCGTTGGGCCTACGCGCGAGTATCCAGCACGTACTCATCCGTGGGGACCCGAATTTCTGGCCCTGTATTTGAAACCCTACACACTGCTGTTCCTTCACACTCTTCAGTGTCTTTCCATTGAATGTATACTCCCACTTTTTTCCCCTCCAAAAAAGCATTAACTGACATTGTCCCCCATTAAATTGCATCTGCTCCCTGTCTGCCCCTTTATCTAATTTATGTTCTTCCTGAGGTATTTTACAGTTCTCTTTTCAGTTTGCCAAACACTCAACTTTTGTGTCCTCAGCAAATTCCGAGATTGTGATCTTCATGTCCAAGTCCAAATCATCTCTATAAATATATCAAAAATAAGACTGGAGCCAGCACTGACTCCAGGGGTCTTCCAACTCTTCACCAACCCAAGCAACACCCACTTATTCTAACTCTTTGCTTTACAGATAACCATCAACTTTTTATCCATGCTGCTCTACTTGCTCTTATACAATGTGCCTGAATTTTTAGAACAAACCTTGATGAGACATCGTATAGAACGCCTTTTGAAAATCTATATGTATTGGGGTGGAATTTCCTGTGTATTTGTGCCCAGAGACCGGTGTATTTGGGGTATAAAGCAAATATCCAGGGTAAAACATCAAGGAAACTCAGACACGTGTGTTATGCAAGCAATTATGCTACATTCAAATTTCCGCGCTTTTTTATGCCCAGCTATCAATCCCTGAGCTCGAATGCATCTCGACTTTTTATAATTGCTCCACCCCAGGCTAAAGAGCCATATATGTGAATTTCCTGCAATTACACTGTTTCAAAACAGGTGTAAAATTAAGCCCAGAATTTTAGGTGCAACAGGAAACAAAATCATTTTACTGGTGTTTTATGATGATTTTTTGAGCAGTTTTTTTTACCCTTAGTGACCTGCTCTGTATTTGTTGTTTCTTAGAATGCATTTTTGGCATCAGTAATAGTCATATTGAAAAGCTTCCTTGATTACATGTTCTTAAACATGCAGTGCTTAATGTGCAGGAATGATCGTCAGATGGCTCAAAACTTTATATTCCACTTTTAAGTATGAAAATTATAGTGTGAGTTCAAAGCTTTCCTCTTGGCCTTAATTGTTTATGTTAATTTCTGCTTATTTACAGCCCAGTTCCAACATATGCTAATGAGATTGGCAGGGAATCTGACTGCAAAAAGTCATTGGCAAAATGGGTGCATGAATGGACATAATTTTGGGTGTAACATTTATGTCCCCACAGGAAATTCCACCCATTATATCATATCTACTGCATTGTCTTTGTATATCCCATCAGTCACTTCTTCAGTGGAGGTTATGGGGGTGACCCCCCTAGTTCACTGACAGTGTAACATGAATTAGCACAAATACACTAGCGCTACCAAGGCACCCATAGCCCCTATATTTTTGTTCTTGGGATGTGGGCACCACTGGCAAGGCAATATGCAGTACTTATCTCTAGGTTTCCTGAGTCTCAAGTATGTACTGTGGTACTGGAGTCACTCATGGGCCAGACCAGTTTGGTTGGCACATTCTACAAGCCAACAGATCTCATGGTCATTTTGTCCGGTGTCAGCTCACAAATTGCCAGATTTATCGAATTCAGTTTCACAAATTGCCATGGTGGAAGTTGAACTCATGACCTCTTGGTTGCACATATTAAATGGCAACAAAGTAAGTAGTACCTTGGTGATGGGTTGACTCCACCCTAGTTTGTTTTATGGCTTGAGATCTATGATTAGGCAACTGCCTTCCCAAGTAATGCACAGCCTCAAGCTATTAATCCTCATGTTACAAAAGGTCAAGTGAGTAACAGCTGTAAACTATCAGCTGCAAAAAAAAGCAGCTTCGGGACTGTGGTCACTCTGTGTGTTAATTCTTCACCAGATAATTACTCCAACAAGGCAGCAGAGATCTTTAGACAATCTACTGCCCACTTATCTCTTCTGCATGCTCTCAAATATCCTCTTAGTACTTCTACATAAAGTACTCTAGGATATAGGAAATATTGCATAGCTGTTGACAAACCCATAGTGAGCACTGTGCGTGGGAAATCTATGCAGAAAGCACAACATTATGAAGGATCAGGAATCCCTGGAGGGAAAATAGAGCCATACAGTCCGCCACAATAAGGGGTTAACAGTTCTTTTGTTAAAAGTATTTTGTTCAGTCAATATGAAATTACTCTTAGTTCTTTGTTTTTTAAATTAGTAACTGAAAAATGTGTTTGTAAGTTTATTAAAGATCATTTGAATTGAAGAAATAAAAAGCTTCAGAATATTTCCTCATTCATAACATTTCCTGAGCAAAATTAAAGTTTGTGGGCGGCCGACTGCGAGATCCTGCAGATGTCTGCTGCAGATCCCTGGAAGGAGCCTGGAGGTGAAGAAGTAGAGGGTGCTGGTTGACTTTGACAGCCACTGGTAAGGCATGTCCACCAGGTCCTCTGGGCAGCAGGTCTTCTGCTAGCAAGCTACAAATGTCTGTGACAACCTGGCGCGATAGCCTGAGCCTCCTGAAGCACTGCTGTTCAGACATGTCCAGGAAGCTCATCCTCTCCTGTATTGGGGGGTATCGCCTCTGGCGCGGTGCACCCGTGCTGATCCCCTCTCCACTGTGGAGTATCAGGTCCGTGAAGAGAAGGCTGCTGGTGGTGTTGTTGCTGCTGCTGCTGGGGCTCATCTTGCTCTGAATCTGAGGTCCAAGGTGCGACAGCATAAGCAACACCCATGCTGATCTGACAGATGGCAGGTAAAGTGGAGAGCAGAGGCCCAATCCTCCAATGTGGTGAGTGTGGCTTCTGAGGTTGCAGAAATCACCTATAAACTCCTGAAAGCAAAATCTCTGCACAAGATGGTGTCAGCAAGAGCCTTTCCCTTAGGCAAGGAAGCAGATGTAAGGTGTGTGTATTTATCTGCTTTTTCCAGCCGTCACTTAATGAAGTAGCACAATGGCCACTGAGCTCCCGTCTCCCCTTCACAGGCGAGCTTCCCGAGGTCCGTAAATCCCGTGCACAACCAGTTCAAGTTGAAACCTCATATTAAAAAGCTGTTAAGGGTCTCTCAACGAGCAGTTAACTACCTCAATGAGGTCACCCACCTCTCCTGAACGGGTACCTGGCATGCTTCAAAACACGCCCCAAAAGTCAGAGGGATGATGGCGGGTTCCCGACGCGCTGTCAATTTCAGCGCTTTTAACCGCCGATCCGCTCCCAAACCTGAACACTCTGCAATGTGAAAATTCCGGCCTGTGTGCATCAATAAAATAAAATCTTTCATCCATTTTGCACTGATTTCAGCTTATGGGTATAATAAATCAAATACGGACTGGGGTTTTCATGCTAAAAGTTGCAAAATATCAAACTTCAGGTTAGAGAATTTGCCATAAGTGCGCATGGATGCTCTTAGATTTTGACTTTAGACAATAGGATAACACATTCCAAGCTAATTTTGTAAACCTTGGGGAAATCGTTGGTCAATGCAGCCTTTACATTCAGCCAATGTGCATATATGTTCATGCTGGAGTCCACACGTGAATGACAACCATGCCTTTGTCAGTAGTGTCAACCTGACTCAATAACACTAACAACAATAACACTAACAACCATTCATCTATACAATTATGCCAAATACCTTAACGCGACAACAGCTTTATTGAATAGTACTTTGTGCTGTTACCGTTTATTAAGAAAAGATTCCAATGACTTGGTTTTAATGCTTTATTTGTTACAAGGTGACACAAAACTGGTCAAATTACAATATGTGCAACTGCAAACCCTTGTCAGCTACAATTTATAGTGATTTGGCTGTCAACAAGCATTCTGTCCCTTTCCAGATGTTAACAGCAGCCAAAACCATTTTGGTAACCGAATACTGATACCCAGAAGAACGTGTTTTCATTGCAGTGAAACATTTACAGTTGTCAACAGATCATAAAACATTTCTCACTCTACTTTTTTTTAGACAATATTGAACACTTCAAAAACTATTTGGAACAGTGGGCATTTGAAAAGATTTGAGCCCGAATTCCTGGCGAAAAACATTTACTTTGGCAATTAACCATACCGTAGGTGGCCCTAGATATCCTGGCTAGACTGTCCCGTTGGGAGGCTGCATGAACTCTCCTGAAACTGCAGACATGGGGAAGTGACAGTGATTAATTGGGGAAAAATTAGCAAACACAGCTCCTGTGATAACATGAGCACGCCATAAAATAATGGGGCCCTATTGTTTAAATTATACTTAAATGTTGATTTCTTTTGCTGGAACCCAGCGTGACAATTTACTGTTATAAAACTGAAATGATAAGAGGGTTCTAAGTTGTCAGGAACCCAAATCACATAATTAAACATCTTATTGAAGAGTGCATCAGTACATTAGGGTAGGGACAATGCATTATATCAAATGTCCTTCAGTGTACACCACATTCGATATAGTTGGTAAGCCAATAAATCCTTGCAATAAACATGATTGAGACACCTTTAGGTCTAATACCCGAGAGTGCTCTGTTATCCTACAGACTCTACTACCACTTGCTCAGTGCCCTTCACTGTATAACAGAAAGATTTTCTTTAAAATTTTAGTAAAGAAAGAAAGACTCTCATTTCTATAGTGTCCTTCACAAATGCAGGACTCCCCAAAGCCCTTTACAGTCATTGAAGTACTTTTGACGTGCAGTCACTGTGGTGATGTAGGAAACGCGGCAGCCAATTTGCACCAACTCACCTGCTCGTCTTCTAAACAGTGTCATGGGATCTTTTACATCCACCTGAGAGGGCAGACGGGGCCTCAGTTTAGCGTCTCATCCAAAATACGGCACCTCAGAGTACTATAACTGAGCCATGGTAAATGAATAAACATTTGGGAGTGAATAAATTTGGAAGGGAATTAATCTCGGAATTTAGAAAAAATGCCATGGCCATCTCAGCTTACAATTGTGATTTATAACATCACCTGACTCCCCCTACCCCTTTACAAAGGAACAATAGTCTTGTAACCCACCCTTATGTATCTATTATTCCATTCATTTTACATATTGCTACAGCAAGCACTTCATCAAATCATAAAAGGCAACTGATGACAGGCAAGGACATTTTGCCCACCTACAGGATGACTTCCTCTTATCCACACATATTTCCCGCAGAACTAAAATGTAACCTTTGGTTAGTACATTAATTGCAACATCTAGTTTTAGATATTCTGGTGGGTGTCAATCAGCAGCACAGGTTATTATTCAAAGAGAGTTGTTACTATATGGACGCGATCTTGCCAGCCCTGGGGAGGCGGGGCTGGAGGTGGGACGGCTGGGAAAATGGCAGACTCTGGGGGCGGGTGCCCATCCCGCCCCCAACCCGCCTTCATGCCATCTTCCTGGGAGGCAGGTAGCCGACCCACGCCGTCTCCTGGAGGCGGGAAGGGATTACAATCACAACTGCCTGTTAACAGGCAGATAAGAGGATTATCCCCATTTTACCCACGCAAGTGTGGGCTTCCCGAAGGCTGCGAACCCCGCCAGGGTCACCGAGGCGAGCAGTGGTTCTGCGGGGGTCGGAGGAGTGCAAAAGTGCACAGTGAAGGTAAGTGATGGGTGCAAGTGTGGAGAGGTGAGTATGTGAGGTAAGTGAAAAAGTGTTAGAAAATGTTTACTTACCTTTGTTTCTTCCTGCAGGCTTCAATCGTTGGGGATGCGGAGAGTCTCGCATCTCCGCAGCAGAGATGACAGATGGCTGCTGCATTCTCCAATGCAACCACCATCTAATTTCTGCTAAAGAAAGAGGTTTGATGAGTCTTGAATACAAGGACTCATCAAACTACAGAGAATGTCAGTGTTTGACAACTTCACAGAGCTGTCAAACGATGACAATCTGTCTGTCAAAAATTTTTGACAGATGAAATGTCATACGCTGACGTTCTCTGTAACCGGCTTCCCCTTAATTGGTCTGCTAAGTTCGCTGGGCGGGCTTAACAAGGTCAATCAAGGGAAAATAGCGTGGGTTGGCCAGAAGTTGATGGAGGCGGGACTAAAACCCGACAAGTGGGAGTCCCACCTCCAAAAGCTCCCCATTGGCAAAATCCAGCCCTGTATGTTACTCAAACTTAAGATAAAGAAATCATCAGGACCTGGTGATGTACAATTCTGCCAAATTGTGATGAAGATTGAGAGAGACTGCAGGAGAACATAGGTAGGCTAGCATTGTGAGCAGAAATGTGACATGTGCCATTCAATGCAAACAAATGTGAAGTAATACATTTTGGAAATTAAGACAGGGAAAGAGAATACACCTTATATGGTGATATTTTAAATGGAGTAAAGGAGCAATTTGCTCTGTGCATATACCATTAAAAGATAGCAGCACAAGTAGATAAGGCCATAAAAAGCAAAATAATATATTTGCCTTTGTGTCTAGAGGCATAAAATATAAAAACAAAGTGGTAATGCTGAATGAACTTGTAAATGTCTTACTTAGACCTCAGCTGGAGTACTGTGTGCAGTTTTAGCCACTCAATTATAGGAAAGCTATAAAAACAATGGAAAAGGTACAGTGTGGATTCCCTAGGATATTACCAAAGATCAGGGGTTACAGTTATAAGAACATAAGAAATAGGAGCAGGAATAGGCCACTTGGCCCCTCGAGCCTGCTCCGCCATTCAATAAGATCATGGCTGATCTTGGGCTCAAAGCCACTTCCCCGCTCGCTCCCCATAACCCTACACTCCCTTATCTTGCAAAAATCTGTCTATCGCCACCTTAAATGTATTTAATGACCCAGCCTCCACAGCTCTCTGGGGAAGAGAATTCCACAGATATATGACCCCCTGAGAGAAGAAATTCCTCCTCATCTCAGTTCCAAAAGGGCGACCCTTTATTCTGAAACTATGCCCCCAATTTCTAGATTTCCCCACGAGGGGAAACATCCTCTCTGCATCTACCTTGTCGAGCCCCCTCAGTATCTTATACAGTATGTTTCAATAAGATCACCTCTCATTCTTCTAAATTCCAATGAGTATAGGCCCAGCCTGCTCAACCTTTCCTCATAAGTCACCCCCTCATCTCTGGAATTAACCTAGTGAATCATCTCTGAACCGCCTCTAATGCAAGTATATCCTTCCTTAAATAAGGAGACCAAAACTGTACGCAGTACTCAAGGTGTGGTCTCACCAATACCTTGTACAGTTGTAGCAGGACTTCCCTGCTTTTATACTCCAACCCCTTTGAAATAAAGACCAGCATTCCATTTGCCTTTTTGATTACTTGCTGTACCTGCATGCTAACTTTTTGTGTTTCATGCACAAGGACCCCCAGGTCCCTCTGAACTGTAGCATTTTGTAATCTCTCGCCATTTAAATAATAATTTGCTTTTTTATGTTTCCTGCCAAAGTGGATAACCTCGCACTTTCCCACATTATACTCCATCTGCCAAATGTTTGCCCACTCACCTAGCCTGTCTATATCCCTCTGCAGATTCTTCGAGTCCTCTTCACAACTTGCTTTCCCACCCATCTTTGTATCATTCGCAAATTTGGCTACATTACACTCGGTCCCTTCATCCAAGTCGGTCCCTTCACCCAAGTCATTAATGTAGATTGTAAATAGTTGAGGCCCAGCACCGATCCCTGTGGCACCCCACTAGTTACCTTTTGCCAACCGGAAAATGACCCATTTATCCCGACTCTCTGCTTTCTGTTAGTTAGCCAATTCTCTATTCATGCTAATATATTACCCCCAACTCTGTGAGTTCTTATCTAGTGCAGTAACCTTTTATGTGGCACCTTATCGAATGCCTTCTGGAAATCCAAATACACCACATCTACTGCTTCACCTTTGTCCACCCTGCTCATTACCTCCTCAAAGAACTCCAGCAAATTTGTTAAACATGATTTCCCTTTCATAAAACCATGCTGACTCTGCTTGACTGCATTACGCTTTTCCAAATGCCCTGCTATTGCTTCCTTAATGAAGGACTCCAGCATTTTCCCAACGACAGATGTTAGGCTAACTGGTCTATAGTTTCCTGTTTTCTATCTCCCTCCTTTCTTAAATAGGGGTGTTACATTTGTGGTTTTCCAACCCGCTGGGACCTCTCCAGAGTCCAAGGAATTTTGGTATATTGCCACCAATGCAGCCACTATCTCTGCACCCACTTCTTTTAAGACCCTGGGATGCAGGCCATCTCGTCCAGGGGACTTGTTATCTTTTAGTCCCATTATTTTACCAAGTACTATTTCCTTAGTGATAGTGATTATCTTTAGTTCCCCACTCCCTGTGGCCCCTTGATTATCCATTATTGGGATGTTGTTAGTGACTTCTACCATGAAGACAGATACAAAATATTTGTTCAGAGTCTCTGCCATTTCCCCATTCCTCATTATTAATTCCCCAGTCTCATCCTCTAAGGGACCAACGCTTACTTTAGCTACCCTCTTCCTTTTTATATACCTGTAGAAGCTCTTACTATCTGTTTTAATGTTTCTTACCAGTTTACTCTTAAAATTCATCTTCTCTCTCTATTATTTTTTTAGTCATCCTTTGCTGGTTTTTAAAAATTTCCCAATCCTCTGGTCTCCCAACAATCTTGGCAACATTGTATGCCTTCATTTTCAACTTGATACCATCCTTTATTTCCTTAGTTAGCCACGGATGGTGCTCCCTTCTCTTAAAATCTTTCTTTCTCATTGGAATATATTTTTGTTGAGTGTTATGAAATATCTCCTTAAATGTCCGCCACTGCATTTCAACTATCTTACCCTTAAATTTATTTTTCCAGTCCACTTTAGCCAGTTCTGCCCTCATGCCATTGTAATTGCCTTTGTTTAAGATCAGGACACTGGTTTGAGATACAACTTTCTCACCCTCCAACTGAATTTGAAATTCAACCATGCTATGATCACTCTTTCCTAGAGGATACTTTACTATGAGATCATTTATTAATTCTGTCTCATTACACAGTACCAGATCCAAGATAGCCTGCTCCCTGGTTAGTTCCATTACATACTGTTCTAGGAAACCATCCCAGATGCACTCTATGAACTCCTCCTCAAGGCTACCACGGCCAATTTGATTTGTCCAAACAATATGGAGATTAAAATCACCCATGATTATTACCGTACCTTTTTTACAGGCCTCCATTATTTGTTCATTTATACTCTGTCCAACAGTATTGTTACTGTTCGGAGGCCTGTAGACTACGCCCACCAGGGATTTTTTTCCCTTTATTGGCCCAGAAATTCAGGTCGGGGGCTTCCCGCGGGTGTAAGCCCCCGACCTGCACTTACCTTGCGCGCCGGCCGTTGTGCTGTGGGCCCCCGTGGAATTCCGATCCTGGGCCTGCTCCAACTGCCGTCGCGCAGTGCTTGCATATCCCAGGGGCGCAGTTAGTTCGATGCGTCCCCTGAGATCACGTGGGCCATGGAGAGCCAATCAGAGCAGGGAATGCTTCATTCATAAGTTTGACCGGAAGTGCTGTCAAACTTAAATAGTACGAGCCCCAAAACATCACTAAATCTTTAAATAAATTTTAAAAACCATCACATTTTTTAAATAAACTATAAATTATATGAAATAACTATTTTAAACAATAATTTAAATTTTTGAAAATTTTTTTAAATTTTCTAACGGGGCTAAAAATAAACTTACCTTTCTTTAAAGTATTTAAAAGTAATAAACCTGTGGAAAAAATGTTTTAATTTTAATTAGTTCACCACTTACCTTGTAAAAAGCAGGCCTTGCGACTGCTTTTTATATGTCTAACTCCGGGAGACACACCCTCCCGGGAAAACCTGCAAAAAAAACGTAAGTTCGATGCGCATGCGCAGCCTCTACTGCGCACGCGGTCGACCTCTGAACCCCTTCGTTCAGGGGAACGGAAGCGCCGGTTTCCCGCGCATGCAGGAAACCGGCACTTCCATTGGGCCTACGGGTGAGTACCCCGTGCATACTCACCCGTGGAGACCCGAAGTTCTGGGCCATTATTTTTTTTTATCTCCACTCAAACCGATTCTACATCTTGATCTTCTGAGCCAATATCACTTCTCACCACGGCACTGATCCCATCCTTTACCAACAAAGCCACCCCACCTCCCTTTCCTTTCTGTCTATCCTTCCAAATTGTCAAATACCCTGGAATATTTAGTTCCCAGCCCTGATCCCCTTGCAACCACGTCTCTGTAATGGCAATCAGATCATACTCATTTGTATCTATTTGTGCCATCAACTCATCTATCTTGTTACGAATGCTGCGTGCATTCAGATATAGAGCTTTTAACTTTGTCTTTTTACCATTTCTCCTTGTTTTGGCCCCATTTTCTGTTGCACTCTTATTTTTAAACATTCTGTCCCTTCCTGTCACACTCTGGTTATTATTTCCCCCATCTCGATCCTGCTCTATTGCTTTCTCATTTCTCATTGACTTTTTAACTTCCTGCTCACCTGGATCTTCTCCCCCCCCACTATTTAGTTTAACGCCCTCTCTACAGCCCTAGTTATTTGATTCGCCAGGACTCTAGCCCCAGCATGGTTCAAGTGAAGCCCGTCCAAATGGAACAGCTCCCTCTTATCCCAGTACTGGTACCAGTGCCCCACAAATCAAAACCTATTTCTCCCCTTATGAAGGAACTCTTGAGAAGTTGAAACTTTTTCCATTGGCACCGAGAAGGTTAAGGGGTGATTAGATAGTGGTAGTCAAGCTCACAAATGGTTACAAGGTAAATACTGTTAAGATTGATTCCACTGGTCAGCAAAGTGGAACTCTCTATCACAAACCACTGTTGCATAGTTACATAGGGCTGGATTTTAATGCGCAGACACGCTGGGAGCGGGGAGCCCGACAGCGCATGGGAAACCTGGAAATAAGCACAGTGCGTCTGTCCGTGGTTTTTTAACTGAGCCACCTCTATCATTTTACTTCCGGGTTTCGCGTCCATTTAACGTCTGCAGGCATGATGACAACGCGATTTCACTCCAGTATTTAAAGGGACACTCCAAACATCCAAGTTGAAGAAGTTTGGAGTTGGGATGGAGAGCCACAGATCTGCTGGTATGGAGTAAAGATGGACAAAGGCTGCGCTCCGCTTCAGCGATGCCTCCCTGGATGTGCTGCTGGGGGCTGTAAGGGTCCGGAGGGAAATACTGTTCCCTACTGACAAGAAGCAGAAGCCTGCAGGTGAAACAAAGAAGGAGTGGCTGAAGTTTGCTCAAGAGGTGAGCAGCAGGTGCCATGCTCCTGGATTCAATGCAGAAAGCAGTTTAATGACCAAAGCAGTGCCACATTCACCTACATCCTGCTGTGCATATCACCCTAATCTACTCACTCTGCCTTCTGAAGCCGAATCCAGCACATTACTTCTCACACCAACTTACCTTGCAGGTGAAACCATCAATCTCTGTCTATGCACTTACTCACATCCCCATCTATCCATCCACCACTGACACTCAAACTCATCCTTATGCAATGTCATGCTATCCCCGATACTCTCCCTCAACAACTGCACTCCATCCATCGGGTGAACACATGCCATTTACTCTCACTCATCGGTCTCTGCTTTTCCTCCTTGCAGGAGAAGAGAGCAGAGAACACAAGGGAGGGGCAGAGAACTGGAGGTGGCCCTCCAGCCATCTCTCAATTGATGTCTGTAGAGGAGGTGGTGCTGGAGATCAGCGGCGTCTCGGCATGCCTGGCCATCAGAGATGGAGAGATGGGGGCATCTCAGCTACCTGGTGACGGAATTAATTATCAGCCAGCCACATGGCGTACAACACTCAGTATTGTTGACTTGATGTCAACAGACACTGAAATATGATCATATGCATAATGATAACTTCAAGCATGACAGTACTCATTCATGTCTTTTATCTCCCACAGGGCCTTCACGCATCCAGCAGGAGGTGATCCAGGTCACCCATGACGACGACTCCTCAGAGGAGCTCACTCCCTTTGAGAGTGTACCGTCACTGGACTTATGCAGACCATATAATAATGAGGGCACCCCAGGCAGCAACGTTCGCCACTGGTGGGGCATTGCCCACATCACCTTCCAATATATATTAATGATCTGGACGAGGGAATTGGATGTAATATCTCCAAATTTGCAGATGACACAAAGCTGGGTGGGAGGGTAAGCTGTGAGGAGGATGTCGTGAAACTCCAGTACGATTTGGACAGGTTGGGTGATTGGGCAGAAACATGGCAAATGCACTATAATGTGGATAAATGTGAGGTTATCCACTTTGGTGGCAAAAACAGGAAGGCAGATTATTATTTGAATGGCAATAGATTGGGAGAAGGGGAAGTGCAAAGAGACCTGGGTGTTATTGTGCACCAGTCGCTGAAGGTAAGCATGCAGGTGCAGCAGGCGGTTAAGAAGGCAAATGGTATGTTGGCCTTCGTAGCAAGAGGGTTTGAGTACAAGAACAAGGATGTCTTGCTGCAGTTGTACAGGGCCTTGGGGAGACCACACCTTGAGTATTGTGTGCAGTTTTGGTCACCTTACCCGAGGAAGGACGTTCTTGCCATGGAGGGAGTGCAGCGAAGATTCACCAGGCTGATACCTGGGATGGCAGGAATGACGTGCGAGGAGAGATTGTGTCGATTGGGCTTATACTCACTGGAGTTTAAGATTGAGAGGGGATCTCATCGAAACCTATAAAATTCTGTCAGGTCTGGACAGACTAGATGCAGAAAGGATATTTCTGATGGCTGGGGAGTCCAGAACCAGGGGTCATAGTCAAAGGATAAGGGGTAAGCAATTTAGGACAGAAATGAGGAGGAATTTCTTCACCCAGAGAGTGGTGAACCTGTGGAATTCTCTGCCACAGAGGGCGGTGGAGGCCAGTTCATTAAATATATTCAAGAAAGAGTTGGATATGTTTCTTGAGGCTAAAGGGATCAAGGGATATGGGGAGAAGGCAGGGACAGGGTACTGAATTTGGATGATCAGCCATGATCTCATTGAATGGCGGAGCAGGCTCGAAGGGCCGAATGGCCTACTCCTGCTCCTATCTTCTATGTTTCTATGTTTCTATGTTTCTTCATCATCACCCTCCTCATCATCTTCATGCTTCTTCTGAGAATCATGCGAAGAGTATCTGAGCTCTGTGCCTTGGTCCCCCTGCAGGTCCAAACCTCTCTGCTAGGCAATGTTGTGCAGAGCACAGCACACCACGACCATTCTAGAGACCCTGGCTGGAGCGTACTGAATGGCGCCTCCAGATCTGTCCAGGCACCTGAAGCGCATCTTCAGCATGCCAATGGCTTGTTCAAAGACACATCTGGTGGTCATATGGCATTCATTGTATCAGTCCTGGGCCTCATTCCTCAGGTTTCTGAGAGCTGTCATTAGCCATGTTTTAAGTGTGTATCCCGTGTCTCCAAGCAGCTAGCCGATAACTCTGCTTCGAAGTGTGACGAGATCAGGGAGGGTGGACTTCCGCAGGGTAAAAGCATCATGGCAGCTTTCCAGATATCTTGCCACACCTGCATAAATATCTTTTTGTGGTTGCACACCAGCTGCACATTGATGGAGTGGAAGCCCTTGCGGTTGACAAACACTCTTTGGTGATCTATGGGTGCCTTAATTGCCACATATGTGCAGTCGGTGCCACCCTGCAGCTGTGGGAAGCCAGCCAGAGCCACAAACCCAAGCACCCGCTCATTCTGACTGCCGTCATCGCAGGAAAAGTTGACATAATTGGTGGCCCTGGCAAACAAGCCATCAGTCACCTGTCTTATGCATTTGTAGGCTGCCAACTGCGAGATCCTGCAGATGTGTCCGGCAGAGCCCTGGAAGGATCCAGTGGCAAAAATGTTGAGGGCGGTGGTGACTTTGACAGCCACTGGTAAAGCATGGCCACCAGGTCCAGTTGGCAGCAGGTCTTTTTTCAGCATCCTGCAAATGTCTGCCACCGCCTGATGCGACACCCTGAGCCTCCTGAGACACTGGCGTTCCGAGCAGTCCAGGAAGCTGATCCTCTGCCTGTAGACCCTGTGCGCCGGGTATTGCCTCCTGCGAGCTGCACCTCTCTGCTGTTCCCCTCTCTCCTGTGGAGCTGCATGTCTCTGAGCAGCAGGCTGTTGCTGCTCCTGCTGCTGCTGGTGCAGGTCCTGATGCTCCTGGTGCTGGTCATCTTGGTCCTCATCTGAGGTCCAAAGTAACACAGCATAAGCGGCACCCATGCTGATCTGATAGATCAAAGCTCCAAAGTGCAGATCAAACTTCCCCACCTCCATAGTGTAGATGAGACCTCCAAAGTGTGTAAAGTAACCTCCCAGCTCAAGTACTGTGAACAAATACTTTCACACAAGCAGGTAAGAAAGCGTCTGTGAGAACAGAATCTTTATTGGCATATTTCCGTCATGACTTCAGCCCCCTCAATTGCTGCTGCGTGCTCACCTTGCTTTCACTGGCGAGTTCCAGGGAGTCCAGGAAACCCACAGACCCAAAGTTAAACTGCAAAACCCATGTCAATATTACTGTAATTGAGTGATTAACATATCTCAATTGACAACCTGCCTCTCCCGAGGGGGTTGCTCACCTAACACGCTGGAGTCAAATGCGAAAGTCGGTGGGTTGGAGCTGGCTTCCTGACACACTCGGAAATTGTTCCAATTTAACCCTGCACCCAATCGCACATGCTCACCCATGTTAAAATTACTCCCATAGAATCTACAGCACAACTGGTCTATACCGGAGTTTATGTGACACACGAGCCTCCTCCCACCCCTCTTCATCTCACCTTGTCAGCATAACCTTCTATTCCTTTCTCCCTCATCTGTTTATCTAGCTTCCCCTTAACTGCATCTATTCTATTCACCTCAACTACTCCCTGTGGTAACGAGTTCCACATTCTCACCACTCTTTGGGTAAAGAAGTTTCTCCTGAATTCCCTATTGGATTAATTAGTGACCATCTTATATTTACGGCCCCTAGTTTTGGTCTCCCCCACAAGCGGAAACATCTTCTCTATGTCTACCCTATCAAACCCCTTCACAATCTTAAAGATCTCTATCAGGTCACCCCTCAGTCTTCTCTTTTCTAAGCAAAAAGAGATCCAGCCTGTTCGGCCTTTCCCGATAAGTATAACCTCTCAATTCTAGTAAGTATTTTTTGCACCTTCTCCAGTGCCTCTATATCCTTTTTATAATATGGAGACCAAAACTGTGCACAGTACTCCAAGTGTGGTCTACCCAAGGTTCTATACAAGTTTAACATAACTTCTCTGCTTTTCAATTCCATCCCTCTAGAAATGAACCCCAGTGCTTGATTTGCTTTTTTACAGCCTGATTAACCTGTGTCGCTACTTTTAGTGATTTGTGTATCTGTACCCCCAGATCCCTCTGCTCCTCCACCCTCCTGTTGAAACAAAGTGTGTACATTCTTTTCAAAGTAGTTACTGGGAAAAGAGGAATGTTAAAGGCTATGGGGAGTGAGTAGGAGAGTGAGATTCGATTAGGTAGCTCATGTGGAGAAAAACATTGGCATAGACTTGATGGGCCAAATGCCCTGGTTCTGTGTTGTAACATTCTGTGATTCTATGGAACAAATTCATTTACAAAGATAGGAATAGTAGTGAGATAATCAAAATATGTTTTAAATGAAACCAGGAGAGTTAGGAAAACTATCAGAAATTGATAGGAAGTCCGAAAGCTGCCTTTAGCTCAACTCTTGCATTCCTTCCTCCTGTTTGCAAAGAACTAAATGGCTGCTAAGGTGCTTGAGTGCCTCTCAGGAATCAGTGTGCTGCCTCAACAGTCACTTTTAAGCACGCAGCTTTCGACAGAAAAATGTGAGATTTGGGCGCGGACACAAATCAGCCACATGTGCACACACCTTTGCTTCTAAATGAGTTCCTGCACCAGCCAAGAGGGAAAATCAGGACCATGAAATCATGGAAAATATATATAGAAACTAAAAAGTGAAAGGAAGTTTAACATTTAACAGGTCACCACCATTTTTTTAAAAACTCCCTAGGCTACAATAAAGCTGAAATATCATCAGAAATTAGATTAGCTGCAACCCCAGTAGGCTAGTCAAATATATTCATCATGTTTCCCATCATAAACTTCACCCACTTTTAAAAGAAAATTATTGATAAATGTGCATTCAGCATTTTGCAGTTATCAAACCCTAATATTTCCTTTTGGGATCATTTGCAGATCTTGACAATGCTGGGTAAAATTTAGACACAAGAAACCAGCCAGCCGGTAAACTCCCACCGAGAACTGGATTGCCAGTAAATAGAGAGCTGTGCTAAGATTCAAATCATTTTTAAAGCTATTCGTCATAAAGATCTGTTTACAGTTTCTATCATAAGTTGCACATATAAATACTACTTCCTTTTGACCGCTAGAAAATAATAAAAAATGATATTTTATTGCCTGGATCGCACAATATTATACTGCCACATGTGTGTGACATCTAAATGGGGTGTAAATGAGATTGTATGTCGATAATGATGCATGCAGTGTAACGAAAGGGTGGAGCCAGCTCTGTATCACAGTATCACAGTATCACAGAATCTACAGTGCAGATAGAGGCCATTTCAGCCCATCGAGCCTGCACCGACACATATCCCACCCTATCCCCGTAACCCCACGTATTTAATCCCCTAACACTAAGGGTCAATTTTTTTATCATAGCCAAATCAACCTAACCCGCACATCTTTGGACTGTGGGAGGAAACCGGAGCACCCGGAGGAAACCCACGCAGACACAGGGAGAATGTGCAAACTCCACACAGACAGTCGCCCGAGGCCAGATTTGAACCCGGGTCCCTGGCGCTGTGAGGCAACAGTGCTAACCACTATGCCACCGTGCCCCCTGGGGCCTTCAGAAAATGTCACAGTGCCAAAGAGTTAAAAAACTAGGAGAAAGGACAGCACATTTCAGTGATTCTGAATCAGTTTACTTGTGTTAAAGTACTCAAACATTAGGTGCAATGCAAAGTACTCAATTATTAGGTGCAGCAAACAAGGGGATTGTTAACATTTATATAACACCTTTAATGACCTCAGGATGTCCCAAAGCGCTTTACAGCCAATAAAGTACTTTAGAAGTGTAGTCACTGTTGTAATGTAGGAAACACGGCAGCCAATTGCACACAGCAAGCTCCCACAAACAGCAATGTCATCATGACCAGATAATTTGGGTGTTTTTTAGTGATGTTGGTTGAAGGATAAATATTGATCAGGACACCGGTGAGAACTCCCCTGCTCTTCTTCGAAATAGTGACATGGGACCCTTTACATCCACCTGAGAGCAGACAGAGCCTTGGTTTATCATCTCATCGAAAAGACGGCACCACCGAGAGTGCAGCACTCCCTCAGAACTGCACTGGGAGTGTCAGCCTAGATTTTGTGTTCAGATCTCTGAAGTGGGACTTGAACCCACATTAGGGCAATGCAAAGTTGGCCTGCAATTAGAGAATGCGGGCCATAGTTTCTCATCCGCTCACTCAGAGGAGGAGAATCCCACGCTTGTTCTGGATACGCAATCAGATAAAGGAACCCAACACTTTACCACTGAGGGCCAACCAATATCATAATGGGGTTCTTTCTTGTCAAACATCACCAATGCTCCTGCCAGGGGACTGACATTCAACAAGGCAATTAAAGAGGAGCAGAGTGCACAATGCTAATAGCTACTAACACGGGCACCACCGTATACATTAAACCTTCACAGCACACGATACTGTGAGGAAAGCTGCAGACTTCTAAATGTACACAAAAGGAAAACACTGCAAATGTTGGAAATCTGAAACAGAAACAGAAAATGCTGGAAACACTCAGCAGGTCAGACAGCATCTGTGGTGGGAACAGGAAAGTTCATGTCTTGGGCGTGCCGACACTCATCAGGACTGGAAGATATTACCGATGAACAGCATTTTAAAAAGGAACAGAACAAGGGGAAGGGTGGGGGTGGAAGAGAAAAACTACTAGAGACCATTATCAAGGACAACATTAATTCTCACTTGGAGAAACATGAGTTCTTTGATGGAGCAACAGAGAGGGTTGATGAAGGAAGTGCAGTAGATGTTGAATAAATTGACTTTCAAAAAGCATTTGATAAAGTACCGCATAACAGATTTATTCAGAAAATAGAAGCACATGGTATTAGAGACGGTGGCAACTTGCATACGAAATTAGCTAAGGGATGGGAGGCAGAAAGTAGTGGTGAACGGATATTTTTCTGACTGGAGGGAAGTATGCAGTGGGGTCCCCCAGGGGTCAGTATTAGATCCATTGCTTTTCTTGTTATATATAAATGACCCTGACTTCGGTATAAGAAGTAGAGTTTTGAAGTTTACGGATGAAACTTGGCTACATAGTAAGTCATGAGGAGGATAGTAGCAGACTTCAGAAGAACATAGTCAGACTGGTGAAATGGGTAGACACCTGACAGATGCAGTTTAATGCGGATAAGTGCGAAGTGATGCACTTTGGGAGGAACAACATGAGGAGACAGTATAATCTAAATGGTACTATTTTGTGGGGGTGTAAAAGCAGAGGGACCTGGGGATGCATAGTCACAAATGCTTGAAGTTGGTGGGGCAAGTTGATAAGGTGGTTAAGAAAGCATATGGGAAAATTTTCTTTGTAAATAGGGGTGTTGAATAAAAAAACAAGGAAGTCATGCAAAACCTTTTCAAATCTTTAAGGGAACGGTAGAATAGTGGTTATGTTACTGGATTAGTAATCTAGAGGCCTGGACTAATGATCATATGCGACGTGAGTTCAAATCCCATCATGGCAATTAAATAAATCAATTAATTAAATAAATCTGGAATAAAAAGCTAATATCAGTAATGGTGACCATGAAACTACCGGATTGTCATAAAAACCTTTCTGGTTCACTAATGTCCTTTAGGGAAAGAAATTTGTTGTCCTTACCCAGTCTGACCTATATGTGGTTGACTCTTAACTGCCCTCTGAAATGGCCCAGCAAGCGAGTCAGTTATAACAAACCGTACAGAAAACAATGGGCCCGAATTTGCAGTCTGAGGCTTCCCACGGGCAGATGCCTCTGAACCGCAATAAAAGTACACACCTACCCGATAGTCCTGGATCCACGGAGACTCGTGTTCCTGGGCCTCTACGCATAGGTCCACGTATCCCAGGAGCACATGCGGCTCGCAAGCGTCCCTGGGATCATGTGGGCCAGCACAATCAATCAGAAAGGGGGATTCTGATTATGCTTATGGGGATTCCTTTTGTGTATGGAGTCCTCAATAATCTTAATAGAAATCATCCAAAAATACATTTTTACAGCACGGAAATAAAAAAAATTACATGTTTAAAATTAATGAAATTTAATTAAACACTTAAAACAATAAATTTAGTTTTGAAAAATAAATTTAAACATTTTTCAAGGGGCCAAAAATAACAAACTTATTTTACAGCTTTTTGAATGCTAAAATGATTTTTTAAATGTTACTTTAATATTTATTTTCACCCTTACACTGGTAAAAGAAGGTCTTATGCCTGCTTTTACCATGCCTAAGAATTTCCTGGGCATTCGCTGGGCAAAAGTTGGTCAAATAGCCCAACACTGAGCCAGCGAATATCCATTTCCCGGGGATGCACATCCACCACCCTGAACATTCACTCTTTCCACCACCTGCGCATCGTGGCTGCACTGTGTACCATCTACAAGATGCACTGCAGCAACTCGCCAAGGCTTCTTCGACAGCACCTCCCAAACCCACGACCTCTACCACCTAGAAGGACAAGGGCAGCATCATCTGCAAATTCCCTTCCAAGTTACACACCATCCTGACTTCATTGTCGCTGGGTCAAAATCTTAGAACTTCCTCCCTAACAGCACTGTGGGAGTACCTTCACCACACGGACTGCAGCGGTTCAAGATGGCGCCTCGCCACCACCTTCTCAAGGGCAATTAGGGATGGGCAATAAATGCTGGCCTTGCCAGCGATGCTCACATCCTAGGAATGAATTTAAAAAAATAACTAGTTAGGCCTCAGCTGGAGCACTGTGTACAATTCTGGGTACCACACTTTAGGAACGATGTCGAGGCCTTGGAGGGGGTACATAGGAGGTTTACCAGGATGATACCAGGGATGAGGGACTTCAGTTATGTGGAGTGATTGGAGAAGCTGAGATTGTTGTCCTTAAAGCAGAGTAGAGTAAGGGGAGACCTAATAGAGGCATTCAAAATTATGAGGGGCTTTTATAGAGCAAGTAAGGAGAAACTGTTACCTCTAACAAGTGGGTCAATAACCAAAGGTTATAGATTTAAAATAATTGGCAAAAGAACAAGAAGGGAAATGAGGAGAATTTTTTTCAAACAGAGGGCTATAAATTTGTTATAGCCAAGGAATGGGCAGTGTCAGTAGAAAAGTTTAAGGATTAGCGCCAGGCGCAAATGCTTTAGGCTGCATGCAAAATTCGTCCTCACTGCTCAATAAAATGATTGGCGTCCTAATTCAAGTCTAAAAAACCAAGCTCATTGGCATTACCCTTAAAGGTTGGACCAATATCGGGTGCAGTCTAATTGCAATTCATCATTGCCATAGGCTTTTTTCACTACTCAAAGGGGAGGTTCATTGATGCTGCAGCACCTCATTCTCAGCATTGCTGGCTGTGCAGCTGCCCCAGCAAGAAGAAGTAGAACAAGGAGAAGGAGCCGGAGGACTGAATGAGGTTTGCTCATGGCAGGTCCATACCCCAGGGAGAGAGCCTGCAGATTCTCCGATGAAGCATTGAAGGCATTGGTTTTCGCTGTGGAGAGACGGAGGGCAGTGCTCTACACAACAAGTGGCAGGAGGCCCTTGCCACAAGTCTTCCACACCATGTGAAAGGAAGTAGTGCAGCACATCTGGGGCAGCACGGTGGTCCCCAAGAAGAAATATAACAACCTCACTCGGGTGGTCAGATTGAGTGAAGGCTTCAACAAATGCTACATACCACCATCTGTACCACAAACTTCACACACTGCCCAAAGCTCAACACCTCCGGCACTCACACACACACCTCCAGCACTCACACACACACACCTCCAGCACTCACACACACACACCACCTCCAGCACTCACACACACACCTCCAGCACTCACACACACAACACCTCCAGCACTCACACACACACACCTCCAGCACTCACACACACACACCACCTCCAGCACTCACACACACACACCACCTCCAGCACTCACACACACAACACCTCCAGCACTCACACACACACACCTCCAGCACTCACACACACACACCACCTCCAGCACTCACACACACACCTCCAGCACTCATACACACACCTCCAGCACTCACACACACACACACACACACCTCCAGCACTCACACTCACACACAACACCTCCAGCACACTCACACACACAACACTTCCAGCACTCACACACACACACCTCCAGCACTCACACACACACACACCTCCAGCACACTCACACACACAACACCTCCAGCACTCACACACCAACAATCCCTACACTCTCACCCACATCTCACACCTTGCACACAATGACAACTATTCAACAATGGCAGGCACATCACCCAAACACATTGCTCCACACTCACTGACACACTTTCCTTTCTCTTGCAGGCCAAGGCGGTGCACAACAGGTGGGAGCAGGAGCACACAGGCAGGGGACAAACCGACACCCAACCACTGTGTGTGCTGGAGAATCGAGTGCTGCAAATCATTGGGCACCAGGTGGTGGGCACCGTGGCCACCGGCGACGTTGACCCCCCTTGGGGACAACAACGGTATGTTCATCCCTACTCCTCCTTCTCACACCCCACTTCCCCCTCACCCCACAAGCTTTTCACAATTTCCAGCTAATCATGCTATATGCATGCATTTCTCCCTTCCTACCCCCCTCCCCTCACCCAACTCTTGTGCCTTTATGCTTTCGGATAATCAGCAAGCACCTGAGCAGCCTGTCCCTGAGGGCACCATTGAGAGCGAGGTGGGAGAAGAGGAGGAGAACATACACAGGACTCAGATGAGGACCTCAATGGGGAGGCGTTTAGAAGAAGGGTGATGGGCATGCACACGGAGATGATAGGTGCAATGACAAGGGTGCCCGAGAACCTCGCAGCAATGGTAAGGAGCATGGAGGAGTCTACCTCCAACACTGCACAAGGCTCTGCGCACACCATGGAGCCCATCATTTAGTCTGCAAAGGATGATAGACTCCCAGAGAGACTGTGGTGACCCAGACCTGATGCCGTGTGAGATGGGCGATCTGGCAGCTTCCATTGCAGCACAGGCAGAAGTGACACAACATCTTAGTGCTGTAATGGAGTCTATGCTGGGCATCCAATCTCAGATTGCTCTCATGCAGCCTCAGATTGATGCCACGCAAGTTCTGACTGCTGCCATCATTGCTAGGTCTAATACCGTCGACCAGGGCTTTCACGGTGTCACAGCAGGCCAGCAATCTGTGCTCCAACAGATTGCTAGGGATGTTGAGGTGCTGCCCCGGGGGAGTGGCAGTGGGTCAGTAGAGCAGGAACCTGCTGTCCTCTCTCAGGATGACAACATTCCTGCTCCTACCACTACCACTCCGCCATTGCCCTTGCCGCCCATGCAGAGGTGCTGCCGGGCCTTCCAGGCCTAGAGCTGGTCAAGGATGTCCTGCAAGGCCATCTGAAGACTCCCGCACAGGCACTCAGCAGCCTTCCACCAGCCGTGCTGCAGCCACTGGGCCAGCACTTCATATGAGCACTAGAGCAGGAAAAGACACAGTAACAACAGGCACTAAGGGATTGCACAAGGGTGAAAAGTAAATATTTTTGGTGTAAGTATGTGTCCATTACTTTGATAAATTTATTACTTCACTTATCATTCTTTTGTGGTGTCTCTCATTTCAGCTTTGCCCTGTGATATGGCCTGTGAGAGGGATAGAATGATAGGGATGTGGTGAGCAAAGGGGATCTAGGGTTTGAGGCTGGAGGTCTGTTTGGAGGAGGTGACAGAGTTCTGTGACCACCTCCTTGGTGAAGTGGAGCCATCTAATGCACTGCTTCCTCAAAACCACCCATCATTCCAGGATCATCCTGGAGAGCAGAGATAACCCAATTACCAACCGTCTCCTTAAACCGTTCTCTCCTCCGCCCTCCAGCTATATCAATTAGCATCTTTTTTTTAAAAAGCTAAATTAATATCTGGAGGAAAGAATTGTTGTTGTTACTAAGTGTCGTGAAATTCTAAACACAAGGGAGGCTATTTTGGAGCGCGCTAGCCAATTGCCCACACCCGCGGTGACGAGACAACTGTGTTTACGCCGGGTGATAGAAGTGAAGCTGCACCCCATTCTTTTTTAATTCATTTATTAGATCACTACATGTATCGATCCGACCAGCTCTATTCCCGACTTTACATCAGTTAGGAATAGCACTAAGGTTTATATGGAGAAGTGCAGAGAACTGAAGGAATGCTCTGTGCAATATGATGGTTCCTAAAATCTAGGAATTATGGATAGTTCATACCAAAAGTTACAAATGTAGAATCTAAAATTGGAGAAATATCTAAGTCTCACTGAAACAGACACTGTTAAAAACAGATTAACTGATTATTCATCTCATTGTTGCTGCTTAGATCAGCAAGAGAGAAAAACTCCCTCTCGTCTATCCCAACATAACCCCAAGCTCTAGTACTACTGTTTCCAATTTTAGTGATTTCATTTCTAACTTTCCACTACCATTGATCCCAGACTTTAAGCCCTTGATTTTAACCCCCACCCTTGCCCAGTGAGAATGGTGCGTGGGAGGGGTTAAGATTAGGTTGAGTTGACCTACCAACCCAAGGGCACGCCGTCCCCTCCTGCCACCATTTCACCTTTGCCAACTTTCAAGTCAGCTGAGGCTCCCCTACAGGGATTTGGGTGGCCTACTTTAAATTCAAAAGTTGGGGCGTGACGTGAGGTCCCGCCTGGGGTCAGACCTGCCAGATTCTATAAATGACAGGTTTTCTGCATTGTACTAGCTATAAAGAATGGCAAGTAAGAAAACAAACAGACTTCACCAAAATATTTTTGTTCTGTCACAATACAAATGTATTATAAGTGCCATAGCTTCAAAATGACAAGCATCCAGCTCCTTTCCGACTACAATTTTGTCATACTCCACTGCTTTTCATCTGCAAAGTTATAAATATTATTTAAACATGTCAGAGGACAAGCATTTCAGCGACTATATAAAAACCAGCACTGCATTTAGCCTTTACGCACCAATCAGGTGACAGAAATTGCCTGAGGCAGAAGGGCAAATACAATCACACTCGCAGCTACGTCATCACTCTGTAAGAATACTACACCCTTCACCAACAACAGTAAAAACAAATGTACTACTACAATATTCTTTAGTATGTTGTAGCAAAAGTATTAGCACTGCTCCTACTGTGAATTTACAATTATCACAAATTTTCAGTTATTTTCTGCTACCACCTCTATGAGTATCTCTTCAATCACAAATCCAGGCCACAGATTTTTTTCGGAGACGAATGGTGATGCTGCTTTATGTCAACGGCTGTGCTTACTGCACAAAAACACACAGAAGACAGATTTCGGAGACAAGCAGGCTGAGAGGAGGGTCTCCTCAGTCCTGCAATACATCTGCTGACATAAAGCAGTACCACCATCAACCTTGGAGCCCATCAAAGTAGGTAAAAATTTCAGAGAGAAATATAAATAAGCAACTCATCTTGGAAGAAAGATTACTTTCACAAGTGACACTTAATAACATTACTAACAACCAAGGTCAAACTGTCCTAATTCCATTAAAGAACCTGGGGGTGACAGCCACAGTCCGGTGTGGAGCCTGAGATTTAAATCAATACCAACAAAGTATTTACCCTCTGCAATCTGGTAGTGCTGGCATTAGGCGCAGAAAAGGCATCATTTAGGCGGACTGATTGGGTCAATTAAACTATTATACAGTAGTCAATTCCTTTTAAGGCTCAGGTGTTCTAGAAGAGCTTTCTGTTTACCAATGTTGCCATACAAACAACTTAATGGAAGATTCCAGATTTACAGGAACATTTAATTAGCTAGACATTGCCTATAAATTAAACAATATGGAGGTGAATTTCTGCAGTGGATGTCCCGCTTGTCCGTGGCAACTTCAGCGGAAGAACTGTGAAAACCCCAGGGAATCCGTGTGAACGGTAAGGATTACCCCCCGCTAAAACTCAAAAAGATTTTTAGTAATGTTTTAATTCAGGATTGTTGGTTTAATCAATCAGCATAATTGTAAGGCAAATCATAAAAGCACCAGTGTCCACTTCTGGATTAATAGACGTCAGCATTTTAAACACAGTTTATATAGGTTTGTGAAGAGTTCCATACACTCCTATTATCAAACATGGGGGAAATTCAACCTCCAAAAATGGGCGGGTTTGGGTATGGCGGGCTGAAAGTTTTTTAAAATCTCAAACCCAAACCCAACCCGCCTCAAACCCACCCATTTCTGATTTCAACAGAGGTGGGACGGGGGCAGGCAACCAATCTGCTCCCAACCCGGATTTCCGGGATTCCCAACCACAACTCTTTCCCCACCACACCCTCCCCACCGCTTGGAAAACCCGCCCCAGTCAAGATCGGGGCCCATGTATCGATTCAGTACTTCCTGGGGGAGCGATCAATTAGATTCTAGGCTTCTGTGCTTGATAATTTTGAGTGTTCTAGAAGTCAAAGAGCTGATCAGTCAGTTTTAGAGACTCCACGGACATATCCATCCACTGTAATGCCACTCATGACTAAACTGCAGGGATTAGATACCCCCATCAGGACCTGAATGAACACTCATTGTGAAATGTTCCCCAATGGGTGGGATGCACTGCGTGGCTCAATATTGAGGTGCTAAGAGAGAAAAAAGGTTGCCTCACAAAGAGAGGTTAGAGGAATGAACGGAATGTAAAAAAAGGGATGATTGCAGGATTATCTATCAGAACAAGCTTTTTCTTGTGTCCTGTTGAGCAGCACAAGTGAAGCATTAAAGGAGCCTCGCCAGATGGGGGAAACATATTAAAATCTTGGATGTACTTGTACTTGATGGAGAGGAAGTGCTCTGGTCTGGGTCTTCTGCTTCTCTGCTCGCCAGCCCGTGATTTCCAGCCATTCACTTAATGCATGGGCAATCGAGCACAGAAAATAGAAAAAGTCGGGCCAAAGGTCACATGAAGACTACAAAAAACATCTCTACATGCTGCAAACTGTCCAGAGCTGCATTGGAGATTTGTGATGCACATGTTCAGAGGGAATTAATTCCAATCAATCTGACTGCTTGAAATGAATGGAGCGATTTGGTTCGCGGTTTACTAAAAAGGTCAGCCAGCATCTGAGACACAAACTAGTTAAAACTTTGATTCCCAAGGTTCTGGGTACTTTCTTCGACCTAGTTTGAAAGCTCCAGTGGGCTTTCCATTTTATAGTGCTATTCTGCATCTGTCGACATCGACCAGAAGCCTCTGTGCTAAACTCGATTGTAAGTCTTTAGCAATAGTACAGACATATGTGACTTTAATATCTGAATTTGCTCAGTGTGGGAATGAACTAGTTGTCACTTCATGTTGATGTGTGGTAAAAGACAAACCCCAGAGAATGGGAGAGGTGCCAACAGCCACAGCAAAGAGTGAGTGTTACACTGAGACTAGCAAAACTCAGCTGGAAGAATTTCAAATATATTGTAAGCAACAACTTCAAGTGCAAAATTATCTAGGGTTATGACAATTCATGAAGGACCCACCAAGATTACAGAACAGTGAGGGCATCAACATATATCCTTTAAAAAACACAATGAAAAATAAACACTTTTGTGCAGACGGAACAGCCCTGATAACATTTGAGCTATTATGCCAAAGAAAAGTTTATCTTAACAAGGATCTGACCTTATACAAGCACTTTAAACTACATTAGCGAGAGGTAGGTTGTCTTCAGTCCTCACCACGAACTGCGTTCCCAAGCCACTGACTCCACCCCCACCCCGCCACTGCCTGAGGCTGAACAAGACCGTTCGTAACCTCACCGTCCTCTTTGACCCTGAGATGAGCTTCCAACCCCATATCCTCTATCACCAAGACTGACTACTTCTACCTCTGTAACATTGTCCATCTCTGCCCCTGCCTCATTTCATCTGCTGCTGAAACTTTCATCCATTCCTTTGTTACCTCGAGACTTGACTATTCCAACGCACTCCTGGCCGGCCTCTCATCTTCCACCCTCCATAAACTTGAGCTCATCCAAAACTCTGCTGCCCGTGTCCTAACTCACACCAAGTCCTGTTTACCCATCACCCCTGAGCTTGCTGACCTATACTGGCTCCTGGTCTGGCAACACCTCAATTTTAAAATTCTCATCCTTGTTGTCAAATCCCTCCATGGCCTCTCCCCTCCCCATCACTATAGCCTCCTCCAGCCTTACAAGCCTCCAAATTATCTGCGCTCCTCCAATTCTGGTCTCTTGCACATCCCGAGTTTTAAATCGCTCCACCATTGGCAGCTGTGCCTTCAGCTCTAGAATTCCTTCTCTAAATCTTTCTGCCTCTCCACCTCTGTTTCCTCCTTTAAGACACTCCTTAAAACCTACTTCCGTCACCTGTCCTAATATCTGCTTATATGGCTCGGTGTCAAATTTTGTTTGATAACGATCCTGTGAAGCGCCTTGGGATGTTTTACTACGTTGAAGGCGCTATATAAATGCAAGTTTTTGGTGCTATTTTTGTGGAGTGAGAGAGATGAGGTATAGAGTGGGTGCCCCAGGGATTCATACTGAGACCACTCCTGTTCTTGATATTAATTACCTGAATTCAGTCTTACTCAGTCTTACTTACAGTCTTAGATTCTGTCTCATGTGGCTAAGAGGGATTCTGGACTCGGGCAGTTTGACAGGGTATTTAGATGAACTGATAGTGGCAAATAAAGTTCAGTATGGGCAAATAAAAGGAACTACATACTAGAAGCACAAATAAAAGCTCTGTGTACTCCTTGGATAGGATAGAACCCTTCAAAGGGAAAGCTGAAAGATCTAAGAGTGTCACTTGACTCATCACTTGTCCAAACAATGTGAGGTGGCAATAAACAAAACAAGCAAGATGTTGGTTTATAATGCCTAATCAATTGAATTCAATATCCCAGAAGTTATGCTAAAGCTGTACAGTGCTACGGTTAGGCCACATCTGGAGTATCTCAAAGAGATGGTGCAGGGTTGATCCCTATTTTTAGAGGGATGAGCTTTGAGGGATTATACTTCATAGTTCTACAATCTTGAAAATAGACAGTTCAGAGTTAATCTTACAGGAGAATTTAAAAATACTTAACAGGATAGAAATAGTCAACCAAGATCAATACTTTCAGAAATAGGAAGGCAATAGGGAGAGAAAGGTTGTGAAAGGAAAGTTTGGGATAGATTCCAGGAAATACTTCTTTACACAGAAAGTGATCAACACACTGGAGTGAGTTGGCAGAAAGGATGGTGTGTCCAGGACACTAATTTAAGAAACAGCTAGATGCTGTATTGGAAAGACAGTACAACTGGTATTCTGGAAGGATGAAATCAAATGGGCTGTAGGGCTCACTATAACCAAACCTATCTTCTGATCTTAAAATCCCTCTATAACACAATGGCTGAATGCATTGCTTTGTGTTGTACTGGCCCATATAGATAAGGAGGATCCCAGATTCAATCCCCTGTTGGTGTTGACTTGGATGACCTTAGCCAGGGCAGTGTATGCTACAATTAACCTCAGTGTCCCTGGGCTAGGCAGAAAAAGCTGAGCTTTTGCTCCAGATTGATGCCCTGATCTCAGCTATGAATGCTTGGACATCAGTTGATGACGACAGGATTGGCCTCCATTATTATTATGCAGGCCTCATCCAAACACGGTTCTGATGAAGGGTCCCAGACCTGAAACGTTAACCCTGTTTCTCTCTCCACGGATGCTGCCTGGCCTGCTGAGTATTTCCAGCATTTTCTGTTGTTATTTATGGTTCAGTATCCTCGGCACTCAGATTCACACATGAAGGACGTTCACTTGGGCAAGGTACCAAAGGGTTGCTTGCACCCATGGATCAGCACCACAGCATCCAGCCATCAGTATTCAGGAGAAGAAGGGAGAGGAAACTAGATTAGGATTGTAGAGGGCAATATGTAACAAACAAAATGAACTATCTGGCAGTGACAATGTACAGTAGCAATAAAAACAGAATAGCAATAAAAAGCAGCAAAAACAAGCACAATAGTGAAGGTACTCAGGAAAAGGTCAAGCATTCTACAAGAAGCTAGATGTGAAACAAAACATGCAAAACCCAAACAATTAATATCTATTGTAAATTGCTAATTTAATTATCAAAGTGTAGTTTCAGTGATACCACAATGTGTCCCCCATTCACTGGCCCAGATAGGTTAACTCGGGGTGATACAAATAGTCCAAATGAGGAATTAACACAGGATGATTCAAAATGCACAAGGAGGCCAGAGGATGAGATACCTGAGTGAAGGTTTAGGAAATGTCAGACACTTGGTGTTCAGCATTCAGGCAATTATCACAGGGGTCCTGCTTGCAGAACATCAGAACTAGAGGAGGACACTGCATATACTCTGTGAAAATGTGTAACAGATGGCAGGGTAGGTGGCAGAGGCCAACACCATTATTTGCAACACTATCAGAGAGGGTTTCTCTAAAACACAGAGCATGCTGGACCGAGTAGCAGCTTCAGGAACTTTTGCACACAGCCTACAGAAGACAGAGGTCTCCTAATACATTAGTTCATGGATATGTTGAGGAATGATTTTCTGACATTATACACGCTGGTGCCTAGCTATTTGCAGGATCCGGTTTTCCTGAACTGCTGCCTTATCAGCTGGATGTTCCTCCTCATCTTCCTCCTCCAACAAATAAATGATAATAAAGGGAATCCACTTGCGGAGAAACAATCCAACCTTTCTACAAAGAAGAAAAAGTCTCAAGGAAGACTTCCAAATAAAACAGGGAGACTCCAAACTAAAGAAGAAAATTACATTTGAACAAAGGACCATTCCAAAGCAATAAGCTTCTATCTAACTGCATAATGAAACAGAGCAGGTCACTCTGAATTCAGGATTTATAGGGATGCAATTTTTAGCTTTATCGCCTGGGCAATAACCTGGCAAAGCAAATCATCTGCCCATGGTAGAACCTGCCCAATTTTCATCCTATTAATCCAGCAATGCTCGTTGAAACCTCACTATTCCTGTGAGAATTTCCTCACCGAAGCGATGAGAATTCTCAAATAGTTGTCAAATTCACCAGTCTATGTCTGGCATGTCTCAAGTGTTCTCTGGCCATGCAGGAACTATTGTGCATAATTCCCAAAAAAGGCAGGCTACAGGAGGAGGGACAACAGGAGGCGAGGCAAAACAAATCCTGGAATTTGATGTCAAATAATGTCATCCTGATATAACTCCATCATTTCCATAGCTGCACTTCAGCTAGGGCAAACTTATCTTACACTCTCCCTTACTTCCAGCAGAATTTAAAAGGTGTTGTAAAACGTCCATCTCTAAGTCCCAATTGCAACCCTGACTAGTTAAAGCCACTTGGTTTACGCCCTACCAAACCATTGGAATATCAGGGCCAATGTCCTTTACCAGTCACAGTACAGCCACCTGCATGACTTATTCATCTAGCACAGATTCACTTGTAAACATCCATTCACTCACTTTTGAGTTAACAGCAGATGACCAATATATTGAAGCACATTAGTTTCTGAGTGAGAAATGTTGAGTTTCAATTGCACATATCTTGACAATGTTATGCTGACATTGTCACACTGCGGTGGATTCAACAACAGATATTATGAACAGCCTCTTATTTGATTTCACTCAGAGGGTGGTGAACCTGTGGAATTCTCTACCACAGAAGGCTGTGGAGGCCAAGTCACTGAATATTTAAGAAGTAGATAGATAGATTTCTAGACACAAAAGGCATCAAGGGGTATGGGGAGAGAGCGGGAATATGGTATTGAGATAAAGGATCAGCCATGATCATATTGAATGGCAGAGCAGGCTTGGAGGGCCGAATGGCCTAATCCTGCTCCTATTATTCTGTTTCTATGATAACTTAAAAAAAAAAAACTATTGAGCTTCCCCACCACACAGTGTATGGCCCATGGAGCTGTATGACACCAGCTGTGATTCCCGACACCGAGGTCACAACCCTGGCTTGTGGGGTCAAACACATGTGAGACATTTCTCCCAGGATAGGAAGTTCAGAAGGATAGGAAACTCATGCTGCTTGCATGCACCTTCTATCAAGAATAAGTTACTATCCACACTCATTATTTATGGATGATGTGGGATGCTGAGGGATATGTAGAATATGAGAACAAGAAAAAAAAATAACTTTTTCAAAGACATTAGAGAACATTGATGAACACTACATAAATATTGCCCAACCAATTTAGGATGACTAACTGAAATGAACATCATTCTTCGGTTGGCTAGTTGATGCAGTACACAATCACTTCCACACTTCTCACTTAGCTCATATTCACAGATTCCGTTATCCATTATTATCTATATACATGAATACTAAATAGGTGTGAGCTCTTGTCTTTCAGTTACTCCCTAGTAGCTATACTATTTAGCGCTGCTTATATGTTAATAAACCAGTTTCACTGATTTCAAGAGTGTTACCGTCCCACACCTTGAAATCCCACCAGGGTATCGGGCAGGAATGTTTGGGCACAAATATTACAGCCATTTCTTCTATGGCACAGAACTAAGACATTTTTTTTTTTTAATGTGAATATCTGACCCATCAATAAATAAAATGTTGATGCATGTGCCACAAATGCACTAGAGGGACGGCATTGTAACATATGAGAAATAGCTTTCTCGGGCCACATTAAGTCAGCAAGTCTCATTGGAGCTGTGTCACAAGAGCAACCAGAAAAAGCAACGGGGGCAAAATTTGGTTGTTCTAACAGGGCGCAAAGCAACTAGTGACCGGGCGCGGCACCGCTAACACCTCCCACAAAATTCAGTGGGAGCTTAGCAGCGGCAGTAGCCGATAGCACCCCGTGGCACTGAGCCTCTGGCGATGATGTCACCGCCGTGCACAGCGCCCCGGCTGCAAACTTGGGTCAGGCCCCCGACGTACCGCTGGACGCCATGTCCGACAGGGTCGAGGGGGCGTATGTGCGGCTGGGGCAGCGATATTTAAAGGGGAGGTGCCGGGCGGCCATTTTTCTTGCTGGCCGCCTGCCAGCACCTGCCCCCTCTGGCCTCTTCCCATGGGGTGCTGGCCGCGATCTGGCAGCCCGGCACTTTTGCCAGCACCCCGCTCCCTGGTGGCCCAGCAGGGCCCCAGTTCATGCTGCACAAGGGCCCTCCCCTTTAATAAGGGGAGGGAAGCCTGCAGTACTGCGGCACGATGTGCCGGCACGCGTGGTGCTGCGGCACGTAGCACTGCGATATTGGGCTGAAGCACCCAAAGAGGGAGGGGGAGCGCTTCCAGTAGCGCCCCGCCTCCTGCTTGGGGTGCTACCAATCCAATTTTGGGTGCGGGGGTGCTAACTTTTCAGGGCGCTAAAAGTAATCCCAAAGGGGGCGCGACCCAAATTTTACCCCCAACATCTTTTGCCGATGCATTTTTAATGCAATACAAATGTAATAGACAGCAACTGTCACCTCCAGTTTCAAAGGGCCTCATCTGAAGGAGAGCAGGAAGTTCCCAAACTGCTTTGGTGGTGGTGGGGAAGGCGGCGCTGCATATCTAACATGTTTGACAGAACTTTAAGAATAGCTACCCTGTGGCTTAATTTCCCCAATTAGAGTGATTCATGTTAATGGTCATCAGACAGTATCAGGCAACGATTGACACACATCTCAGTGTCACATTACTCACTGAGATGAACACGTCTACAACTAGACAATGCCTTTTCTCCTCAAAATGCCTTTGATTCCTCACGCAATAATTTGCATAATTCACAAACCGAGTCATGATCAATTAAATAAAGTTTAAAGCAGACTGTATTTTTTGGATTAGAAGCTACACCTTTTTAGAAGTTATGCCACAGGTGTGAAACACAACAATGAATTCCTTGTTTCAAAAGCTGTCTTTGACGGATCTGTTATTTTCTTAAGATAAAATTTAATTAATGTCTCCTACACAAACTCCTTTGGTAACTGAAAGAATTTAAGATATTTAAAGATGGCAAAAAACAGATGAACAAAAATGATAATTAGTCATTAGGCAGTGCTTGTGTTTCTCTTTGCTATACACCGAAGCATTAATATTCAGCACTCTGGGCCAAAAGCATAAATTAATCCAGGATCAAATATAAATGAAACTGAACATTACCCATTCAATTAGATTTATTTGTGTCCCCCCTGGTAATAGTGAATTATCCTTAAATCATTATTTCTAGACTCGGCACTGACAAAATATTTTGAGCCTTTTTATGGTGAAAATTTTGGAAGTCTGAGTTTATATTTGACACTATGATGAGTGTTACATCATGGCCAGGATTTTTAATATGATGATTTCTCCAACTTGATAGCCATGTTTATTTGGGGGGGGGGGGTGGGGGTGAGGAGGGAGAGGAAAGTGCTGAGTGGAAGTTGAGGATTTTCCATAGAGAGGGGAAAATAACAGAAGTAAAGTCATCCTAAGCCACACCACCTGGTTCAAGACCAACATTGGCAGAGGCTCGGGAGACCACATGCCCACCTTCACACCCGGGGGAATGGAAAGTGTCTTCGTGGAACCTGGGGGTGGGGGCGAGGGTGAGGAGGAAAGAGGGAAAAAGTAAAAGTACAAAAAAAAACAGAAAGTGTGTACATGATGACTGTGTAATGGGAAGTAATTCTACCATTGGACCTGCGACCTGTCCAGGATATTTGTCATCCTCTACATTGGTGACTTTCTGCAACACAGATATATGGCATAAATATATTTATTACTACAAAAAATGTAGCTAATTTTAGAAATTTAATTGCTGATAATATCAGTCGAATTAGTAACCAAAATTCTGTGTGCCTTTTGTTACTGAGTGAATGGCACACATTACATATTTCCTTTCATGTTCATTAAGCTATTAAGATCTGTCTGGTTAATATTTATTATATTAACCAGACAGTCATTGATAGACTAATATCCTGTGCTTACGTCTTAACGGTTCACACGGTCAATAAAAATGACAAGAAGAATCAACAATAAGTTATCCCAATTTGAATCCATGCAAGTGTAATATTCAGAGTGGAGAGAAGCGAGTGTTGGAATGCTGGCCAGAATCAGCACTGTTCTGCCTTATAATTGCAGGAGTTTCGTTTTGTTGCCGCCAGTAGGTGGCAGTAAATAGAAATGGCCAGTAGGGTCACTCAACAGGAAGTGGTATAGTGATAGCAAACAAAGAGGTCACATCAGCATGGAGCATGCTGCAAGTTAATCCGCTGTAACCTTACATTGTTACGCCTTTGAAAGCATTGCCTGTGAGTTTAATGGTTTCCTTACATATTCATGTTTAGATGTTAGTTATATCTCATGTATGTAACAAGGTGCATTTCTTTCTTTTTTCTTTCTCAGTTTTACTCCAACCCAATGCAACTGATTTGTATTGTTTCATTGACCTCATGCAAGTGTGGCATTATTAAACACCGGAGCTTGGACGCTACATCCTGACTCCCATGTCATTATTGAAAGGAGTTTGGCTGGCTGTCTAACTGCGTACAGACACATACAAAGGGAGGACAGTACAGTAAAAAGGCAAGCCATCAGCTGGCGCAACAAGCAACATTCGCAGTGCAGCACGGTGTAACCATGGACGGCAAGAGCTTCCAAGACGAGCAGAGATCTGTGACCAGCTCAAGAAGTACACGCTCATCTAGATCATCAACAGCCAGTGTAGCAGCAGCTAGAGCCTGGGCTAAAGCTAAAGTGGCACAGGCTCGCGTGACCTTTGCTAAACAGGAACTGGCTGTGAAGAAAGAGAAGGTCCGACTACAAGCAGAGGCTGCTACATTGGAGAAAGAGAAGGTCCGACTACAAGCAGAGGCTGCTACATTGGACGCCACGCTGGAGGCACTACACATTGAGAAAGAAGCAGCTGCCGCTACTGCTGAGGCAGAGATATGGGAAGCGGCACTAGAAGTAGAGGTGGGAGAGCACCGCAGCATTGCTCGCCCTGCATCACCTCAAAGCACTGAGAGGCGGACAAGCGACTATGTCCAGGAGCAGGCTAGGATACACACAGACATCTCCTCCTTCCCAAACTTTGAACCATTGCACGAGAACACGGAATCGCCATCACCAGCCCAACATGAGGTCACTCAGGTGGATCATTCACGCTACACTGATGACGACCCCTTCCTTGTTATTGACGACTGGTCACACGAAGGAGAGTTTGCAGCGCTCCCGAAGAAACCTGTGCCTCAATCCGCCGCTCCCAACCACTTGGAAGGTACTCATGCCAAAATTCCACACATCAAAAAAGAACCCTTTTTAAAGGCTAGAACAGGTCATCCGGTATGGCAGTCTCCCATCCAATCGCAGCCCTTCCGATGTGATCATACTCTGGCAACCCATGCACAGACTCCTAATATGACAGGCATTGCCCAATATTTGGCACGTAGAGAAGTTGTAAGGACAGGTCTCACAAAATTTGACGACAAGCCAGAGAGTTTTAGAGCATGGCAGTCATCCTTCCTTAATGCCACTGGCGGCTTGAGCCTGAGTGCTAGTGAGGAGTTGGATTTATTGTCATCATGGCTGGGCAAAGAATCGTCAGAACATGCCCGTAGGATCCGGTTTGTGTACACAAATGACCCAAGCACAGCCCTTAGAATGGTCTGGGCAAGACTCAGGGAGTGTTACTGCGCTCCTGAGGTGATAGAGAAGGCCCTCTTCAGTAAGCTGGAAAACTTTCCTAAAATAGGTAACAGAGACTACCTTAAGCTTAGAGAACTCGGAGACCTTTTAATGGAGTTACTGGCAGCCAAAACAGACGGATACTTACCTGGGCTCTCCTATTTAGATACTGCTCGTGGCATCAACCCAATAGTGGAGAAGTTGCCCCACCCTCTCCAAGAAAAATGGATCAACGTAGGCTCAAAATTCAAAGAAGACAACCACATGCGGTTTCCCCCATTTTCCTTCTTTGTGAACTTTATCTGCAAAGAGGCCAGAATTAGAAATGATCCAAGCTTTGCCCTGTCCAGCTAGTGTAGTGGACCCTCAAAGTATGAGAAGCCCATGTCAAAGTACGTAGGCACAAGAATGCCTATATCTGTGCATAAGACGGATGTCACTGCAAAGACCGACATCAGCATAGATGCAGCAAAGAATGAAGACGATCCCGGAAAACACTGCCCCATCCATCATAAGCCTCATCCGCTCACAAAATGTAGAGGCTTCAGAAACAAGACCATAGATGAACGCAGAGCCTACCTCAAAGATAATGAGATATGTTTTAGGTGTTGCGCCTCCGTTTCCCACACTGCAAGAGACTGTAGGATAGCGTTGAGATGCAGGGAGTGTGAGAGTGACCGCCACAGCACAGCTATGCACCCAGGTTCTACCCCCACAACGGAAAAGCCAACCATCAAAGGCTCTGAGCCCGGAGACGAGAGAAAGGGAACCCTTACCACTGCACCAACGGTGAGCTCCATATACACTGAGGTGTGTGGCCAAGGCCTCACAGGACGATCGTGTTCCAAAATATGCCTTGTAAGAGTCTACCCACAAGGACAGCGCGACCGCTCAGTTAACATGTACGCAATACTCGATGACCAAAGTAACCGGTCACTCGCACGATCAGACTTTTTTGACATATTTGGCGTCGAGAGTAGCCCAGTCCCTTACTCACTGAGAACCTGTGCCGGACTCTTGGAGATGGCAGGAAGGAAAGCAGATGGGTTCTGTGCCGAGGCAGTGAGTGAAGGGGTGAGCACAGACTTACCGCCACTGATAGAGTGCAGTGAAATCCCGAACAACCGATTGGAGATACCAACGCCTGAGACAGCACTTCACCATGCCCACCTAAAGCCCATAGCATCACGCATCCCAGCATTGGATCCAAAGGCCCAGATTCTCCTCCTGCTCGGGAGAGATGTGGTGAGGGTGCATAAGGTGAGAGAGCAAGTTAACGGACCACACGATGCCCCCTTTACCCAAAGACTCGACTTAGGCTGGGTGCTCGTGGGAGAAGTGTGCCTAGGCCAAGCTCACAAGCCCAACGTAAGCACCTTTAAGACCAACGTGCTAGAAAGCGGACGACCCTCTTTCCTCACTCCCTGCCCAAGTCACATCCACCTGAAAGAGAGAGCGAGCTACGGCGGGGAGCAACAAGGTGATTTCTCTCACACAGCATGGGGGTGCTCGGCTGACACCAGAGCTGTCGACAAACTGGGGCACACCGTGTTTGAAAAGACAAAAGATGACAACAAAAGTGCTCTCTCCTTCGAAGAGGAAGCTTTCATGAATATTATGGAGAAAGAATTTCACAAAGATGAGGCGAACAGCTGGGTTGCGCCTCTCCCCTTCAAGGTACCCCGGCTTCTTCTGCCTAACAATCGCGATCAGGCACTGTCACACCTCGCATCACTGCGGCGCACATTAGATAGAAAGCCCGAAATGAAGGAACAGTTCATTGCCTTCATGGAAAAGGTTTTCGAGAGTAACCATGCTGAATTAGCACCTCCACTCAAAGAAGGAGAAGAGTGCTGGTATCTCCCGATTTTTGGAGTTTATCACCCCCAGAAGCCTAGTCAAATAAGAGTAGCTTTCGACTCCAGCGCTCAGCACTGTGGCATCTCACTCAACAACGTTCTGCTCACGGGTCCAGACCTAAACAACACCCTCCTTGGCGTGCTGATTCGCTTTAGGAAAGAACTCGTAGCAGTAACCGCAGACATCCAACAGATGTTCTATTGCTTTGTGGTGAGAGAGGACCATAGGAACTATCTGAGGTTCTTCTGGTATCGCGACAACAACATGTCAAAGGACATCACTGAATACAGGATGCGGGTCCACGTTTTTGGTAACAGCCCCTCCCCTGCAGTCTCCATCTATGGGCTCAGAAGTGCAGCCAAAGAGGGAGAACACGAGCATGGAAAAGACACAAGACGGTTTGTGGAGAGACATTTTTATGTTGATGACGGCCTCATATCCTTACCTTCAGAAGCAGAAGCCATCAACCTGCTGAAGCGAACTCAAGCTTCATTAGCACAGTCCAACCTGAGGCTGCACAAAATTGCCTCAAACAGTGTAGCAGTGATGAAGGCCTTTCCAGCTGAGGATCTCGCCAAGGGCATTAAAGACTTAGATCTCAGCGACGAAACCATGCCAGCCCAGCTAAGCCTTGGTTTACATTGGGAAATTGAATCTGACACCTTTACCTTTGCAGTGTCTGTATGTGACAAGCCATTTACACGCCGTGGAGTGCTGTCAACGGTCAACTCGTTCTTTGACCCTCTCGGCATGGTGGCGCCCATGACTAATCAGGGAAGAGCTCTACTACAAGAACTCTGCACGGACATGAGCGACAGGGACTCTCCACTCCCCGAAGGCAGGTTAACAGAATAGGAGACATGGAGAAATTCTCTCAAAAATCTAAAAAATCTTCATATCCCACGCACCTACTCACCAGACACACTCTCCAAATCCAAACGCACCGAGTTGTATGTATTCTCAGATGCGTCCGAGAAAGCTATTGGCGCGGTAGCCTACCTGAGATCCCTGGATGATGAGGGCCAAAGCAACGTGGGATTTGTCCTGGGAAAGGCGAAGTTGACACCCCAGCCAGAGCCCACCATACCACGCCTGGAGTTATGCGCTGCAGTATTAGCGGTGGAGATGGTGGATCTCATCCTGGATGAGATAGATTTCAAGCTTGATGCAGTGAAATTCTACTGTGACAGCAAAGCTGTGCTTGGTTACATCTCCAATGAGTCAAAGAGGTTCTTCATATATGTACACAACAGAGTTCAGCGAACAAGACAATCAACATGCCCCGACCAGTGGCACTATGTGCCCACAGAGCTGAATCCAGCTGACCTCGCCACCAGGTCAGTGCCTGCCTCCCAGCTCTCCAGTACAATGTGGTTTACCGGGCCAGCTTTCTTACACAAACCTGACCAAGCTGACCATACGGCACAAGAATCATTCAAGCTCGTCAGCCCAGATCTAAATGTGGAGGTCCGTCCTCATGTGATCAGCTTAATGACTCACACCCAAGAGAGCCTACTTACCTGTGAGCGCTTTGAACGCTTTTCAACCTGGCGATCGCTCGTTAGAGCCATAGCTTTCTTAATCCATGTGGCTCGCTCTCACAAGTCCGATCCTGGCAGCTCGTCAAACAAATGCAGAGGTTGGCACTGGTGCAGGAAGCCTTGTTCCCCAGACAAGTTGGCTGCAGCTGAGAACATTATCATCAGGTCAGTTCAAGTTCAGGCGTACTCTGAGGAGTACAGAGCACTTGCTGAAAAAAGAACCATTACCAAGACCAGTTCACTGTGGAAACTGAATCCAGTTTTGAATGACGGCCTCATCAGAATTGGAGGACGGCTGACACATGCAGAACTGAGCTTGCAAGAAAGGAGTCCTGTTGTCCTGCCACATCAAAGCCACATCACAACATTGCTCACAAGACACCACCATGAACTGACAGAACACCAAGGCCACTGTTCAAGGGACGGTCAAAAAGTTCTTCAGACCCATCTCAGAGGTCGTACTCCTCTTACCTAAGGAGGACTGAGTGTTATTGATTCCACAGTTCTGTATGTTTTATAAGTAGTGGCATCTAATAGACGCCAGGCGGGGAGTGTTCTGCCTTATAATTGCAGGAGTTTCATTTTGTTGCCGCCAGTAGGTGGCAGTAAATGGAAATGGCCAGTAGGGTCACTCAACAGGAAGTAGTATTGTGATAGCAAACAAAGAGGTCACATCAGCATGGAGCGTGCTGCAAGTTAATCCGCTGTAATCTTACATTGTTACGCCTTCGAAAGCATTGCCTGTGAGTTTAATGGTTTCCTTACATATTCATGTTTAGATGTTAGTTATATCTCATGTATGTAACAAGGTGCATTTCTTTCTTTTTTCTATCTCAGTTTTACTCCAACCCAATGCAACTGATTTGTATTGTTTCATTGACCTCATGCAAGTGTGGCATCATTAAACACCAGAGCTTGGACGCTACATCCTGACTCCCATGTCATTATTGAAAGGAGTTTGGCTGGCTGTCTAACTGCGTACAGACACATACACGTAGGGAGGACAGTACAAGCACCCTGTAGTGGTGCAGTTGTCTCAATCTTAAATGACAATTTGACAGCACAAAGCCAGAGATTCTCCTAAGACAGTAAAGTCTCTCCTCGGATAGACTGCACAGGTAACAAGATAATTATCCTTTAATGCTAGGCTCACAGCCGCTTCATTTGACTCCCTAAATGCAGGTGGGTGTTATACTGATCTGCAGTGGTCGATAAATGATTGTACATTAGGATTGGCAGAGGATTCTGCCTCACCACATTCAGTGGGGATGCTAGCATATTGAGTTGGCATACGGCCCTTTCATCCAAGATCAGAGTTTGAATCCAGCCGAGACCAAATGTTCATCAATATCAAATTTACCAATATTTGTCAATATTTGCTGTATGCACAAGGGAAAGCTGCAGGCCAATGTTACTCATTTCATAAAGCTTTAGAAAAAAAGACACCTGTTAAAACTGGTGGACTAACAGGAGAAAGTGGTAATGGGTTAATAAACTGTGCTCTGAGCATTCCTACCACTCAAATAGCTGTTAAAATGCTTGTGAAAAGTTGGGGGGAAAAGCTAATTGAACATGTTAGGGGCTTGTGAAATATTACAAATGAGCAACTAATGCAGCATTTTCCACTTGTAGTAAAGATAGTGGTGAATTGATTAGTTGTCATAACAAAGCTACAGCTACAACACTGGCACCTATCCGACAATGTGGAAAACTCCATAGCTATGCCCTGTCCACAAAAAGCACGACAAATCCAATCCGGCCAATTACCGCCCCATCAGTCTACGCTCAATCATCAGCAAAGTGATGGAAGATGTCATCGACAGTGCTATCAAGCGACACTTACTCACCAACTGAGTGTGACTGCCCTTGACATCAAGGCAGCATTTGATCGAGTGTGGCATCAAGGAGCCCTAGTAAAACTGAAGTCAATGGGAATCGGGGGGGGGGAAACGCTCCACTAGCTGGAGTCATACCTAGCACAAAGGAAGATGGTTGTGGTGGTTGAAGGTCAATCATCACAGCCCAAGGACATCGCTGCAGGCGTTCATCAGGGCAGTGTCCTAGGCCCAACTATCTTCAGCTGCTTCATCAATGACCTTCCCTCCAACATAAAGTCAGAAATGGGGATGTTCGCTGATGACTGCACAGTGATCAGTGCCATTCACAACTCCCCAGGTAATGAAGCAGTCCATGCCCGCATGCAACAAGAGCTGGATGACGTTCAGGCTTGGGCTGATAAGTGGCAGGTATAATTCGTGCCACAGAAGAGCTAGGCAATGACAAGCGAGTGTCTAACCACCGCCCCTTGACATTCAACGGCATTACCATCACCGAATCCCCTACCATTAACATCCTGGGGGTCACCATTGACCAGAAACTTAACTGGACCAGCCACATAAATACTGTGGCAACAAGACCAGGTCAGAGGCTAAGTATTCTGCAGCGAGTGTCTCACCTCCTGACTCCTGCCTTTCCATCATCTACAAGGCACAAGTAGGGAGTGTGATGGAATACTCTCCACTTGCCTGGATGAGTGCAGCTCCAACAATACTCAAGAAGCTCAACACCATCCAGGACAAAGCAGCCCACTTGATTGGCATCCCATCCACTACCTTAAACATTCACTCCCTCTACCGCAGTGTGTACCATCTACAAAATGCATTGTAGCAACTCACCAAGACTTCTTCGGCAGCACCTCCCAAACCCGCAACCTCTTCCACCTAGAGGAACAAGGGCAACAGGCGCATGAGAACACCACCACCTCCAAGTTCCCCTCCAAGTCACACACCATCCTGACGTAGAAGTATAGCGTCGATCCTTCATCGTCGCTGGGTCAAAATTCTGGATCTCCCGCCCTAACAGCACTGTGGGAGTACCTTCACTACATGGACTGCAGTGGTTCAAGAAGGCGGCTCACCACCACCTTCTCAAGGGCAATTAGAGATGGGCAATAAATGTTGGCCTTGCCAGCAATGCCCACATCCCATAAACTAATAATTAAAAACAACTAGCAGATTCCTATGGCATTGCTCATCATGAGTAGTGTGGTGTTTGGAACACGTCTGTTGAGCTGTTAAAATGGCCACTACTCAATCAGTCCGTGAGATTAGCTGCCTGTATGTTATATGTCAGCAAACTGTTGTAAATTGTAGGCTCCAGGTCAAGACGCATGATGAAATGTCTAGCTTTCATTTAAAAAAGGAGACTGCTTTGCATGTGTAACAAAGTCAAACATCTGGAGTGATGTCTAGAGGGTGACTAGCACACACAACATACAAGAGATAAAGATAGATCGACAGATGAATCATACATGCATATAACAAATCTCAGATTACACTGTTACAACGGAGTGCTGACATGTGAGAATAAGGAAGAGTGAATATGGCCACGGAAAAGGATTTGGAAAAGGCTTTGAGAGACATAGGCCAGAATTTTCTGTACCTGGGCGGGTCGGGTGTAGGCGGTCAGCATGGCAACCCCGTTCTTGCTTCCATCCCGCTGCAGAAATCAATTTTGCTCTAAATGAGGCCTATTAAGCCCGCCCTGCTCATTACCTGGCCCTATTAAATGGTGCAGGTCTGCTGTCATCATTGATGACGCGTTTTCAGCAGGGATATTTAAAGCACCCATGGCCACATTGCATTTGAAGGTTCATCTAGGAGTGTGCAGTCACTGCACTGGAGGTTTTGATTGTTCCAAACACTTGGAAACGTGACTGCACAGAGGCAGAGGGTTGCACCCAGGTTCTCCGATGACTTCCTCTATATGCTTGTGGAGGGAGTCAGAGCATGCAGGGAGGTCCTCTTCCCTTTGAATGGGTGGACGAGACCTCCCCAGGAGACAGAGAGAGTCTGGCTCCAAATTGCAGAGGAGGTGAACAGCAGGGATGTGTTCAGGAGGACCTGGGTGCAGTGCTGGAAATGTTTCAATGGTCTCATTAGATCTGGAAAGGTGAGTACAAAGCCACACTCAACTTCATGCTGCTGTGCCTCTCATCACATCCCCATCACTCTGCCTTCCCTACCCTATTCCTGCACATCCTTACTTACACCAACATACCTTGCACCTCCACCCATCCCCCTCTCTCTCTATTTACATTATCACATCCACATCTGACTAGCCACCCCTCACACTCAGCCTCATCTTAATACCAACTAACAACACACAAGGAGGCCACTTGGCATTGCCACCCCAATCCATCATAGTCACCCTCTAAACATGTAACACATCAATTCCTTACACTTATTCCATCACTCTCACTCAACCTTCTCTTCTTTAGACACCTTGCAGGAAAAGAGAACGCACAGTAAGAGGGAGAGGGAGAGAACTGGAGGTGGGCATCCATCATTTGCCACCCTAACAACAGCAGAGGAGGCTGCGTTAGAAGTATTGGGAGTCGCTGAGCAGCTGGAGGTGGGAGATGGAGAGAGGGGTACATCTCAGCCACCTGGTGACAGGATTACATATCATACATCAGTCACTCATATGGGGGCTGATGTCAGCAGCCACTGAATGGGTACACATACCATTATACACATGATGACCATTCTTCATACGGCATAACTAACTCATCTCTTTACTCTCCTTCAGGTCCATCAAGAGCACCCCCCACCCCATTTGTCCAAGAGGAGCCTCCAGCCTCTGAGGGCGCAGCATCACCAGACATGAGCGCACCCAGCAGCAGTGCAGAGACGCACACCTCGGTGGGTCGCACACGACCCAGGTGTTGCCACCTGGTCTGTCAAAAGTTTGAACAAATTTGTGTGCACCTTTGGAAGTGGCTTAGTGAATTGCAGTGAATGGTGAGACATAACGTTACCTTCAGCAATGGTGGTCAGTGTGAAAGTAATGGCTTGGTCATTGTAGGGATGCTTTATGGTGTTGCTGTGGGGTGGTGCCAACGTGGCGCAGCATGTGGCAGCCATATGGGTGTATTGCGTAAAGTTATGTAAATCTGGACATGATGAGGCCATCCCTGGCCTCCTGGGCAGCAATGTGCTCGGGTGTTGGTGGGATCTGGGCCGCAGGTTCCGCCTGCTCCTCCTAGTCTTCCAGCTGATGCTCCTCCTCCTCCTCCTCTGAAGAGGCTGTGCCCAGGGAATTTGGCACACACATGCATGATGATCTTCCTATGGCTGCATACCAGCTGCACATTGAGGGAGTGGAAGCCCTTGTGGTTGACAAAGACTCCTGGGTGATGGTGGGGTGCCTTGATGGCCACATGTGTGCCGTCGATGACACCAGGCACCTGTGGGAAGCCAGCCAGAGCGGCAAAGCCGAGCACCCGCTCAGTAACATTGGCTTCATCAGTAGCAAAGTTGATATAATTGGCTGACTTGTCAAAGAGGGCATCGGTGACCTGTGTGATGCCATCTGTGGCCAGCCGACTGTGAGATGTCGCAAATGTCTGTTGCAGATCCCTGGAAGGAGCCTGAGGTGAAGAAGTTGAGGGCACTGGTGACTTTGGCAGCCACTGGTAAGTCATGTCCACCAGGTCCTCTGGGCTGCAGGTCTTGCTCCAGCAATGTGCAAATGTCTGTGATGACCTAGCACGATAGCCTAAGCCTCTTTTGGCACTGCTGCTCAGTCATGTTGAGGAAGCTCATCCTCTGCCTATATCCTGTGTTGGAGGTACCGCCTCCAGCACGATGCAGCCCTGTGCTGATGTCTTCTGCCCTGTGCAGCATCAGGTGGTTGAGGAGAAGGTTGGTGGTGCTGTTGTGCCTGGTGTTACTGATGTTGGGCTCATCGTGGTCCGATTCTGAGGACCAAGGTGAGACATTATAAATGGCACCTATGCTGATGGAATAGATGGCAGGTCAAGGAGAAATGAGAGAAGCAATCTGTCAATGGTGTGAACCTATGAGGTGAGACTAGATGGCGACTTTGCTGCAAACACTTGCAACCTATAGAAAGCTAAATCTGTGCTGGGAATGCAGCCAGCAGCAGCTTCTGCCTGAGGAAAATTATCAGCTGTGAGGGGGGAGCTTTTATAGTACATTTCATGCTTTTTTTAAATTCATTGATGGGATGTGGGCGTCGCTGGCTGGCTAGGCCTGCATTTAGTGCCCATCCTTAATTGCCCTTGAGAAGATGGCGGTGAGCTGCCTTCTTGAACCACTGCAGTCCATATGGTGTAGGTACACCCACAATGCTGTTAGGGAGTTCCAGGATTTTGGCCCAGCGACAGTGAAGGAACGGCGATACAGGTCCAAGTCAGGATGGTGTGTGGCTTGGAGGGGACCTTGTAGGTGGTGATGTTCCCATGCGTCTGCTGCCCTTGTCCTTCTAAGTGGTAGAGGTCGCAGGTTTGGAAGGTGCTGTTGAAGGAGCTTTGGCGAGTTGCTGCAGTGCATCTTGTAGATGGTACACACTGCAGCCACAGTGCGCCGGTGGTGGAGGGAGTGAATGTTGAAGCTGGTGGATGGAGTGCCAATTAAGCGGGCTGCTTTATCCTGAATGGTGTCGAGCTTCTTGAGTGTTGTTGGAGCTGCACTCATCCAGGCAAGTGGAGAGTATTCCATCACACTCCTGACTTGTGCCTTGTAGATGGTGGAAAGGCTTTGGAGGATCAGGAGGTGAGACACTCGCCGCAGAATTCCCAGCCTCTGGCCTGCTCTTGTAGCCACAGTATTTATATGGCTGGTCCAGTTCAGTTTCTGATCAATGGTAACCCCCAAGATGTTGATAGTGGGGGATTCAGCGATGTCAACTAATCAGCTAATCAATGGCCACTCAACTCCCACCTCAGGTTGACGGACGTGGTTCCCGAGTTGCGTGAATCCCATGATCAACCAGGGAAATTTGAAAGGTAGGCTGAAAAAGGCTCTGAAGGGTCTGACAACAAGCCGATAATGATTTGAATCAGGTCGCCCGCCTCTGACGTTCAGGTCGCTGTCGCACCGGCAAACACACGCGAGGAAAAGGCACGTGGGGGCGGGATAACGGCAGGTTCTCGACCAGCTCCAACTTATTTCAAATTTCCCACCCGACCCACATCTGATTGCGCCCGCATGGACCCCAGAACATTCCGGCCATAGGCTCAGAGACAATTAAATAAGTATATTTTGATACAATTTGAACGTGCAGGCTGTCTAAATGCAATCTGCAGCTGGGGAGGTGGATAGGCTACTGGGCAAGAGGCAGCGTTTAGGCCCCAAATGGAGGACAAATGGCGAGAAGAGGCGGGGCTGGAAAGTACCTGGAAGAGAGGCAGAGATCTGGTGCAACAGCAAGTGGGGCAATGGTAGCACTGCAGGAAGACAACAGATCACATCTTGAAGAAGAAACAAAAAAGAGCACTGAATAGAGGATCATGGCTGCTACAGTAGGAAAGGTCTCTGCTTTTGATGTTCATACACAGACCTGGGATGAGTACTGCGAGTTGCTGATGCATTTCTTTGAAGCAAATGATATAGATGATGTCGGAAAAAGGAGAGCTATTTTGCTCACTTCCGTGGGAAGTCAGACGTATAGTTTAATGAGAAACTTATGCAGTCCTGAAAAGCCTGGAGACATAACATTTGCTAACTTAGTGGCCTTGCTGAAGGATCATTTCAATCCCAGACCGAGTGAGATTGTACAGCGTTTCAAACTTAATTCACGGAACAGAAAACCGGGAGAGACTGTATTGGATTATGTAGCGGTGTTGCGAAAATTGGCACATGATTGCAATTACGGAAACAACCTGAAAGACATGCTGAGAGATAGGCTAGTTTGTGGGATAATGGATGATCGAATGCAGAGGAGATTATTGTCCCAGACTGGGCTTACGTATGAAAAAGCGTTGGAACTTGCTCAAGCCATAGAGACAGCGAACCGAGATGTAATAGAAATACAAGGTTCAGACTGGGCTACTACGAAGCAAGTTGCAGGTCGTGTTGTGGTGCACAAGTTAAATATGCATCAGAAACCACAACGTGAGCATGTAAAGGCATGTTATAGATGCAATGGCGATCACCTGGTGAGGGAATGCAGGTTTCTGGAGGAAAAGTGCCATAAGTGTGAGAAAAAAGGACATATAAAACGGGCATGCAGGGCAAAAGCAACCGTGGAGGAATACAAACCAAAAGGGGGAGGAAAGCAAAACCTAGGAAGAGAAGTGAAAAAACAGGGAGCACATCACATCAGTGGAGAAGCTGAGAAAGAAGACGACATGTTCATAATGCATAGTATGGTAGAGAACACTCCAAAAGTGGATCCTATCACTTTGTGACTGACAGTAAATGACTCTAAGGTCAACTTTGAAGTGGATACAGGATGCGGCGTAACCATAATGGACAGGGAGGAGTACTCAAAATTGTGGAACCATGCAAAAGTTCCAGAGTTAAAGTCTTGCTCTATGCAGTTTAAAACATATACCGGTGAGCAAGTGGTGACATTGGGTACAGCTACTGTAACTGTGCAACACAGGGACACCGTGGAATAGCTACCTGTAGTTGTAATATCGGGTTCTGGACCAAACTTGTTAGGTCGGGGCTGGATACAAGAACTTAAATTAGATTGGGAAGCAATAAATCAAATGGAGGGAGGCAAACAGTTGCCTTTGCAAGAAGTGTTGATTGAACATGAGAAAGTGTTCAAGGAAGAACTTGGCACATTTAATGGCCCCCCAGCTAAGATTTATGTAGACAAGGAGGCACTGCCAAGGTTTTTTAAACAACGACCTGTGCCTTATGCCATGAAACCGAAGGTAGAGGCTGAGCTTGACCGTCTTTTGAGAGAGAACATTCTGGAACCCATGAAATGTTCAGAATGGGCAGCTCCCATTGTACCTGTTTTAAAACTGGACAATTCGGTAAGACTCTGTGGAGATTATAAATTGACAGTAAATAGGGTGTCTAAACTAGAACAGTATCCTATTCCCAAAACAGAGGATCTCTTTGCAAACCTGGCTGGAGGGAAGAAATTCATGAAGCTGGATAGGAGTCATGCATACTTGCAGATTACACTAGATGAGGAATCCAAGAAGTATGTAACCATAAATACACACAAGGGTTTGTTTACCTATAACCGCTTACCATTCGGTGTCTCATCTAGTCCAGCTATTTTCCAGAGGACTATCGAGGGTGTACTGCAAGGGATCCCACATGTTTCAATCTATCTGGATGACATTCTGGTGACGGGAAGAACCGACCAGGAGCATCTGAGCACTCTGAGAGAGGTACTACAAAGATTGGAGAAGGCGGGGTTACGGCTCAAGAGGAGTAAGTGCACTTTCCTGGGGAATGAGGCTGTGTTCCCTATATCTGGGATGTAATGTTTGTTATCCACCAGATGGAGCCAAAGATTAAGGTTTCATATTCACCAGTGTTTAAGGTAATGGGTCATGTAGTCAATGTCCTGGTACACCAGTTTTTAAGGTAATGTGGCATTGCATTATGGGTATGACTCAGAAGTGAATCCTCCAACTTGGTGCTCGTGCAGTAAGAAATGGTGCTTTGCCTCCAGCTGTAAGAGATATGTTTCTCTGCTACACCGTGTAATAAACAGTTGGGTTTTGTTCCTAAGATCTCGCTTCTCTCAGTTCTGACCTTACCACTCGGATATCACAATAAACCTGCGAGAGCTGGACCTGCATGCCGTCTTAAAGACACAGAGCGGGAGGGACGGGCTGTTTGGTGCTCGGGAGTCGGAGACCCACCAAGAATGCGGTGCGTATTCTGTGGAGGAAAGTGCCACTGGAAGACAGGGCTTACAAATAGCAAGTCCTGGCACATCTTTGAGCAATCAGTCTTGCTGTTGATGATGAACATTTTTAGAAGTTGTAGGGACAGGGACACACTGAGTGCTTTAAGCTGCTACACCTTTTCAGTCTCTTCCACTGACAGTGCTGTTAGATCCGTGATTCTGAGAATATGATGTTTTCCAATAACTACACGGATGCTGTAACTTAACAATCAACAGGTGTTTACTGGAGTAGGGTAGTCTCAAGACTGGGGGTACAGAGGCATGCTCAAGGCTTATATACAGGTGTGGTCACTGCCGGTACTACAGTATACAGGAGCTGTAAAAGTAGTTCTCTCTTAAAGGTACATAAACTACAATTCCTCCCCTTTTAGATTAGCAGTACCCATAATATTCAAATAACAATTAACACTTTAACATGCACATTAAACAACAATAGTCCATTTATAGATTCAGACTTTGGGGTGGCTTCCTGATCCTTTCGGGATAGCGCCTTTCCGGAGGTTCTTGTTCTTGGTGCGGAGGCGATTCTGGCCCCTTTTCGTCGGTTAGTTCATCGGTTTCCACTGCTACTGGTTCGGAGGTAAAGCTACCGGTATGTCGGGCTCATCCCCAGGGACGTGAGACATGGGGTTGACTCGTTCCTGTGACGCTAAGATCTGGTCGACGTGGCGTCTCACAATGTTCTCCCCGACATCCACTGTGTACATTAATGGCCCCTGCCTTGTGCATATCGTTCCGGGTTGCCATTTCTCTGTTCGATAGTCACAGGCCAAGACTGGTTGTCCTACATTGAAGCTCCTTGTCGGCTTCTCATTGATGTGCTGGAATTGTTTATCCTCAACATTTCTTCGCACATTTGGTCTGAGCAAATCCAGACGAGATCTCAACCTTCGGTTAAAGAACATCATGGCCGGGGTCTGGTTGGTAACTGCATGTGTCGCATTTCTGTAGGCTAATAGGAAATTGTCCACCTTATGCTGTAGTGGAATTTCATCATCGCACATGGCCTTTATCGCCTTTTTAAAAGTTTGTACGAACCTCTCAGCCAATCCATTTGTGGCTGGATGATACGGGGCGGATGTGTAATGTCTTACCCCATTCCTTCTCATTAATTTCCGAAACTCTTCGGACACAAACTGTGGTCCATTATCAGAGCAAATCTGCTCTGGCAAGGCGTTCCTGGCAAATATGGTCCGTAGGACTGCAATCGTTTTCTCTGTAGTGGTTGAGGACATTTTTATCACCTCAGGCCATTTCGAGTGAGCATCCACTGCTATTAAGAACATTGAGTCCATGAATGGACCAGCAAAGTCAATATGCACCCGTTGCCATGGAGAGGAGGGCCACTCCCATGGGTGTAGAGGGGCATGTGGTGGTGCATTTTGGACCTTCTGGCATCCTGAGCAGCTCTTGGTTAGGTCCCCGATTTGTTGATCGATCCCCGGCCACCACACATAAGCCCTAGCAAGGCTTTTCATTTTCACCCCTCCCAGATGACCTTCATGAAGCTCATTTAGCACTCTCTCCCTTAACTTGGGTGGAATCACCACTCGGGATCCACACATCACTGTCCCCTGGCATACTGACAGCTGTTCTCTTCTGGATGAGAATGCTGGCAACAGTGAGTCACCATGTATTGGCCATCCCCTCACCGTCAAATCATATACCCGAGACAGTGTCGGATCATTGCGGGTCTCCTTCTCTATATCCGCGTTAGTTACTGGCAATCGTTCAATTATTGACGAATAAAATATCTCGATAGGGTCCACTGCTGGTGCTTCCTCCACAGTAGGCAGTGGCAGGCGTGATAGCCCATCAGCGTTTCCATGCTGTTTCGTGCCTTTATATTCTATTTCATATTGGTTCACCCCTAGAAAAAGGGACCATCTTTGTAACCGTTGTGCAGTCATCACCGGAACGCCCTTCTTTGGATTAAAGATGGAGACAAGTGGTTGGTGGTCAGTCAGCAAGGTGAACTTCTGCCCATGCAGATAGTGGTTGAATTTTTTTACTCCCCATACTAGGCTGAGGGCCTCCCTGTCAATCTGGGCATAGTTGTGCTCGGCTGAGGTTAGTGACCGAGATGCAAAGGCTACTGGCCTCTCCAACCCATCTGGGAATTTGTGCGACAGCACCGCTCCAATACCATAGGGTGATGCATCACATGCCAAATGAATTGGTAGTGCTGGGTTGAAATGGGCCAACACCTCTTTTGATGTGATCAATTCTTTGCACATCTGGAAAGCTCATTTACGTTCGTCATTCCACTTCCATGGTACCCCTGTTTGCAGTAGGGTGTTCAGTGGGTGTAATACCGTAGACAAATTTGGTAAGAACTTATGGTAGTAGTTTACCATGCCAAGGAACGACCTCAGTTGTGACACATTTTCCGGTGCTGGAGCCTTGACTACTGCCTCAATCTTTTCAGGGGACTTATGTAACCCCTCTTCATCGATAACGTGGCCACAATACGAGATCTGCTTCTGGAAAAACTCGCACTTGTGGCGATTAGCTCGTAGCCCATATTCCTTTAATCTAGTGAGCACCTTCTCCAGTTGGCGAGGTGATCACTGTCATTTTCACCCGTGACCAGGATGTCGTCCAAATAACACTGGGTCCCTGGAATCCCTTGCAGGACTTGATCCATCGCCCTTTGCCAAATAGCCGGAGCTGATGCTACCCCGAACACCAGCCGGTTGTATTGGTAGAGACCTTTATGAGTGTTGATCGTGAGGTATTGTTTCGAGGCTTCTTCTACCTCCATTTGCAAGTACGCCTGGGCTAGATCAATTTTGGTGAAGCGTTTACCTCCAGATAGCGAGACGAAAATATCCTCAATTCGTGGAAGCGGATATTGTACCGTGTGAAAGACTGGGTTCACTGTCACCTTAAAATCCCCACAGATGTGGACCTTCTTTGGTTCCCCAGGCGTATTACTCAACGACCTCTTCATTACAGGAACGATGGGTGTAGCCCACTCGCTCCAGTCTACTTTGGACAGTACTCCTGAACGTTCCAACCCTTCCAGCTCTGCTTCGACGGCTGGTCTGATCGCATATGGTACTGGTCTGGCCTTAAGAAACTTTGGGCTTGCATTTTCCTCTATTTTAATTGTTGCTTTTATGCCTTTTAGTGTTCCGAGTCCCTCCTGGAACACTTCTTTTGCGTCAGTTAGCATTTTTGACAGTCGTCCAGGTGTGACGTCGTCATCCTTTTTGGCCTCAACCTTCAGTGCCTGTATGGAATGCCAATCTAATTGTATCTTCTGGATCCATTCACGTCCTAGTAGTGGTGGTCCTCCATCTGGCAATACATATAGGTCCATTTTAGGTATTTTCTGGCCTTTGTATATCACTTTCACCCTTATTTTTCCTTTGGGGTAGAATTTTTGCCCCGTGTACGTCTTCAAGACAATCTCTGTAGCTTTCAAGGGTATATGTGAAAATAGCCGCTTGTATTCCCTTTGGTTTATGACTGTTAGGGCTGATCCTGTGTCCAATTCCATTTTCACTTGGACTCCATCTATCTTGAGTGTAACCCAGATAGTCTGGTGGTCCTCCATTTTGGTTACCTTATGTATTTTCAGACAACCCAGCTCCTTGCTTCCGGAGTCTGTATCACTTTTCTGTTCGTCTGAACTACTGTCCATCACCTTATGTACCTTTTTATACTTCTCCTGTGGAGATTTCTTGCTGTTGGTTTTCTTTCCTGACCTGCAGACTCTTGCTATGTGTCCTGCTTTTCCACACTGTCTGCACACTTGGTCCTTGAACCAATAATCCTTCTGGTCGTGTGTTGTTCTGCCGCAGCGATAACACTTCCCTGTTCCATATGACATTTCATTGGTGCCATATTCTTGTGGTCTCCGTTGTATCTCTGCAGCGCCCCTTGCGGCTGATTCATGTGATACTGCCATGCTGAAAGCCTTGTCCAGCTTAAGATCCTTTTCTGATAGAAGCCGTTTCTGGGTTCCTTCACTTTGAAACCCACACACAAACTTGTCCCTTAACGCATCTGCTAGTCCCACTACAAACTGGCAGTGTTTCGATAGCTTGCGCAGTTCCGTTAAGTACTCAGCATTACTTTCGTCTTTATGTTGGTTCCTTTTATGGAACTTAAATCGTTCTGCTATCAGCAGCGGTGTGGGGTTTAAGTGGTCCTGTAGGATTTCTACTATGCTTTCAAAATTCTTATTCACGGGCTTCTCTGGGGTTATTAGGTTTCGCAGTAAGCCATAAGTTTTTGCACCCATGGAATTTAACAAAACCAGTGCTTTCCTAGCATCTGGCACTTCATTCACCCTGCAGTACACCTCATATGTCGCCCAATCTTTGACTTCATTGTCGAACGTAGAGATACTGCCACTCTTCGGCATCCCCGAGTGTGATTTAACTGTCAAAAATGGCATCTCCCGCACTCTCCCTTCTTCTCTGCTGGCACAAAATGGCGTCTCCCGTGCTTTCCTTTCTTCCCGCGCTCGCCCTTCTTCTCCGCTGCGGCTTCTAAAAATGGCATCTCCCGCGCTGTTCCTTCTTCTCCGCAGCTCAATGGTGTCTCCTGCGCTCTCCCTTCTTCTCCCCGTGGACACTGTTCAGCCCTTGAGCCCTGGCTGTGCTCTGCGCGTTTTTTTCTGTGCGCCTTTCCCGTTTCCGCCACTCGGTCCTGAACCCGGCTGCTGCTTTGCCCTCTCTCTCTCCGTTTTGTTTTTCCTCGATGCCGCTCGGTTTTCAACCCCCGGCTGCACCCTGTGCGCTTCAACCTCTCTCTTACCCCGTCGACGCTGCTCGGCTTTTTCTCTGCCGTCGGTCGGCTCCAGCCGCCGCTGTCCGGGAAGGGTCTGCACTATACCTGTTGCCAGTCTGTTGCTGATCGTCGTGGCTGGGGAACCAAGCCCGGCTCTCAACAGCCTCCCCCGCGATGTTCACTCTCTGCCGGATGACTGGGTGGTTGCTCGTGGTCGACGCCCGTGCTTCTGGCCTCGACTTTCTTCCACCGCCCTCCCGGAGCAAATCCTCGAAGGGAAATGCAGAGTTGCAGGTAGATTCGAATCAACACTCGTCGCCACTGAGAGTATGATGTTTTCCAATAACTACACGGATGCTGTAACTTAACAATCAACAGGTGTTTACTGGAGTAGGGTAGTCTTAAGACTGGGGGTACAGAGGCACGCTCAAGGCTTATATACAGGTGTGGTCACTGCCGGTACTACAGTATACAGGAGCTGTAAAAGTAGTTCTCTCTTAAAGGTACATACACTACAAGTGCTACATCTGGAAAGCTGCATGATTTACTAGGATCATACCAGGGAGGAAATGGTATAGTTATGATGAGAATTCACCAGGGAAGACTAATTGAAGGGGTGCCAGGAAGAAGTGTTCCATGTTTTGAAAGGGTTTAAAGGGTGCACAGAGCAAAAGATTATGAGGGTGTTTTTATTGTGAGCACACACACACAGTGGGTGATGGATGGGATGTGCACTGAACCCACCCCAAATAAATCAGCATTGGCCCATTCTGTTTCTGTGGCAGGACTCACTTTCATTGACTTTGCGAGCAGCCAACATGAATTACCCTATAGGCAGCTCACCAATCTGGAGTTGAAAAATCCGCTGGGGCAGCCAATTTTTGAGAGGCTACAGCAGCTACAGGGGCGGAAGTGGCAGAAGTGAAAGGAAGCATCTGGTTTGAGGAGCATGTGAACCACCTAAAGCAGCAAGGACATTCATTGTGAAAGCCTCAAAACACACAAGCAACTGGCATAGTAAAATGCCAAACCTGCATCTAGTTTTTCTTGACTGCAGCTGAGAATCCCTTTCATATACACTCAAAATGGCTGCCTCCTGACCTCAAGGTGGGGCTTGCAGATTTAGGGATGGATCTCCAGAGCATGCGGCCTAGGTGGATAAAAACCACAGTCACCCATGGTTCCACAGAGGAACAAAGATTCCAGGGAGTGGGATTGTAGCACTGGAGGAGGTTACAGAGATAGGTAAGGCCATGGAAGGATTTAAACACAAGAATGAGAACTTAAAAAATTGAGGCTTTGGGGACCAGGAGCCAATGTAGGTCAGTGAGGACAGAAGTGATGGGTAAGTGGGATTTAGTGTGGGATACTATACAGGCAGCAGAGTTTTGGATGAGGTGTAGTTTATGGAGGATGACGGATGAGAGGCTGCTCAGAAAAGCATTGCAATATTTGTGTGTGGAGGTGACTAAGGCACAGATGAAAGTTTCAGTCAAGTCAGAGGTGAGAGATGTTACAGAAGCAGAGGTAGGTAGTCTTTATGATAGAAAGGATATGGTTTTGGAATTTTAGCTCAGAGCCCAGTAGGGCGCCAAAATTGCAAACTGTCTGGTTGAGTCTGAGACAGTGGCCAGGAAGGGGAATGGAGTCAGTGGCGGGGGTACAAAGTTTGTGGTAGGAGGCAGGATGTTGGCTTTGTTCTTCCCAATGTTTAATTGGAGGAAATCGCTGTCAGAAAAACAATTTGAGAGTACAGAAGCAGTAGAAAGGTCAGAGCTATGATGGAAAGGTGGAGCTGGGTGTTACCAGCATACATGTTGAAGCTGAACCTATGGCAGGGGATGATGTTGCCAAAGGAAACATATAGATGAATGAATAAGAGGATGGATCATTGGGGGTGTCCCAAGTTGATGGTGTGAGGGTGGGAAGAAAAGCCATTGGTAGAGATACTCTAGCCATGATCAGATAGACAAGAATGGAACCAAGCTGGAATTGGAGCAGAGGTATTGCAAGAAAATGGCATAGCCGACAATGTGAAAGGCTACAGAGGTCGAGAAGGAAGATAAGGTAATTTGTGACTTTGATTAAAGCCATTCCAAGTATGGTGGAGGGTTGAAACTTCATTTGAGAGACTCAGAACAGTAGAGATGGTACAGATTTGGGATGTGACAATACATTCAAAGACTTGAGGTGAAAGGGAGGTTGTAGATTGGGTGATAGTTTGCAAGGACAGTGAGGTTGTTTGCAAAGACAGTGAGGTTAAGAATGGATTCTTTGAGGAGGGAGATGGTGACGGTGATTTTAAAAAGGGAGAACAATGTCAGAGGACAGGAAAACATTTACAATATCATGAGAGTCAGGAAGAGATGTTGGGTGGTCATCAGTTTAGTGCGTATGGGGTCAAGCGAGTGGGAAGTGGGCCTCATGAATGAGATGAGCTCAGAAAAAGAATGAGGGGTGATGGGAGAGAAAAATACAGGGAAATGGAGGTTCAGGGCTAGACTCGGGATTGGATTGGAGACAGGTTTGACATGGTGGGACATAGAAGAGAGGAAAGTAGCAGATGCAGCTGGACAACATAAGAACATAAGAACAGAAGAAATAGGAGCAGGAGTAGGCCAATCGGCCCCTCGAGCCTGCTCCACCATTCAATAAGATCATGGCTGATCTGATCCTAACCTCAAATCTTCTATCACTCTGCATCCACCCGAACCCATGTGATCTCCCGGGAGAGGCGAAAAACCAGATAAAGACCCAATGGCCAATTTGGGAGAAAAAAATCTGGGAAATTCCTCTCCGACCCATCTAGGCGATCGAAATTCTTCCAGGAGATCACTCTGTCCCTATATTTTCTACAGTACTTACCTTCTGTAAAGGCGATCTCCACCCCAGCCAGGAACAGGAATAAAACCATCTCCTGAAATCTAACAGAATTAGAACACAGTAGGAGCAGAACAAGGCTACACGGCCCCTGGGCCCGCTCCACTACCCACAGGGCCATGACCATTCCGAACCCAGACTCATGTCCAATTTCCTGCCCGCTCCCCGTAACCCTTAATTCCCTTTACTTCTAGGAAACTATCTATTTCTGTTTTAAATTTATTTAATGATGTAGCTTCCACAGCTTTCTGGGGCAGCAAATTCCACAAACCTACCACCCTCTGAGTGAAGAAGTTTCTCCTCATCTCAGTTTTGAATGAGCAGCCCCTTATTTTAAGATTATGCCCCCTAGTTCTAGTTTCACCCATCATTGGGAACATCCTCACCGCATCCACCCGATCAAGCCCCTTCACAATCTTATATGTTTCAATAAGATCGCCTCTCATTCTTCTGAACTCCAATGAGTAGAGTCCCAATCTACTCAACCTCTCCTCATATGACCACCCCCTCATCCCCGGGATTAACCGAGTGAACCTTCTTTGTACTGACTCGAGAGCAAGTATGTCTTTTCTTAAGTATGGACACCAAAACTGTATGCAGTATTCCAGGTGCGGCCTCACCAATACCTTGTACAACTGCAGCAATACCTCCCTGTTTTTATATTCCAACCCCCTAGCAATAAAAGCCAACATTCCATTGGCCATCTTAATCACTTGCTGCACCTGCATACTAACTTTTTGAGTTTCGTGCACCAGGACCCCCAGATCCCTTTGTACTACAGTACTTTCCAGTTTCTTGCCATTAAGATAATAACTTGCTCTATGATTTTTCCTGCCAAAGTGCATAACCTCACACTTTCCAGTATTGTATTCCATCTGCCAAATCTCTGCCCACTTACTTAGCCTCTCTATGTCCCTTTGCAGGTTTTTTATGTCCTCCTCACTCACTACTTTCCATCCCATCTTTGTATCATCTGCAAACTTTGATATGTTACACTCGGTCCCCTCCTCCAAATCGTTAATATAGATTGTAAAGAGTTGGGGACCCAGCACTGACCCCTGTGGAACAATGGTCTCTAACTTGATGACAAAGAAATCCATGAGCGCCTTGCACTTGTTACAGGCGAGGTTGGAGGGGACATGGGTGAGGGGGTTGAAAGATGCGCTTGGTAGTGCAGAAAGGAAGCCAGGGATTATCTTCTCTCTCCAGGATGATCCTAGAGTAGTGGGCATTTTTAGCAGTGGAGAGTGAGGCCAGGTAAGGCTTGATGACACCCCTGTGCTTGCTGACCTACATTGGCTCCCGGTCCTGCAACACCTCAATTTTAAAATTCTTATCCTTGCTTTCAAATCCCTCCATGGCCTCACCTCTCCCTATCTCTGTAACCTCTTCCAGCACTACAACCGCCCAAGAGCTCTGCGCTCCTCCAATTCTGGCCTCTTGCACATCCTGATTTTAATCGCTCCAACATTGGCCACCATACCTTCAGCTGCTTTGGCCCTAAACTCCTTCCCTAAGCCTCTTTGCTTCTCTACCTCTTGGATTTGCGGGTGCGATTGGTACCAGGAGCAAAATGGCCAGGATGGGAGACAGTGACTGATGTTCTTGGCCCCAGCAAAACAAAGTTGGAGGTGTTGGAGTCATTGAGCAACTCAACTGTGGCACTAATTACATTCTCAACATGTCAGAAAATTAAATCTGTAATTGTTTAGAACTAGAGTACAATAATAGCGAAAATACCTACAAAGGTTTTATTGGTTGTCATGCTTTACTGAATAACTAGGAGATACATGAAGCTCTCACATAGCATGACTTGTTTTAAAACATGCCTGCCAATAAACCCACTCATTGGCTATAAGCAGCTGCTTTTAATACTTTTACATTGGAAGTTTGAATATTGTCAGGTTGGCTAATTTGACAACAGTTGGCTGTCAGTACAGACTGACTACTCTGCAACAACTGTTGATGCACCTGATTTTTATATAGGGCTCATTAATAGTCTTTTTTTGGTTCCTGTCTGGGTTGCTTTAAAAATGTCCAATTAAAGACATATTTATGAAAGATTGATCCGTGAATGGGTTTCCAGGTCAGAAAAGTTACAAAACGTGGAAATGTTAAAGCCATTTATCTCAGCGTTCACATTTATCACCATTTTGGCTGGTGGTTCACCCCACATTTTTGTGCTGGAGTCTGAAAATACTCATGTAGTCACAACTTGCTCCATGACTGACAGCAAGTTGTGACTCTCCATATGGCTCAACTCCAGATTTTAACTTGGCTCTAAAATGTTATTTCCAGGAGCGAAATCCTCCCAGGCAAAGTTAATGCTGGGAGTTCAGACACTATAGAATGTTTCAAATGTTTATTTGCAAATGATCACACTCCTTTTCCTCCACATATCTGCTGTAATCTTCATTTCCTCTGAACATCACTCAAGTAATGACACTGTTCCATCCAACCATAATCTTGCTCTTCCCATTATTCTCCAATCTTCTGAAATCAATTCAAATCCTTTCACCTAATTCCCCGAGTCTAGGATATTGATTGATGTTCAATTCAGTGGAAAGAATACACCGCTGCCCATGAGATGATGTTAAATATGAAATGCTAGTGGCTAAGCATATGCACAACGTTACTGAAATCAATTGTAAAATGCAAAAAAGTAGTTTCTTAATGAATGTTTACTGAACAATTATTAGATTCAAGCAATTTTGCTTTCAATGACTGGTTATGATTGTAACAGTTCAAAAAAAAGTTGAAAGACTTTACGCAAGAGTCAAATTTCATAGTAACCAGGTATTCCCAAGCGACTATTTGTTGAAAAGCAGAAGCCCACTTCGTTATCTCATCTACATATTTTCTTCACAATAGAAAAGAGAATTGGGCGGAGTGCAAAGCAGGCTGCCAATTCGCTATCACCCATTTTGTACAACCGCCCAAGATCAACTTCCCCCTCCAAAACATTTTTTTGTGCCAACCCAGTGTTCCCTCTTTATGCAAATGTGTTTGGCAAACCTCAATGCAATGAAAAATGTTGTTGAAAAGCATTATTGTATTGCAAAAATATTACTGTATCACTAGGAGTGAGCCTTTGATGCAGTGGTAGCATTCCCGCCGCTGGGCCAGAAGGTGCAGGGTTCGAACCCCACTACAGACAGTCCTGGCGAGTGGAGTCGGGTCTCCGGCTTTGAATTCTGGCATCCGGTGAGTGTGGGTGGCCGCGCACCCCGTGCCTCATCATATGGGTTGTGAGAGCCCATAAAACCCTCCCGCCGTATAGGATTAACCACCCTATCAGCTGGTATAAAGATGGTTATGGCCATGGAAGGAGTGTTAACGCAGCCAGTCAGGCTGTTAATCAGTTAGCGAATCCTTCCACTACTTCACACTGTTCCCCAAAGGGAACAGCGAGAAGACACGAAAAGAAACTGTATCACTTGCACATGATGTTGCCACAATGACAATGGTGTCAGTTCTTCTCTATCACTGATGAAGATAGTCCTCTACAGTTATCCATCAACCAACATCACTAAACCAAACAGATTATCATTGCTGTTTGTGGGAGCTTGCTGTGCGCTAATTGTGCTGCCATATTTCCTACATTATAACAGCGACTACACCTCAAAAGTACTTGGCTGTGAAGCACTTTGCAGGAAAGACGCTGCATAAATGCAAGCTCTTTCTTTCTTAATGGTGTCTGGTTCATTATTACATCTCAAGATATAACAGCTATTACTGGTTCAGAGGCAGCTGCTGCAAGATCTAACCAGCAGAGAAACACATGCAGGCTGGCCTCACTGTAGACTGGCCATAGACCAAGTTATAAGCTTTTGTTTCTTTTTAAAACTTGCTGATGCTACAGAACTGTTGCAACTGAAACTTGCCAAATACTGCTTAATGTCCACCCATTCATAAAGTTTATGATTATTATTTATAAGATTATAAGACTATTATTTTAAACATTGTTTTTGTTGTACAACTATGCAACATCGGCTGCCTTTTGGGAAAGGATATATTTCCAACATGTTCTTTCTTTAAATTTCTTCAATACTTAGAACTCCTGCAATGAGTTTTCATTCAATTATCTTAAAGTTCTTGACCATTAATTTCTGCAGGGGTTCTCCCAATCAGCCAGAGTCATGGCGAGAGACTGGGGAACCCCACAGAAATTCCACCCTCTTATTGCCACTTGGGATTCCAAAATCGCAATTAAAAGTGTGGAATTTTACTTTTAGCAGCGAGTAAATTGATTGGGGGGAGGTCGGTACTGCAGAATGGAACACTTGTCATTTGTAATCCAGTGCCAGCAACTGTCACTCTGAAATCAGGTATGACACAGGCCAGATCACCATCTACACAACCCATTTCACACACTTAATCAGCCTAATTGCTGCTCTGACGGAACTGCCAGTCTTATGTTGGAACTATGAACTCATTTTCACTAAGAACTGGGTTGGGACTTCTCTAAACTCTTAGGACTATTATATTCATTAGAGAAAGACTTTCATGCCATTAGTCTGAAATGGATTTGAATCCAGATCCCAGAGGTGAAAGATTAGTGTCCTACTACTCATTCACTTCACACGTTTTATATATTTGCATTTTTCCATATCCGAGACTCATATTTGCACGAACTATACTTGTCTTTCTTTAATCCTTGCTAAAAAGAAAGTGCCCAAAACTGTGCACAATAGGCTAGATTTCCAAGTTTCCATATGCTGTACCTTGCCATTGGCAAGGGCTTAGAATTTACCCTAATATTCTAACTGTGGCCTAACCGATGATTTGTATGGGTTTAACATTACCTCTGCTTACTCTATGCCCCTAGTTGTAAAACCTAGGATCCCCTACGGCAATTTGATTTGTACCTCATGAAATGAGCAGCTAAAAGTTAAACTTAAGTGCCTGGAATTTCTGCAGGTTCTTCGGGGTTTCCACCAATCTCTTACTATATTTACGGTGAGAGGTTGGAAGAATCTGGCAAACATTCTCCATGTTGCAAATACACAGCAACACAAAATACAAAAGTTACATGAAGTAAAAAGGGAGTACTGTACTTTCTGCATTTTCAATGAAGGATAATACAATGAGATGCTAATGTACATTTCAGTTTATTAATTATGAGATTTTCCAAAGTTGGAGGTGGATTTCTCTTCAACAAAATGGCCAACTTGGTTAGTGTACCCTACTCAATCATTGTAATCGGAACAGTCGTTCCTTTCCATGTATTTCAATGGACAGGGAAATCAGGTGGGATTATTATGGGCAGTCCATCTGCTACCTCCAGTTTTCCGGCCACACCCAAAGTGAGAATTACTCCCCTTGTTTCATTAATAATGATCATTTTATCAAATAAATGGAAATAAAATTCAAGAAAATTGGACCTGATCCACATCGTTCAGACAATTTCTCTCTCTTTGGCAGTGAGGCAAATCCATTTAAGGTGTTCATAAAAGTAGAATTTTAATACAAAATATTAGATTGGTTCCAGGAAGCAAAGTGGGACTGCAAATGGACTTTGTTGAGTTACAAAATATAAACTTGATTTGATGTAACTCATTTTACTATTTTGTTACTGTGGTAAACCACTGTTTGTATTCCACTGTGTACATGCCTGGACATGCCTCGGCTGACTCCTCCCACAAGTCCTAGTATAAAGGTGACTGCTCCCCAGCCCCTTTGTATTCTGGACCGGTCGACCACTCGAGGCAGACCTTCATTCTTTTGTTAATAAAAGCCTTTAGTTACTCTCTTAACTCTCAGTCTTTTATGAGTAATTGATAGCGCATCAATTTTATTAACAAAATTTTTATAATGGAGAAGATCCTCACACCAGCATGCCTGGACTTAGATCATCGGGAGGCGGACTCATCCATCAAGTTTACTCACTGGCTTAAGTGTTTCGAAAAATTCCTGACCGCCTCCGCAGCAATCAAATCAGACGAGGACAAACTGGATGTCCTGACCTCCAAAGTGAACCACCGAGTGTACTCGGTCATCCAAGACGCGACCTCGTACGCGGACGCTATCAAGCTCCTCAAGGACCAGTACACGCGCCCAGTGAACGAAGTGTACGCCAGGCACCTTCTGGGGAGTCGTAAACAACAACCTGGGGAATCGACCGTGGAATACCTTCAGGCACTGTCTGTGCTTGGCCGGGCCTGTGGTTGTAAGGATGTAAAGGCCGCCGTGTACACAGAGGAACTTATCCGGGATGCTTTTGTAGCGGGCCACAGATCCAATTACACCCGACAGCGACTGTTGGAGCAGAGTGACCTCGACCTCAACAAGGCCTCTGAACTCGCACTATCATTGGATGCAACCTACCGGGGCATGGATGCCTACTCCTCTGCACCGTGGACGCCGTGGGGAATGACAGCCTGGGACACGGTAGGACCGCCTCATAGCGCCGTGCCACCCCAGCCACACCCCAGCTGCCCGGCGAAAAATGCGATCTGCTCGGGCTGCAGGAAGAAGGGACACTACGCTAACGTCTGCAGGGCCAAAGCCACCCCGAACCCCAGCAGCGCCGCGTGTGGGCCATGCGGGCCGCCATCTTGGGCCTCCCCGGCCATGTGCGAACCACCGGTACAGCAGCCATTTTGGACGCCTCCAGCCACATGGGGATCATGGACGCCGCCATCTTGGACGACAGCCGAACGCAGCAGGCCCCCAACACCGCCTCATCTGATACCCGCAGCGACACACCGACCCCTACGCTGGCATCCGTTACACTGGACCAAGCGAGACCGCACCAGCTAGCCAGTTCCACAATGGACATTAAGGTAAATGGCCACGATACAATCTGCCTTTTTGACTCTGGGAGCACGGAGAGCTTCATCCACCCCAACACGGTGCGGCGTTGCTCTCTCCCAGTCCTGCCTGCGCACCAGCGGATTTCTATGGCCTCCGAGTCCCAGTCGGCGGACATCGGTGGCTACTGCGTAGTGACACTCGTAGTAGACGGGACCGTGTACGATCATTTTAAACTTCTGGTCCTGCCCGACCTCTGCGCTGCCGTCCTGCTGGGGTTAGATTTTCAGTGCCATCTTAAAAGTGTTACGATGGCGTACGGTGGACCCCTACCCCCACTCACAGTCTGCAGCCAGCAGCTCCCAAATTGCCCGCCGCGCACCAGGTGCAACCTCTCCACACTCAGAGTCACCCCCCCCCCACTGTTTGCTAACCTCACCCCCGACTGTAAGCCCATCGCCACAAAGAGCAGGCGATACAGTGCCGGGGACAGGGTTTTCATTAAAACCGAAGTGGAGCAGCTCCTGAAGGAAGGGATTATTGAGGGCAGCACCAGCCCCTGGCGAGCCCAGGTTGTGGTCGTTAAGACCGGCGAGAAGCAGCGCCTGGTCATCGACTACAGCCAGACAATAAATCGCTACACCCTGCTGGACGCCTACCCACTCCCCCGCATAGCTGATATGGTCAACCAGATCGCGCAGTACCGCGTCTTCTCGACCATTGACCTGAAATCAGCGTACCACCAGCTCCCTATCCGCCCTGAGGACCGCCAGTATACTGCCTTTGAGGCAAACGGCCACCTCTATCACTTCCTTAGGGTTCCCTTTGGCGTCACCAACGGGGTCTCCGTCTTCCAAAGGGAGATGGACCGGATGGTAGATCAAAATGCGTTGCAGGCCACTTTCCCATATCTGGACAATGTGACCATCTGCGGCCATGACTTGCAGGACCATGACGCAAACCTCGAAAAATTCCTCCGCACCGCCCAACTCCTGAACCTGACATATAACAAGGAGAAGTGCATATTCCGCACAAACCGCTTCGCCATCCTTGGCTGTGTTGTGGAACACGGAGTCATCGGCCCCGACCCTGACCGGATGCGTCCCCTTATGGAACTCCCACTGCCCCACTGCCTCAAGGCCCTGAAGAGGTGCCTAGGGTTTTTCTCCTATTATGCCCAGTGGGTCCCCTACTATGCGGACAAGGCCCATCCGCTGATCAAGTCCACCTCTTTTCCCTTGACGGCAGAGGCCCGTTTAGCCTTCCACCGTATCAAGGAAGACATTGCCAAAGCCACCATGCACGCAGTGGACGAATCCATCCCCTTCCAGGTGGAAAGCGACGCGTCCGACTTTGCCCTGGCCGCTACCCTCAATCAGGCGGGGAGACCCGTGGCCTTCTTTTCACGAACCCTCCAAGGCCCGGAGACCAGACACTCCGCTGTTGAGAAGGAGGCCCAGGCGATTGTGGAGGCTGTGCGTCATTGGAGGCACTACCTGGCCGGAAAACGATTTACCCTGCTCACTGACCAACGTTCAGTTGCTTTCATGTTTAACAACAAGCAGAGGGGCAAAATCAAAAATGACAAGATCTTGAGGTGGAGAATCGAACTTTCCACCTACAATTACGAGATCTTGTATCGGCCCGGGAAGCTCAATGAACCCCCGGATGCGCTATCACGTGGCACCTGCGCCAGCGCGCAGATCGATAGACTGCGGGCCCTCCACAATGACCTCTGCCACCCGGGGGTCACCAGGTTCTTCCACTTCATCAAGGCCCGCAACCTGCCTTACTCTATTGAGGAGGTCAGGACCATGACCAGGAACTGCCAAGTCTGCGCTGAGTGCAAACCGCACTTTTATAGACCAGACAGGGCCCACCTGATAAAAGCCACTCGCCCCTTCGAGCGCCTGAGCGTTGATTTTAAAGGGCCTCTCCCCTCCTCCGACCGCAATGTGTACTTCCTCAATATTATTGATGAGTACTCCCGTTTCCCGTTCGCCATCCCCTGCCCGGACATGACCAGTGCCACGGTCATTAAATGTCTGAACGACCTCTTCACCCTGTTCGGTTTCCCCAGCTATATCCATAGCGACCGGGGCTCATCGTTTATGAGTGATGAACTCCGTCAGTACCTGCTAACTAGGGGTATTGCCACAAGCAGGACCACCAGTTACAACCCCCGGGGGAACGGACAGGTGGAAAGAGAAAATGCGACAGTTTGGAAGGCCGCCCTGCTAGCCTTAAAGTCTAGGGGCCTTCCAACCTCCCGCTGGCAGGATGTGCTCCCCGATGCGCTCCACTCTATTCGGTCACTGCTCTGCACTGCCACTAACGCCACCCCTCATGAGAAAATGTTTGTCTTCCCAAGGAAGTCTACATTGGGGACATCGCTACCGCCATGGCTGACGTCCCCAGGGCCGGTCCTACTGAGAAGGCACGTGAGGACCCATAAAACGGACCCCCTGGTCGAGAGGGTCGACCTCCTCCACGCCAACCCCCAGTATGCTTACATTGCATACCCGGACGGGCGGGAGGACACAGTCTCCATAAGAGACCTTGCACCCTCGGGGGCCGCAGTAACCAACTACTCACTACCACCCCCCCCCCACGATCCGATATCCAGCCCCGGCAGACGGCAGGCCTGGGCCCAGCGACCCGCTCGACATCTACGAGGACGACACGCCTGTGCCACAGCCTACGCGGGACTCGACGCCGGAAGCTCCACTACCCCTGCTGTCGCCACGCCGATCACAGCGGCAGACAAGACCTCCGGAGAGACTCCAATACACTAACTTTTAATACACTTCACCCCGCCGGACTCAATTTTAAACAAGGGGTGAATGTGGTAAACCACTGTTTGTATTCCACTGTGTACATGCCTGGACATGCCTCGGCTGACTCCTCCCACAAGTCCTAGTATAAAGGTGACTGCTCCCCAGCCCCTTTGTATTCTGGCCCGGTCAACCACTCGAGGCAGACCTTCATTCTTTTGTTAATAAAAGCCTTTAGTTACTCTCTTAACTCTCAGTCTTTTATGAGTAATTGATAGTGTTAAGTCTGTGAGTTGTTCAAGTAATTAATACTCAGACTTAATCAGTAACAATAAAACAGGTCTTTACTGGTTGGAGGTAGGGACTACACTGAATACAAGATTACTGCACAGTGCTTATATACCGGTGTGTTCACCCCCGGTATTACGTCTACAGCAGCCTGAGAAAGTAGTACATCTCTTAAGGTGGAACAGGCTTAAGCTCTCTTAAGGTGGAACAGGTTACATACACAACACTCCTCCCTTCTTAGCTTTATAGTCATCCCCCCCATTTAACATAACGTAATAACATATATACATATATAACTTCATGTTTAACGTAACATATCACAGATTCAGTCTCTGCGGAAAACAGTTCACAGATTCAATCTCTGTGGTGTAGTCGGTTCACGTTACTCATTCAATAGTCCTTTCATGGATTTAACAGCTTGAACTTCCGAACTGATTTGGCTCCGTTCGGAGGGACCACGTGTGTGATCTGGTAGAGGTGATAATGGTTCAGATGGGTCATCTTCTGTTTTTACTTTTCCTTTTCTGCTTCTTGGAGACTCTCTGGGCTCCATTGTCAGCTGCCACAGCTGCCAGCTGCATGCGCAGTTCCTCCTTCTCTTCCTCCTTTTTTCGTAGTAGAGCTACCTTCTCCCGATGTTCCGTAGACTTTCGGTGCTCCTCCATGATTTCTGTATGGTGGGAGTCGAAGTTACAAGTTGGGCAGGACAGGACATAGTAATATTCGGAGTCGTCCGACAGGTCAGCGAGAGGGTCATCTATTTCCTCCATACCCAGCTGGACGTTAGCCAGCTCTTGTTCCAAATCCAGACATCTTTCCTGAAGAAACTTCTTCATGTGTACCTCTGCATCCAGCTTTTTCTGGGCTTTCAGCAAGTCGTTTACTAGTGACCTCATTTGTGATTTTAATACTTCAACTTCCTTTGGAGATTGATTGATCGGACTATGCAATCCCTCTACCGGAGCAGCTGTTTCAGCGGTCTGTTGTTCTACACTGACGTGAGTCAGCGTACTTTTGGCATCCAATGGCTGCTCTGTTGCAGTCGTTTCAGTCTGTGTCGTCACATCAGCCATCTCAATGACTTTTGAGAGCTCCGAACCCTTTTCCTTTGAAGATCACAGCTCGTGTTCAAGTTTTTCCCATTTCAGAGTCTTGTCCCTCAGCATATGAAGGAGTTGGCTGACCGTTAACTCTTCTGACACCAGATTATGGCACGCACCTTCAGAACCTGAATCAGCTTTGATTCGTTCGGCCTCCTCGCGCAGATGGTTGGTGTGCTCCTGCTCCATTTTCTCCATCAGTTGCTTCTGTTGCCTTTCCAGATTCTCCCACTCTGTAACAAAGAACTTTTTTATTTCATTCATCTCTTGCTCAAAACGGCGAATCATTTGTTCTAATTGCTGTTGTAGTTTGAAATGGAGTTGAGTTCGAGCCCAGTGTCCCTCAAAAATGTGCATATCAGTAGACTTGACAGACTCAGAATTCTCTGTTAAACTATGTTGTTGTTGCTCAGTGGAATTCTGTGCTGAAACTTTGTCTTTTGCACATGGGTTGGTCTTACCATCATCAGTTCTAGAGTCTGGGCTGATTATCTGCACCGAGTTCTCACTCTTTATGGCTTTTAGCGAATGCCAGTCCATATTTATGTTTCTAAACCACTCCCGGCCTAGTAGTGGTGGACCTCCCTCCGGTAGCACATATAAGTCCATTATTTGACTTCCTTCGCCCTTGTTGGCCACTGCAACCTTTATTGTCCCGATGGGGTACACTCTCTGCCCCGTGTAGGTTGTCAATATAATCTCCGTATCCTGTAGGGGAATATGTTGGAATAACCTTCTGTAATCTTTCTTATTCATGACCGACAATGCCGATCCAGTGTCCAATTCCATTTTTACTTGGACTCCTTCTATCTGAAGAGTAACCCAAATTGTCTGGAGGTCTGCACCCTTACCAACGTTGAGTACCCTTAAGCTAGCCAGTTCAATACTGCTTAAGCCAGCCAGTTCATTACTGCTAGCGTCTGAATCGGACTCCTGTTCGGCCACCTTGTGTACTTTTGCGTATTTTCCTTGCGGTGACTTCTTGTTGCTGGTCTTCTTCCCTGACCTGCATACTCTAGCTATATGTCCAAGCCTACCACAAGTTCTACATTCTTGGTTTTTAAACCAACACTGGTTCTGATCATGCGTTGTCTTTCCACAACGATGACATTTGCCAGAACTCACACCCAATTTGTGTGCACTGAGCTCCGGTGACCGTAGCTGCATTACTGCCGTGCCTCTCGCTGTGGCTTCGTGTGCTGCTGCCATAGTGACCGCCTTCTCAAGCGTCAGCTCATTCTCCTCGAGCAGTCGCTTTTGTGTATCCTGTTTAAATAAACCACACACAAATTTGTCTCGTAGTGCATCTGTCAGTCCCGTTCCAAACTGGCAATATTTCGCTAATTTACGCAATTCCAGCAAATATTCAGCATTGCTTTCATGCTGTAGCTGCCTTCTGTCGTAAAATTTAAATCGTTCCGCTAGCATCAGCGGCGTGGGGTTTAGATGATCTTTCAGGACAGTAACAATCTCATCGAACGTCTTATCCGCCGGTTCATCTGGTGATAACAGGTGTTTCAATTGCCCGTATGTCTTCGCACCCATTAAATTTAATAATGTTAGTGCTTTATCAGCCTCACGAATTTTATTGGCCTTACAATAATTTTTAACTCGTTCAACATATATGGCCCAATCTTCGATGTCACTATCAAAGTTGCTAATATTCTCGTGTTTAGGCATTGTAGTACTTTATCAGATTTGCAATTTCTCAGATTTTTTTTTTTTTACTGCTATCCAAGATGGCGGCTTCCCGCTCTTGCCATCTTCCTCCGCCCACAAAATGGCGGTTTTCCCGCGCTTAGCGGTCTTCACCCGTCCCCCGACGCCGTCTCCCTTCAGCCCCGAGTGCGGCCCTTATCTCCGCCGCGATCGATGGCCTGCGCTTTTCACCGCGGCTCTCGCGCCTTCAGTGTCTGCCGACGCTGCGCCTTTCAGCCCGAGTGCGGCCCTTATCAGGGATTGCGATCGATGGCCCTTGTACCTCCGACTTCCCCCAGCCCTGTCTTTGCAGCCAACGCTGCTCGGCTTACCCACCACCGAGGTTGAAAAAGAAGCTGCAGGATGTCTTCTGTCCTCCAGTTTTCAGTCGCTGATGGAGGCTTCAGGGTCCTAATGCCTGTCGCTTCCAGTGGGGTGGTGAGATTTGAAACCTCTCTTCAACGTCCTGTCTGTGGACGAAGCCGCCGTGGAATAACTGCCGCAGGGTAAGAACCTGACTCGTCGCCAGTGTTAAGTCTGTGAGTTGTTCAAGTAATTAATACTCAGACTTAATCAGTAACAATAAAACAGGTCTTTACTGGTTGGAGGTAGGGACTACACTGAATACAAGATTACTGCACAGTGCTTATATACCGGTGTGTTCACCCCCGGTATTACGTCTACAGCAGCCTGAGAAAGTAGTACATCTCTTAAGGTGGAACAGGCTTAAGCTCTCTTAAGGTGGAACAGGTTACATACACAACAGATAGCGCATCAGTTGCTTCATGTAAACAACATTCATTCAAGGAATGAGAGGGAACAGCAAAGTATGGAAAAGTCTGAAATGATATTGGTGCAGAATCAGGTGATGTAGTCATGCTCTGTTGGACATTGCTTTAGCACAGCTTCACTCCTGCAACTCATAAAACACAAGTTGCCAGCCCGCTTAGCTCAGTTGGTATCACTCTTGCCTTAGAGTAAGCAAGTTGTGGGTTCAAGTCCCACTCCAAGACTTGAGTACATAATCTAGGCTGACACTTAATACAGTACTGAGGGAGTGCCATTCTTTGGATGCCTCTAACTGTTTCAGTGCTTCAGGTGAACATGAAAGATCCCACAGCACTAGTTGAGGTTTTCCCAGTACCCTGTCCAACATTCCTCCCTCAATCAGCACTACCAAAATCAAATGAACTAGGCCATTCATCTCATTATGGGAACTAACAAAATAGCCATCATGTTTGCCTACATAAAATGACTCATGCACTTCAAGGTAATTTATTGTACGCGAGGTGATTTGAAAAATTGTTGATGGCAAGATGCAGATGCTACATAAATTCATGTCATTCTTAGATTCCGTGCTATATGAATATCAGAGGAAGTGACCAAGCTGAGGACAGTCAGCTCAGGGACCTCGTGTACACATCCCAGTGGTCAGCTCAGGAACAGTAGTGGCAGAAGCCTGGAAGCAAGTCACCTGCTAGCCAGAGGTTGGTGTGTGACCCATGGTTATCTCAGCATAGAAGAGAAAATATAAAGATTACACTTGTAATCGTTCTAGTTACGGCAATGATGATTACATACAATGCACAAAGAGAAGAAATACATTAAATGTGAAGTTCTTTGTATGAAACCAGAAGGGAGTTTAGCGATAGGATTATAAACTTCAGGTAAAATTACTTCATACATGTACCCTTTTATAATGCAGAGTTGCTTTCAAAAGTAGCTCAGTAAATAAAAGGTTTTCACCTGGCTGTTTTTAAAATGGTGGCCTTTTTAATGGACTGATATTTCAGCAGCCAGAGTGGGGGGGGGGTGTGGGTGAGCAGTGGTGGAGAAAGCCAGCAACCTGAAGAATGTCTTGACACCAGCAAATGTCCAAAGTCCTGACCTTTGACTTCTCCCACACCAATAGTGCGGTACTCTGATTCGCAGAGGTAAAAAAAAACGTCTCTAGCAATGGTAGAGGTTGTCAGAGCAATAAAAATGTAAACTGCATGAATAAGAGCCACTATACAACACTCTGTGTACATACGTGCAGCCTACTCTGCGCATGTGCAGTTTCCAATTATTTTTGCTATAACAATTTAAGGTCATAAGAAATAGGGGCAGGAGTAGGCCATCAGGCCCGTCGAGCCTGCTCCGCCATTCAATCAGATCATGGCTGATCTTCTACCTCAACTCCACCTTCCCGCACTATCCTAATATCCTTGGATTCCCTTAGTGCCCAAAAATCTATCGATCTCTGTCTTGAATATACTCAACGAGTGAGCATCCATCGCTCTCTCTTAACAATTTCTCCCATCACTGGAGAAGCTCTGCACAGGAAACTAAGCAAATCACTATTGTTTCAGGGATAAAAATGGGACGAAATGCCTACATTATATTTAACTTCTTATTGTATTATCCTTCGTTGGAAATGCTGGAAGTACCACAGTAGATAGGACTCTTCAGTGAAGAAAATGTCTACAAAACAACAGTGCTCACAACTATGCTTCTGTGTCAGTTTAGCTCAGTGCTGGCACTTTCACTCGAGTCAGAATGACATGGGATCAAGTCCCACTTCAGGACTTGAGCACATAATTGTTAGATCCGTGATTCTGAGAGTATGATGTTTTTCAATAACCACACGGATGCTGTAACTTAACAATCAACAGGTATTTACTGGAGTAGGGTAGTCTCAAGACTGGGGGTACAGAGGCATGCACAAGGCTTATATACAGGTGTGGTCACTGCCGGTACTACAGTATACAGGAGCTGTAAAAGTAGTTCTCTCTTAAAGGTACATACACCACAATTCCTCCCCATTTAGATTAGCAGTACCCATAATATTCAAATAACAATTAACATTTTAACATGTACATTAAACAACAATAGTCCATTTATAGATTCAGTCTTTGGGGCGGCTTCCTGATCCTTTCACGTCCTAGCAGTGGTGGTCCTCCATCTGGCAATACATATATGTCCATTTTAGGTATTTCCTGGCCTTTATATATCACTTTCACCCTTATTTTTCCTTTGGGGTAGACTTTTTGCCCCGTGTACGTATTCAAGACAATCTCTGTATCTCTCAAGGGTATATGTGAAAATAGCCGCTTGTAGTCCCTTTGGTTTATGACTGTTAGGGCTGATCCTGTGTCCAATTCCATTTTCACTTGGACTCCGTCTATCTTGAGTGTAACCCAGATAGTCTGGTCTGATCGCATAAGGCACTGGTCTGGCCTTAAGAAACTTTGGGCTTGCATTTTCTTCTATTTTAATCATTGCTGTTATGCCTTTTAGTGTTCCGAGTCCCTCCTGGAACACTTCTTTTGCATCAGTTAGCATTTTTGACAGTCGTCCAGGTGTGACGTCGTCATCCTTTTTGGCCTCAACCTTCAGTGCCTGTATGGAATGCCAATCTAATTGTATCTTCCATTTTGGTTACCTTATGTAGTTTCAGACAACCCAGCTCCTTGCTTCCGGAGTCTGTGTCACTTTTCTGTTCATCTGAACTACTGTCCATCACCTTGTGTACCTTTTTGTACTTCTCCTGTGGAGATTTCTTACTGTTGGTTTTCTTCCCAGACCTGCAGATTCTTGCTATGTGTCCTGTTTTTCCGCACTGTCTGCACACTTGGTCCTTGAACCAACAATCCTTCTGGTCATGTGTTGTTCTGCCACAGCGATAGCACTTCCCTGTTCCATAGGACATTTCATTGGTGCCATATTCTTGCGGTCTCCGTTGTATCTCTGCAGCGCCCCTTGCGGCTGCTTCGTGTGATACTGCCATACTGAAAGCCTTGTCCAGCGTAAGATCCTTTTCTGATAGAAGCCGTTTCTGGGTCCCTTAACATATCTGCTAGTCCCGCTCCAAACTGGCAGTGTTTCGATAGCTTGCGCAGTTCCGTTAGGTACTCAGCATTGCTTTCATCTTTGTGTTGGTTCCTTTTATGGAACTTAAATCGTTCTGCTATCAGCAGCGGTGTGGGGTTTAAGTGGTCCTGTAGGATTTCTACTATGCTTTCGAAATTCTTGTTCACAGGCTTCTCTGGGGTCATTAGGTTTCGCAGTAACCCAGAAGTTTTTGCACCCATGGAATTTAACAAAACCAGTGCTTTCCTAGCATCTGGCACTTCATTCACCCTGCAGTACACCTCAATATGTTCCACATATGTCGCCCAATCTTCGACTTCATTGTCAAACGTAGAGATACTGCCACTCTTCTGCATCCCTGGGTGTGATTTAACTGTCAAAAATGGTGTCTCCCGCGCTTCCCCTTCTTCTCCGCTGGCACAAAATGGCGTCTCCCGCGCTTTCCTTCCTTACCGCGCTCGCCCTTCTTCTCCGCTGCGGCTTCTAAAAATGGCATCTCCCGCGTTCTTCCTTCTTCTCCGCGGCTCAATAGCGTCTCCCATGCTCTCCCTTCTTCTCCCCGTGGACACTGTTCAGCCCTTGAGCCCTGGCTGTGCTCTGCGCGTTCTTTCTTTTTTGTGCGCCTTTCCCGTTTCCGCCGCTCGGTCCTGAACCCAGCTGTTGCTTTACCCTCTCTCTCTCCGTTTTGTTTTTCCTCGATGCCGCTCGGTTTTCAACCCCCGGCTGCGCCCTGTGCGCTTCACCCTCTGTCTTACCCCGTCGACGCTGCTCGGCTTTCTCTCCGCCGTCGGTCGGCTCCAGCCGCCGCTGTCCGGGAAGGGTATGCGCTGTACCTGTTGTCAGTCTATTGCTGATCGTCGTGGCTGGGGAACCAAGCCCGGCTCTCCACAGCCTTCCCTGCGATGTTCACTCTCTGCCGGACGACTGGGCGGTTGCTCGTGGTCGACGCCCGTGTTTCTGGCCTCGACTTTCTTCCACCACCCTCCCGGAGCGAATCCTCGAAGGGAAATGCAGAGTTGCAGGTAGATTCGAATCGACACTCGTCGCCACTGTTAGATCCGTGATTCTGAGAGTATGATGTTTTTCAATAACCACACGGATGCTGTAACTTAACAATCAACAGGTATTTACTGGAGTAGGGTAGTCTCAAGACTGGGGGTAGAGGCATGCGCGAGGCTTATATACAGGTGTGGTCACTGCCGGTACTACAGTATACAGGAGCTGTAAAAGTAGTTCTCTCTTAAAGGTACATGCACCACAATAATTTAGACTGATGCTTCAGTGCAGATGTTAAACCGAGGCCCCATATGCCTGTATCTGTTCAGCTAGACATAAAAGGTCCCACAGCACCTTTTTGAAAGAAGAACAGAGAGCTTGTCTGGTGCCTTAGTCAACATTGCTCCCTCAACTAATGCCACCAACTAGTAATTCATCTCATTGCTGTTTGTGGGACCTTACTCTGCACACATTGGCTATTGCACTTGCCTACAAAACAACAGTGACTGCATTTCAAAAGTAAGTCACTAGCTGTGAAGCGCTTTAGGACATCTAAGCACAAGAAAAATGCTACATAAATATAACTTCTTTCTTTGTTGGCACAAAAGCAGACAAGGAGCCACATTTGCTTTTCCAAGAGTTGTAAGCCCACTCCACTTCAACTGGAGAAGGTGAAATAAAATCAGCAGATATATAGTGACAAGTGAAAACCAAATTAACAAGTTGCAACGACAAAGGTTAGCTGCAAAGCTAATAATTTGTGGAAGAGCCTGCCACCTAGCTGAGTGAATGCAGACTGCTTTGAAACATTCAAAAAGGAAATGGACAGATTTGTGATTTAAAGGGATACATGCCTGGTGCCAGAGGAAATGCAGAGTCCTTTAAAAAAAAGCAAGCACGATAAGTGGACTGACTCCTACAATCTTGGGTGGGGTGGGGGGGGAATTTGGTTGATTAGCATCTCCCATTAGCGCCCTCTTCGGGGCGCAAAGCAACTAGCACCCGGGTGCGGCGATGCTTGCGCCGCTCGTGAAATTGACCAGACATTTTGCGGGGGCGCTAAACACTACCGCCACAATCTCCTGCGCCCGCAGATCGCGACGTCAGTCAAGCGTGCAACGCCCCGGACCGGATATTGAGTCGCGCCCCCTGCTTTTCCGCCTGCCGCTAGCAACGACAGGTATAGGGGAACGTTTTGCAGTCGGGAAGGGACTGGGGCAGCACTATTTAAAGGCGGCATCTTCCTGCCTTATTTTGCCGGTGACATTTTTGCACCACGCATTCTGAGAGAGAGAGACTTCTGGATAAATTTAACGCTGTGTGAAGGAGTTTTGGGTACTGAGGAGCACTTTGCAGATTCATTTTGATTTGACCTTCCTTGCATCAATTTAGAAGAGACTTAGGGGGCTGCACTCCGAGCTCTTTCCCTGGGTCTCTCCATTGTTCTTTCCAGCAGAATTGATGTACAGATCTCTCCAGGCCAAGATTCAAGGCTGCTATGAGCAGAGTGTGGCTGGAGAGCAAGATTGACCCTCCCTTTTAAGAACTGGCTGGCGCCAGTGTGTCTGTGTTCCATTGCTAACTGACATCACATGAGCTTCGCCAGCACTCTGAGGTAGCGCCTTGCTCTTCGGCATTAGTGTCTTGAGAGGTGGGTAGCACCCGATTTAGCGCCCAACTCACCTCCGGGGCGATAGAGGCCAAGTTTACAGTCGGAGGTGATAATTAGCGCCAGGCACTAAACTTTGCGCCCGGCCGATAATTGCGCCCCAAACGAGGTGATACTGAATTTCTCCCCCTTAGATTTTTAGTCAGATATACATTGTATCTAAGGAGATTTTATATATATATATTAATATATCTATAAATATATGTATAAAAGGATCGTGCTGTCTGTCTGTCTGTCTGTCTGTCTGTCCGGGGCATCACTCAAAAGTTATAGAGCGTAACTACACATATGTTATATCAAAAGAAAGCTTATGATTAGGGGAGTCTCATAGGCATATTTACTTTTTGGTCAGACAAAAATTGTTCAGACAGTATACAAAAAACGGACAAAATCCACTCATTAGCAGCTGAACAATCCTACCGCTCATTAGCGTTGAGTGGCGTGATGGTTGACCAATTGGGGGGCGTTTCATGGCATTTGTGGGTGGGGCCTAATCCTTCAAACTGTCGAGCGGGAGCTGAGCTGAGGTGACTGGCGGCCATTAAAGACTGGCCAGGCCTAAAGCTAAAAAAAATGATAATGGAGGTGAGGAAATTGTTGATTCATTAGTATTGATTCAGGAATTCTCTCTCTCTCTCCTTCGCACCCCCCTCTCTCTCTCTCTCTCTCTCCTTCCCCCCTCTCTCTCTCCCGAAGCGGGAGCTCAGCTGAGGTGAGTCGCGGCCCGAGAGCCCGGCCGGGCCTGAAGCGCTAGGTCGTGCATGGTCACCGCGGCCTGCCTCTAAGTCTTTCCCCCCTCCCTCTCTCTCTCTCCTTCCCCCCCTCTCTCTCTCTCTCTCTCTCCTCTTCCCTCTCTCTCTCTCTCTCTCTCTCTCTCCCTCTCTCTCTCTCCCTCCTTCCCCCATCTCTCTTGCCATTAGTGCGGGACCGGAAAATCCGGGGCTTTCCAATGAGCCATCCCCGACCTAAATCGGACACAGGAGTCCTGAGCGAAAGGCCTTCCACTGCCGCCCGGCCAACCGGGTCCAAAGGCCCGCCTGGTTAAACAAGAGGAACCCCCCGGCTCGCTTCTGAGCGATGGGCACCCGGCCTCCCGGTGTCGGATCTTCTCCGTTCTGGTACCGAGGTGAGTTGGAGGGAGAGGAGAGGGGGAGAGGGAGAGAGAGGGAGAGGAGAGGAGGGAGGGAGAGAGCAGGGAGGGGAGAGAGAGAGAGAAGAGAGCAGGTAGGGAGGGGAGAGAGAGAGAGAGAGGCAGGGAGGGGAGGGGAGAGAGAGAGAGAGAGCAGGGAGGGAGGGGGAGAGAGAGAGAGTGGGGAGGGAGGGGGAGGGAGAGGAGAGAGAGAGAGAGAGCGGGGAGTGAGGAGAGAGAGGGGGCAGGGAGAGAGAGGGGCAGGGAGAGAGAGGCAGGGAGAGCGAGGGAGGGAGAGAGAGCAGCAGGGAGAGAGAGGAGGAGGAGGGAGAGAGAGGGGGAGGGAGAGAGAGAGGGTGAGGGAGGGAAAGAGTGAAGGGGTGGGAGAGGGAGGGAGAGCTTACCTTCTTCCTTCCTTCGGCCGCCGCAATTCAAACTTCCCGCCGACCTCACAAAATGGTGGCCGCCCTTCTTCACCCGCCGGGCTCTGAGTCCAGCTCCTTCCCCGGGGTGTCTTCTCTATCTCCTTCCCTCACTCTCTCCTTCCCTCTCTCTCTCCTTCCCTCTCCTTCCGCTCTCTCTCTCCTTCCCTCTCTGTCTCTCTCCTTCCCTCTCTGTCTCTCCTTCCCTCTCTTCTCTCTCCTTCCTCTCTCTCTCTCTCTCCTTCCCTCTCTCTCTCTCTCTCCTTCTCCTCTCTCTCTCTCTCTCTCTCCTTCCCTCTCTCTCTACTTCCCTCTCTCTCTCTCCTTCTCTCACTCTCCTCTCTCTCCTTCCCTCTCTCTCTCTCTCTCTCCTTCCCTCTCTCTTCTCTCTCTCTCCCTTCCCTCTCCTCCCTCTCTCTCTCTCTCTCTCTCTCTCTCTCTCCTCTCTCTCTCCTCTCTCCTCTTCCTCTCCTTCTCTCTCTCTCTCGTCTCCTTCTCTCTCCCTCTCTCTCTCTCTCTCCTCTCCTCTCTCTCTCTCTCCTCCCTCCTCCTCTCCTCCTTCCCTCTCTCTCTCTCTCTCTCCCTCATCTCCGCTCTCATTCTCCTCTCTCTCTCATCCTCTCTCTTCTCTCCTGTCTCTCTCGCTTCTC